>NW_026652283.1:2602498-2728252 GCF_009828535.3 Hylobates moloch | reverse complement strand
TCCCACCTATGAGTGAGAACATGCGGTGTTTGGTTTTTTGTCCTTGCAATAGTTTACTGAGAATGATGATTTCCAGTTTCATCCATGGCCCTACAAAGGACAGGAACTCATTTTTTATGGCTGCATAGTATTCCATGGTGTATACGTGCCACATTTTCTTAATCCAGTCTATCATTGTTGGACATTTGGGTTGGTTCCAAGTCTTTGCTATTGTGAATAGTGCCGCAGTAGACATACGTGTGCATGTGTCTTTATAGCAGCATGATTTATAATCCTTTGGGTATATAACCAGTAATGGGATGGCTGGGTCAAGTGGCATTTCTAGTTCTAGATCCCTGAGGAATTGCCACACTGACTTCCACAATGGTTGAACTAGTTTACAGTCCCACCAACAGTGTAAAAGTGTTCCTATTTCTCCACATCCTCTCCAGCACCTGTTGTTTCCTGACTTTTTAATGATGGCCATTCTAACTGGTGTGAGATGGTATCTCATTGTGGTTTTGATTTGCATTTCTCTGATGGCCAGTGATGATGAGCATTTTTGCATGTGTTTTTTGGCTGCATAAATATCCTCTTTTGAGAAGTGTCTGTTCATATCCTTTGCCCACTTTTTGATGGGGTTGTTTTTTTCTTGTAAATTTGTTTGAGTTCATTGTAGATTCTGGATATTAGCCATTTGTCAGATGAGTAGGTTGTGAAAATTTTCTCCCATTCTGTAGGTTGCCTGTTCACTCTGATGATAGTTTCTTTTGCTGTGCAGAAGCTCTTTAGTTTAATTAGATCCCATTCGTCAATTTTGGCTTTTGTTGCCATTGCTTTTGGTGTTTGAGACATGAAGTCCTTGCCCATGCCTATGTCCTGAATGGTAATGCCTAGGTTTTCTTCTAGGGTTTTTATGGTTTTAGGTCTAACATGTAAGTCTTTAATCCATCTTGAATTAATTTTTGTATAAGGTGTAAGGAAGGGATCCAGTTTCAGCTTTCTACATATGGCTAGCCAGTTTTCCCAGCACCATTTATTAAATAGGGAATCCTTTCCCCATTGCTTGTTTTTGTCAGATTTGTCAAAATTGGCTTAGGTCTGGCAAGGGGGTTAGAATGAGAGTCAGTGAAAGCAGCCCACTGGGGTTCACCGTACTGAGAGTTGTGCCTTGCTCCCAGACCTGACCCATCTATCTTGAGATGAGCTGCAGCCTAGCTCAGGTCTACACTAGGTTATTAACCACTTTTTGGGGCTCCCTGCTAAGTCCTGGTGTTTGCAAGCACAAGGGAGTTTGACTAGACATGGCAAAAGCTCTTCACATTTAGAGATGGGCAAAGCTGGGGATTAGAATGAGGAGGATGTTTCAGAGAAGGTATGATCAGTCACCTCATCCTGTGTTAGGCATATCACCTCAGAAGTAGTTGGAGTGACCATGCTGTGCCCAAGGCTTGGGCTCCATCCAGGGGCTAAAGTTGAGATGTAGAGCAGGAGCATCCAGTCTGTGCTGTTCAAGTGAGCATGATGTTCACAGATCACCTGAATGAAGAGGAATTTTCCCCTAGTGTAGTCATATACACCTCAAGATGACCCAGTGATTTTCTGTGTCCTGGTGTCCCCATTGCAATTCTCTCCTTTTGCGTGCAGACAGAGACTGTGACTTGCTTCTAACTAATAGGGTATGGTAAAGGACGTCACTCTTGTGATCATAGTATGTTACGTGGAAGTCCATTTGAGTAGGGCAGAGCAAAAGGTTGCCTTGCTGGCTGTTAGGAAGTAAGTTGCCATGTTATGAGAAGGCCAGTGCAGGGAGATACATGGCAAGGAATTGCAGGCACCCTTTTAGAGCTGAGAGTGGCCCCGAGCCGACAGCCTGTAGGTAAATGGAGACCTTGGTCATAGATGGCAAACGAATTGATTCTGCCAACAACTTTTTTTTTTTTTTTTTTTTTTGAGACAGAGTCTTGCTCTTGGCACCCAGGCTGGAGTGCAATGGAATGGTCAACTCACTGCAACAGCCACCTCCCAGGTTCAAGCCATTCTCCTGCCTTAGCCCCCCAAGTAGATGGGATTACAGGTGCCTGCCACCAAGCCCAGCTAATTTTTTGTGTTTTTAGTAGAGACAGGGTTTCACCATGTTGGCCAGGCTGGTCTTGAACTCCTGACTTCAGGTGATCCACCTGCCTTGGCCTTCCAAAGTGCTGGAATTACAGGCATGAGCCACCATGCCTGGCCTCTGCCAAAAATTTTAATAAATTTTGAAGTGGATTCTTCCCCAGTCAAGCCTCAAGATGAGAGTATAACCCAGTATATATCTTAATTACAGCTTTGTGAGGCCACAGGTTAAGACCCATGATTGGTCTTCTGTATCAACTGTGAGATGATATATATATGTTGGTTTAAGTTGCTAAGTTTGTGGACATTTGTTACACAGCATTAGGAAACTAACACAGTGACTCTGGGGCCCCTGCAATGGTACAGGAGCCAAGGGAAGCTGAGCGATCTCAGCATTAGGCATCTGTGGAGACATCCTTTCTTTCCTTCCAGAAAACAATCCTCCTTCACTTCTTGCAGCAGCAAACCCAGCTTACTGCAAGAGGCCTGAGCAAGTCTTAGTAGACTGTCCAAGACTGAGACCACTCTGCTGCTGCAGCAGCTCCTGCGCTTTCTCTCTGGATAAGAAAGCTCTTGCACTGGCCAGTCCTGAATAGATCCATCCCGTTGTACATTTAGGCTCAGCAAGGTGAAACTTGAGGTCCCAGTACAGTTGTACACACAATTACAAGTAAGCAACCTGCTGGACTTACACAACCCCAGCAGGCACAAGACTCATCAGTTAGAGCTGCTTGATGCCACCTTCCACAGTCATCCTAAGCTGGGGATCTTTGTGCACTGAGTAACCTACACCACTGTGTGCAGGGCCCTTGGAATCTCCCTTTTGAAATGCAGTTGAGTTTGTGGGAAGGCCAGCAGGCACCATGTGGGTGAGGGTCTATCCAATGCATGCATGGAGTTATGTAAAAGGGGGATTGCCTCTCAGAGATGTGGGACATTTTAGGGGTGAATCAGAACCAAGTGTTGCTGTATACCTAGTGCCTATAAACAGTTTTTGATACATAGTAGGGACTTGACAAACACGTTTTGGGCACACAGAGTATAACCACAACCTCTCAGATAATCTTGATGTTTCTAGGGCTTGTAAGTAGTGGAAATACTGTTCTCAAGCATGTTCATTGAGAGTCAAACCTCAAAACTCAACGTCTGGTTTATGTCACAAGTAACCCTTTTATGTCCACTCTCCTGGGCTTATCCTGGTTGCAGACAATGGCCCCCAGTGGCTGGGTCTGTGCCGTCTTGTTTCAAAGGATAGATGGAGGCTGCCTCAGAGGCTTCAGTTTAACCATAAAGGAAGGAAAGTTTGGACAGAAATAGCAGTCAGTCAGCAGCTGGGTTTGAACAGTTGATTGTCTAAATGAAGATTGTTCCAGGCAGTGACAATGGCAAGGGTCCTGACCCTTACTGAGATGGTCTATTGGTCAGGGATCAATAGGCACAGAAACCACAGTAATTTGAATGGTGAGACTTTAATACAAAGACTCATTAACTAGTTAAAAGTGGCTGACTATTTAACATGGTAAAAAGAAGACTTAGAGTTGTCCAGAAGTAGCAATTTCAGAAAGCAGCTTTTACCTCTAGGGCTGAGGGAGAGAACAAAGAGTCTTAGCCACACTAAGAATGCGTGGCTGCCACAGAAACCCGTAGCCTTGGATGATTAAAAAAACTTGGCAGAATTCCTGGGTCAGAGCTAATCTGTAGGAGCAGAGCAACTTGCCAGAGGGTGCAGGCAGGAGCCAGTCCATGAGTGAGTGCTACCAAGCCTCCTGAAAACCAAAGAACCAACTGCTGCACCAAAGACTAGGACACCAGAAGGAATTCCTTTCTTTCTGCTATTGCCTGTCAGTGTCCTAGTATTAACTATTGACAAGTTCTAACATCAAGCCATCCGGTAAAGGAGAAATGTTCATAGGGTCCAGCTCCAGTATAACAAAGCAGAAAAAGAAGGGATGGATTTGGAGTTGGGAGGCAATACATTGATAACTGGCACAGTCTATCTCTTTGGCCACCCAACTTCTCTATATATCCTTCTATATACACATGCCCTAATAAGCTGAAACTGTCCTTTGTACAAATGAAGTTCTCATACTCTTTCCAAAGACATTATGTCCATTGCTGGCTACATTCGGTACTTCCAGGTTTAGTCACAGGCAGGAAAGGCAAATTCATATCCAGAATATGTGTCTGCTGTTGTGAGGACAAATCTCTGCTCTCTCAATAGTGGAAGAGAGCCAAGGTAATCAGCTTGCCATGAGGAGGCTGGCTGGTATCCCTGACGGATGGATCCATATGGGGCTTGGTGTTGATATATTCTATTAGTAGATTATGACCCATCAGGTGAAGTTCCCAGTTCAGTGGCGATGTCCATATCGTTGAGCCCAGGAATAACCTCCATCCCTGCCATGGCCATTTTGTTTGTGGGTCCACTGAGCGGTCAATGGGGTGGTTGAGGAAAGAAGCTGACTGATATTCACAGAGTGTATAATTTTGTCCACTGGATATTGAGAGCTTCCTTTGCAGTGAGTGCCCTTTGGTGAGCATTCACGTGGGACAAAAATATCTTCAGGCTGCCAATTTGGAGAAGAAGTCCTCCCACATATATTTTCCTCAGACTTCTTTCTCACTAGTATTTCAGTTTTGTTCCTTCCAAGTTCAAGACCATTCGAACTGTTAACAACTGCTCATGAATCATGTAGATTTTTTATTTCTGGCCATTTCTCAGTCCAGCAAACTTGGCAACCAACCATACTGGGCAAAATTCTGCCCACTTAAAGAATTTTCCTTCACCATTCCCTCTCACTCCCATAAAGTAGCATTCCTTAGTGGAGTCTTATGCTGCAGCTGTCTACTTTTGTGTGGTCAATATATCATGCAGAACGTCTATAAACCAGTCTCAAGCTCTTTCTTCCTCAGGCAGCTGATCTTACAGAACTCCCTATGATGTCCCAGGCCTGAATTGGGAGAAAGAAGTTAATGTAGGCGGTGTTAGTATCAAAGGAATCTGAGTCACTGGTCCATATAACTTGTTTCTTGACTTTCCTTGAGCCCAGATTTTGTATAGCATTTCTACTTGATGATGGATTGCTGCAGTGCACACCCAACCTTATGACTAACATAACACAAAATTTCGGACAAAAAGCTCAGCCTGTGTGGTCCTAACATGCTATGACGAGATCTCTATCAAGAGCCAATAGCAAGTCAGAAGATATTTCTCAAAAAGGAGAATATTCATCTGAGAAGAGGGCATATATGTATTTAAAAATTTGAGAGGTCTGCACTGTGATTCTCCTGTTAGTGCTTGCTGGAGACTGCAAAAACCTTATTATTTTCCACAGACACTTAGAAAATATTGGATCAGCTTGATAATAAGGTAAGTGAAAGAGCAATTTGCATTGTAGCCTGGACTTGCTATGGAACTTTCCCTTGCGCTGATCCTTACTCAAAATTGTCAGCCTTTTTGGTGACTTGAGTCAAAGCCAGGACAAGGTGTTGCTTCCAAAATACAAAGACTATCAAGCCTCGCATCTCTGTGTGTGTGTGTCTGTGTGTGTTTGTGTGTGTGTGTCTGTGTATGTGTGTGTCTGTGTATGTGTGTCTCTGTGTGTGTGTATATGTGTGTGTGTGTGTGGTAAGTGGTGCTAGGTGCAGCAACTTGCCTCTCGCCTTGGATGGGGATATCTCAACACGCTCCAGACCTTTGGATGCCCAGAAACTTCACGGAGCTGCTGGGCTTCCATTTGTGTGATACAGATCCTCCACCTTCTGGGTCATTTATGTCTTGCTAAGACATCCAAATGATTTACTACTTCCTGCTTATCCGACTCAATCAGCATAATGGTATTGTGTGTGATGTTTAGTGGGTTGTCAAATGACTGGGATTTCTCTGGGCTGTATTGTGGTAGAGGAGGAGAGTTGATGCAGTCCTGAGACAAGTCTGTCAAAATGTATTCTTGGCTCTGCCTAGTAAAAGCAATCTACTTCTAGTTATCTTTTGCAAATTAATGTGGAGAAAAAAAGCACTAGCTCGGTCCATTCCTGCATACCAAGTGCCAGAGGCTGTGTTCATGTGCTCCAGTAAATCTGCCACAACTAGGATAGCAGCTGCAATCAAAATTTCCATCTGATTAAGTTTACAGTAATCCATAGTTGTTCTTCAAAATTCGTTCAATTTTTGCATGGCCCCAACAGGCATGCTAAATACAGATGTGTTAGATATCACCACTCTTGTATCTCTCAGGTCTTCGATGGTGGCACTGATCTCTGCATTTCCTCTAGGGATGTGATGTTCCTTCCATCTTGGTAAAGAGGGGGAGTTCTAGGAGCTTCCACTTAGCTCTTTGTATCACAATCGCCGTTCCTTATGGGTCAGAGGGCTAATGTGGGGATTCTTCCAGTTTCTAAGCACATTTATTCTAATTATACATTCAAGAACTGAGAGAAGAGCCACAGGGTGGGTTTGTGGACCAACCAGGGTCACTGTGAGTGGAACTTGGGCTGAGACTCCATTATTACAGGGGGACCATAAGCTCCTACTTTGACTGGTAGGACACAATGATGTCATGAGTCTTTAGGAATTAGCAGCAACTCAGAGCCAATGTCTAGTGATCCCTAAGGAGTCTGAGTAGTTCCCTTTCTCCAGTGCTTGGTCACTCCAGTAAGGGACTGCAAATCTCTTGAGGGAAGTCTTGGAGGAATATTAACTGCATATACAATAGCAAAGCTTCAGAGTCCCACCCCTTCAACCATGGGACTCTGGGCCTGTAAATTGGCTTAGGACTGGAAACTGGGTGAGAGACCATGACTTTTCATTGCAGTGACTCAATCCAAATCTTATAAAAAATTTTATTATTGTTATTATTTGTTTTAGATTTAGGGGGTACATGTGCAGATTTTTTACATGAGTGTATATCGTGATGTTGAGGTTTGGGCTCCTAATAATGCCATTGCTCAAGTAGTGAACATAGTACCTGATGGTAGTTTTTCAACCCTTGCTTCTCTTTCAGAATCCCCAGTGTTTCTTGTTTCCATCTTTGTGTCCATGCGTACCCAGCGTTTAGCTCCTACTTGTGAGAACATGCGGTATTTTGTTTTCTGTTCTTGCATTAATTCACTTAGGATAATGGCCTTCAGCTGTATCCATGTTTCTGCAAAGAATATAATTTCATTTTTTAAATGACTGCATAGTATTCCATGGTTTATATATACCACATTTTCTTTATCCAATCCATTGTTGCTGGGCACCTGGGTCGATTCCATGTCTTTCCTATTGTGAGTAGTACAATAAATATAAAAGTGAATGTGTCTTTTTTGTAGAATGATTTGTTTCCCTTTGGGTATATGCCCAGTAATGGGATGCCGGATGGAATTATAATTCTATTTTTAGTTCTCTGAGCAATCTCCAAACTGTTTTCCACAGGGGCTGCACTAATTTATATTCCCACCAACAATGCGTTGCCTTCTCTCCACAACCTTGCCAACATGTTATTTTTCTGATTTTTTAATAATAGCCATTCTAACTGATGTGAGATGGTATCTCATTGTGATTTTGATTTGCACCTCTCTGTAGTTCTTGTAGAAATCTTAGATGTAATCTTAGAAATCTTAGATTCCTAGGTATTTTAATTTTTTGATACGTGTAAATGGGATTATGTTCTTGATTTGGCTTTCATTTTAAGTGTTATTGGTGTATAGAAATGCTACTGATTTTTGTATATTGGTTTGATGTCCTGAGGCTTTGCTGAAGTCGTTTATTTGATGTAGAAATCTCCCAGTAGAATCTTTAGGGTTTTCTAGGTATAGAATTGTATTGTCAGTGAAGACAGATAATTTGACTTTCTCATATCCTATTCAGATGCTTTTTATTTCTATCTCTTGCCTGATTGCTCTGGCTAGGACTTCTAGTGCTATGTTGAATAGAAGTGGTGAGAATGGGCATCCTTGTCTTGTCTCAGTTCTTAAAGGGGAATGTTTCCAGCTTTTGCCCATTCAGTAGGATGTTGGCTGTGGGTTTGCCATAGATGTCTTGTATTATTTTGAGGCATGTTCTTTTAATGCCTAGTTTGTTGAGAGGTTTTTTGTTTGTTTGTTTGTTTTTGAGATGGAGTCTTGCTCTGTTGCTTATGCTGGAGTACAGTGGCGCAATCTCAGCTCACCGCAACATCTGCCTCCTGGGTTCAAGCGATTCTCCTGCCTCAACCTCCCAAGTAACTGGGTTTACAGGCGCCTGCCACCACACCCGGCTATTGTTGAGGATTTTTATGATGAAGGGATATTGGATTGTATTGAATGCTTTTTTGTGTCTATTGATATGATTATATGGTTTTTGTTTTTAATTCTGATTATGTAGTGAACTACATTTATTTATTTGTATATTTTGAACCATCCTTGGATCCCAGGAATAAAGCCCACTTGATCATGATGAATTAACTTTTTAAGGTGCTGCTGGATTCAATTTGCCAAGTATCTTGTTGATGATTTTTGTGTCTGTGTTCAATATTGGGCCGTAGTTTTCTTTTTGTTGCGTCTTTGCCAGATTTGGGTATCAGAATGATGTTGATTTCATAGAATGAGTTAGGGAGGAATTCCTCCTTGATTTTGTGAAACCGTTTCAGTAACATAGGTACCAGTTCGTTTTTGCATGTCTGGTAGAATTTGGCTGTGACTCCATCTGGACCAGTGATTTTTTTTGGTTAGGTTTTTTATTACCAATTCAATTTTTTTGTTTTTTTTTTGAGAGAGAGATGAAGTCTTGCTCTGTCACCCAGGCTAGAGTGCAGTGGCACAATCTCAGTTCAGTGCAACCTCTGCCTCCCGGGTTCAAGCAATTCTTCTGCCTCAGCCTCCGGAGTAGCTGGGATTACAGGCACCTGCCACCACGCCTGGCTGATTTTTGTATTTTTAGTAGAGACAGGGTTTCACCATGTTGGGCAGGCTGGTCTCGAACTCCTGACCTCATGATCCACCTGCCTCGGCCTCCCAAAGTGCCGGGATTACAGGCGTGAGCCACTGCACCTGGATAATTTTATTACTTCTTATTTGTCTCTTAGGATTTCTGTTTCTTTCTGGTTCAATCTTAGGAGGTCATGTATTTCCAGGAATTTATCTATTTCCTCTAGATTTTCTAGTTGGCATACATAGGAATGTTCATAGTAGTCTCTGAGGATCTTTTGTATTTCTGTGGGATTAATTTTAATGTCACCTTTGTGATTTCTGATTGGGTTATTTGGATCTTCTCTCTTTTCTTCTCTGTTAATCTAGCTATGGGTCTTTCTTGTTTATCCTTTCAAAAAACAAACTTTTTATTTTATTGATCCTTTGTATGGTTTTTTGGGTCTCAATTTTATTTATGTTCTAATTTTAGTTATTTCTTTTCCTCTGCTAGCTTTGGAATTAGTTCATTCTAGTCTTTCTAGTTCCTTTAGGTGCGAGATTTGGTTGTTAATTTGAGATCTTTCTATCTTCTTGATGTAGGTATTTAGTGCTCTAAACTTTCTTCTTAACTCTGCTTTTGACACATCTCAGAAGTTTTGGTATGTTGTGTCTCTATTTTCAGTGGTTTCAAATAATTCTTTGATTTCTGCCTTAATTTTGTTATTTATCCAAAAATCATCCAGGAGCAAGTTAATTTCCATGTATTTGTGTGGTTTCGAGAGTTTCTCTTGGTATTCATTTCTATTTTATTTCACCGTGGTCTGGGAAGATGATTGGTATGATTGAAATTTTTTAAAATTGAGACTTGCTTTATGGCAGAGCATGTAGTTGATCTTAGAGTATGTTCCATGTGCAGATTAGAAGAATAATGTATATAATGTATATTATATATGCGTGTTTGTGTGTGTATATATATATATATATTTATACACACGTATTAGTCCACTCTCACACTGCTATAAGAACTGCCTGAGACGGAGTAATATATATAAAACAAAGGTTTAATTGACTCACAGTTCTGTATGTCTGGGGAGGCCTCAGGAAACTTACAATCATGGCAGAAGGGGAAGCAGGCACCTCTTACATGGTGGCAGGTGAGAGAGAATGTGTGATGTCAAACATACATAAAACCGTCAGATCTTGTGAGAACTCACTCACTATCAAGAGAACAGCATGGGGGAAACCGCCGTTATGATTCATTCACCTCCCACTAGGTCTGTCCCTTAAAACGTGGGGATTGGCTGGGCGCGGTGGCTCACACCTGTAATCCCAGCAGTTTGAGAGGTCGAGGAGGGGGAATAACCTGAGATCAGGAGTTTGAGACCAGCCTGCCCAACATGGCGAAACCCTGTCCCTACTAAAAATACAAAAAATGAGCCAGGCGTGGTGGTGGGTGCCTGTAATCCCAGCTACTCGGGAGGCTGAGGCAGGAGAATCGCTTGAACCCGGGAGGCAGAGGTTGCAGTGAGCCGAGATCACGCAACTGCACTCCAGCCTGGGCAACAAGAGCAAAACTCCGTCTCAAAAAAAAAAAAAGAAAAAAAAAAGTGGGGATTACAATTCGAGATGAGGTTTGGGTGGGAACACAGAACCAAACTCTCTCTCTCTCTCTGTCACACACACACACACACACACACACACACACACACACACACACACGCAAAAAGTGTATATTTAACTATCTTAATGTATGAGCTATTTTCTCCTGGGTCATACCGCGTGTCTGAAACATGCTGAGATTTGACTTGTGTTGTGGGTCCATGGGCAAGAAGGGTTAATTACAGTGAATCTTGAGGAGAAATGACAACCCTTTCAAAGCATCTTCCCCAGATAATGTTATCATAGGGTTTTCCAGTAAAGGAAGGCTAGTCGTGGTGGAAGTGATCACTGCCACTGTCAAAGGTGATCAGAGTGTCTTGAAAATGTAAGATTTTCAATTTCGTTAGAATCCCACCAGATTTCCCAATTCCAACTTTCAGGGTCTCATTATTTCTCAATCAGTTTCCTAATGTTCACACGAGAAACTTGTTAAGGCTGTGAATTCAAGTGCTATTGTAATCTAGCCACTTCCACAGTTAAATTTGGTGTTTGATTTTCAGCAATAGTGGCCCTGTGGTTATGAGACATGAAAATGTATTAAAACTGCCATGGAAATGTTCGGACTCTCAGACTGTGGTCTTGAGCTTGTCCTTTTCTGTAAGTGCAGTAATGCATTCAGGAAAATCAGTTCCACACTACAACAACTGTTGGCATCACTACTGCTGTTATAATCAAATTCAGTAGCCACTAGGGCTCCCAAGGCATTTGCTTTAGTTAGCACATCATCATAATCAACCACAGGTAATAATCTAACTTACTTATTGAAATGTCACTGTATGTCATGGATAACTAGCATCTGATTTCCCATTGGCAATGAACTCAGCACTTCTGTCAAACTGGAATCCATGACTAATCCAATTCTCAAATTCCATCTTTGAAATCTGTCTTCTCAGACCACTCCCAATACCAGTGCTATAGCAGGGTTCAATCAGAAAACAGAAAACACACTAGTAATTTAAATGAGAAAAATTTAGTATTAATAGTTGCAACCTGTGATAGGTGATTAATTATCAAAAGAGAAGTCAGAAATGCAAAAAGCAGCTATCTGTCTCTAGGGCCGAGGGAGGGCAAGTTAAGAAGAAACTGAGAACTTAGAAAAGCTCTCCCTACCATCCACTTCAACACTGATTTGTACCTTTTTGGGAAGGGATGGCTGCCATTGGCACGCACAGTCTGCCAGTGGTAAAGAAATTTTCCAGAGAGCACTGGCCAGAGCGTTGGCTTCTAGGAGTGGCCTCTGGGTGGAAGAGAAACTAGTTAGAGGGCATTGGCAGGCTGGAGCTGGTCTGCAAGGACTACTGAGATGAGCACGACCAGATCTCTCACATACCACTGCACGGGCTGCCATGCTTAAAAATAGCACACAAATTTGGGGAAAAGTCCCTTGAGCTTGCAATGGGCTTGCAGCGTCCCTTCAGGGCTCTCTATTGATAAAGCCGCTATTGACATTGAGTCATCTGGCACAGGAGAAATGTTTACAGGACCCACCTCTAGTATCTCAAAGCAGAGTAAAGAAGGGTGGATTTAGAGGTGTGAGGCAATAAACTGATACCTGGCCCAAGAGTGAATAAATTTGGTTGTTTAATGGTTGGAAAGAAGGCTACTGCAGCTGGAGGTGAGTGAAGAGGGCAGGGACAATATAGGAAATGAGGTCTGAGAGGCAGAGAGGTAGATGGAGTCAGATCATGGAGGGTTTTATGGATTACGGCAAAGACTTTGGATTTTAATCCAAGTGTGATGGGAAAGCGTTGAACAGTTTAGAGCAGAGGTGTGGTGTGCTCTAATTTGTTTAAAAAGATCAGTCTGATTATTATGTGGATACTTGACTTTAGGGGACAAGAGTGAAGAAAAGGGAGGCTCCCTTTTACCAAATGCCAGGTAACTTATCCTGCATCTTTTGCAGGCTGCACTTTCTCTCCTGAGTTCTGACCAGGATGATCAAATGTCTTAGTTGGCCTATAACAACTTAGGGTTCATGTGCTCTTTATTCTCTAACGTTATAGTCTGAGATCATATTTTATATGGTCACCCTAGTTCTAACATATCTCAAATCCTCTCCTTTCTTGAAAATAAGCCTGAAATTTCAAGATCATTAGGTAGGATTTCTAGGAGTGACTGCTATATCATTGCTATCTTTGGAGAATGACTGAAGTATGGGTAATTCCTCAGGACTTCCCCACCAACCGCCCCACCTAGTGGTAGGAGCCACTGGTACCAGACTGATTCCTGTTAAAATGCAAACGCCAGTGAGGGAGAAAACACATAGTTTGTATCAACACCTAAGGATCCTTTCTTCTCTGCTATTTCTTCATACTGGCAAGCCCTAGCCCATTGGTGTAATTCCTGCTGTTGAGTGTTGGCATTCCTCTAACTTAAGATGGCATAAATAGGACTAGGGGACAGTCCCACTGACAACAACCTATTTTGAAGACCAGGATACCCACAAAGGATTTTGCAGAAGAAGCCTTTCAAATTTCCTAATAAGATGTCCAAAATGCAGCCATGTGCAGAAGATCAAGCCATCTGTTACTTCTCCTGGACCTTGGAACAGAAGTCAGAACTCCTGCTTTAGCTGACTGCATTGCTTTTCCAGCCAAATCAAAATTTACAGGTAGGTGAAACAGGAGGTTTGCCCTAGGATGGCTCTAGCTGTTTTACCTAACCCATTACTCTCCCCACCTTTTGTCATATTTTCCCTCCCTCTCCATTAATTTACTGTAAAACTGACAGCCTTTGGACCCATTTTCCATCAAACCCTGTTCTCTGGTCTTTTATTTATACCCTCAGACCTTTGTTACTCACTATAAGGGAATGGAATGATAAAAAACTATACATTTCCTCTCCCAGTGACTGCATTTTAGAAGGAATCAAAGTCTGATACCAGTGGTCCCTTGATGTAAGAAAAAACTATGTGGGGAGCTTATCTAACGTGCATATTGATGAGCTCCAATACCTAAGAATCTGGTTTAAAAGTTCTGGGGTGGGACCTAGGAATCCATGTTTTAATCAAGCATCTCATGTGATTTTTTTTTTTTTTTTTTGAGACGGAGTCTCTCTCTGTCACCCAGGCTGGTATGCAGTGGTGCAATCTTGGCTCACTGCAACATCTGCCTCCTGGGTTCAAGCGATTCTCCTGCCTCAGCCTCCTGAGTAGCTGGGACTACAGGTGCCCACCACCACACCTAGCTAATTTTTCTATTTTTAGTAGAGACGGGGGTTTCACCATATTGGCCAGGCTAGTCTTGAACTTTTGGCCTTCTGATTTGCCTGCCTGGGTCTCCCAAAGTGCTGGGATTACAGGTGTGAGCCACTGCGCCCGGCCTCATGTGATTTTGATAGTTGTTTCAGGAGCCACACTTTGAGAGTAATGCCTCAAGTTAAAGGGCAGAGTCACTGATGCTAGAGTTGCATGCATAAGCTGTGAGAAGTGAAAGATTTATTGAGTCCCAGGAGTCATGCCATACAGATAGTTGCGCGCAAATGTATAAACTGTCTTCTGATCCTAAAATTGTGTCATGTGGTATGTCAACGGGGACATCACTGAAACACCTGGGCTAAGTGGTCACCATATCTTATGGGGTTATGTGAAATTTTGTTGTTATTAAACAACAAGAGTGCCAAGTCCTGCCCTGCCTCTCCTCCCTGTAAGATTCCCTAGAAAATTATAAGCATGAAATTCCAGTCAATTAAAACTATAACTCCTTTCATTATTAGCTGGAATAATGTTAAGTAATGTGCAGCGTAGAGCTCTGTGAATGCCGATTGCAGTCCAGCAGTTTGGTTCATGGTCAGTTCAGGGTCTTCTATTTCACTACTTCCCACAGTCTGAATTCTCAAGCTGATATTTCCAAATATGCTTCTGAAGAGCAAGAGATTGCCAGACTGCTGAGCCATTTAGTCGATAAGCCATATGATAATAGTGGGAGAGAGCGATAAAATAAGAGCTAGAGATAGAGAGAATGCTTGGCTCTGCTTACTATTACTATATAGAGGATAAAATGGACAGAAGTAGATCTGGTGCAGGAAAAGGTGGCTGAAGGCCAGGATAGACCTAAACAGCTGACACCAAATTATAAAGCGGAAGTGTGGCCCTACATATACGTTGGATGACTTTTACTCTGGTGAAATGCTTCCATGGTTTTTAAATTCCTGGCATCGGTTATACCTCCACTCTTTTTACTCTCATTCAAGAAAGCATACCAAAATGAAAAAGAGTAATTTCTTTATGAGTCTTGAATCTGTTATAGCTGATTAAGAATGTCATTTGCAAACTTTGAAGCTTTAATGATTACCGGTAACAACATTTTACAACTGATTGTGATCTATCAATAGATTACGACCTAGTGTGCCAGGTCCTGGTAAATACACCTGCAACCTTTTCCTGGAGCCGAGGCAAGCAGCAATTTCAGATGAGAGCAGCAATCCTCTGCTGCTCTCTCCAGTTCTTGAACTCCTCTTTTTTTTTTCCCCCATACAACTCGAGACTCCAGGGTTCAGGCTCTGGGTGATGGGGCAGGGTGGAAAGAGGTTCCAATGGGGAAGCAGAAAAGTTGGCTTATATCAACTTGCAGAAGTTGGCTCTGTAATTCTCAGAATTAACTTAATCATCAATGGGGAGAGGTTAGGAAAGTTCCTACAACTGTATTCAGCTAATATACATGTATTTCGGGGACAGAATATTTTTTTAGTCTTTAAATTGTGGTGAAATACACATAACAAAATAGCCATTAAGTGGCATCAAATACATTCATAATGTTGTGCAACCATCACCACTATCATCCCCAGAACTCTCTTCATCTTGTAAAATTGAAATGCATATTTTGACTACATGAAGTACCTCATATAAGTGGAATCATACAGTAGTTGTCTTTTTGTGACTGGCTTATTTTTTATTATTATTATTATACTTTAAGTTTTAGGGTACATGTGCACAATGTGCAGGTTTGTTACATATGTATCCATGTGCCATGTTGGTGCGCTGCTCCCATTAACTCATCATTCAGCATTAGGTATGTCTCCTAATGCTGTCCCTCCCCCCTCCCCCCACCCCACAACAGTCCCCGGAGTGTGATGTTCCCCTTCCTGTGTCCATGTGTTCTCATTGTTCAATTCCCACCTATGAGTGAGAACATGCGGTGTTTGGTTTTTTGTCCTTGAGATAGTTTGCTGAGAATGATGGTTTCCAGTTTCATCCATGTCCCTACAAAGGACATGAACTCATCATTTTTTATGGCTGCATAGTATTCCATGGTATGTATGTGCCACATTTTCTTAATCGAGTCTATCGTTGTTGGACATTTGGGTTGGTTCCAAGTCTTTGCTATTGTGAATAGTGCCGCAATAAACATACATGTGCATGTGTCTTTATAGCATCATGATTTATAGTCCTTTGGGTATATACCCAATAATGGGATGGCTGGGTCAAATGGTATTTCTAGTTCTAGATCCCTGAGGAATCGCCACACTGACTTCCACAATGGTTGAATTAGTTTACAGTCCCACCAACAGTGTAAAAGTGTTCCTATTTCTCCACATCCTCTCCAGCACCTGTTGTTTCCTGACTTTTTAATGATGGCCATTCTAACTGGTGTGAGATGGTATCTCATTGTGGTTTTGATTTGCATTTCTCCGATGGCCATGACTGGCTTATTTTTACTTAGCATAATGTCCTCAAGTTTCAGCCATGTTGTAGTATATGGCAGAATTTAATTCTTATGGCAGTTTTATTGTTTTGGGCCTTACATTTAGGTATTTGATCCATTTTGAATTAATTTTTGTATATGGTAGTAGATAGGGGTCTGATTTCACTCTTTTTCATGTTGATATACGTTTTCCCAAGAACCATTTGTTGAAGAGACTGTTCTTTCTCCCATTGAATGGTCTTGGCACCCTTGTCAAAGATCAGCTGACTATCTACAGGGTTTATTTCTGGGCACTCGAGTCTATTCCATTGGTCTGTATGTCTGTCTGTATGCCATTATCATGCTATTTTGACTACTGTAGCTTTGTAGTAAGTCTTGAAATCAAAGTATGAGTCATCCAGCTTTGTTCTTTTTCAAGATTGTTTTGGCTATTTGATGTCTGTTGAGATTCCTTATAAATTTTAGGATGGGTTTTTCTACTTCAGCAAAAAGTATCATTAGGATTTTTGGTAGTTATTGCATTGAATCTTCAGATCACTTTCAGTGGCACTCATTCCTTAATAATATGAATTCTTCTAATCCACGTACATGGGGTATGTTGCCATTTATGTCTTTCTTATTTCTTTCAGCAATGTTTTGTAGTTTTCATTGTATAAGTCTTTCTTTGGTTAACTTAATTCCTAAGTACTTTAATCTTTTTGATGCTACTGTAAATGGAATTATTTTCAAAATTCTCTTTTCAGATTTTTCATTATCAGTGTACAGAAATGCAACTGATTTTTGTGCTTTGGCTTTATATGCTGTTATTTTGCTGAATTCGTTTATTAGTTTTAACTTTTTTGGTGTCTGGAATCCTCGGTATGTTCTACATAGAAGATAATATCATCTGTGAACAGAGCTAATTTTAATTCATACTTTCTAACTCAGATGACTTTTTCCTTTTTCTTGTCTAATTGCTAGGGCTAGAACTTTCAGTACTATGTTGAATAAAGTGGTGAAAATGGGCATCCTTGCTTTGTTCCTGATCTTTGAGGGAAAGCTTTTTATCTTTCATCATTGAGTTTGGTGCTCACTGTGGGCTTTACATATATGGCTTTTATTATGTTGAGGTAGTTTCCTACTATTGCTAGTTTGTTGAATGTCTTTATCATGAAAGGATATTAAATTTTGTCAAATACTTTTTCTGCACCAATTAAGATGATCATGTGTTTTCCCCTTTATTTTATTAATGTGGTCTATTACACTGATCAATTTTCATATGTTGAACCATCTTTGCATTCCAGGAATAAATCCCACTTGGTTATGGTGTATAATCCTTTTAATATGCTGCTGAATTTGGCTTGCTAGTATTTTGTTGAGGATTTTTGCATCAATGTTTGTAAAAGACAATGGTCTGTTGTAGGAACCAGCCCCACAGGGTCAGTGGGCTTCTCCCTGTGTGCGGCGACAAGACAGTGTAGAAATAAAGACACAAGACAAAGAGATAAAAGACAGCTGGGCCTGGGGGACCACTACCACCGATGCGCAGAGACCGGTAGTGGCCCTGAATGTCTGGCTGCACTGTTATTTATTGGATACAAAGCAAAAGGGGCAGGGTAAAGAGTGTGAGTCATCTCCAATGATAGGTAAGGTCACGTGGGTCACGTGTCCACTGAACAGGGGGCCCTTCCCTGCCTGGCAGCCGAGGCAGAGAGAGAGAGGAGACAAAGAGAAAGACAGCTTATGCCATTATTTCTGCATATCAGAGACTATTAGTACTTTCACTAATTTAATACTGCTATCTAGAAGGCAGAGCCAGGTGTACAGGATGGAACATGAAGGCAGACTAGGAGTGTGACCACTGAAGCACAGCATCACAGGGAGACGGTTAGGCCTCCGGATAACTGCGGGCAAGCCTGACTGATGTCAGGCCCTCCACAAGAGGTGGCGGAGCAGAGTCTTCTCTAAACTCCCCCGGGGAAAAGGAGACTCCCTCTCCCAGTCTGCTAAGTAGCGGGTGTTGTTCCTTGACACTTTTCACTACCACTAGACCACGGTCCACCTGGCAACAGGCGTCTTCCCAGATGCTGGCATCACTGCTAGACCAAGGAGCCCTTCTGGTGGCCCTGTCTGGGCATAACAGAAGGCTCGCACTCTTGTCTTCTGGTCACTCCTCACTGAGTCCCCTCAGCTCCTATCTCTGTATGGCCTGGTTTTTCCTAGGTTATGATTATAGAGCGAGGATTATTATAATATTGGAATAAAGAGTAATTACTACCGACTAATGATTATTGATATTGCTATATAATCATATCTAAGATCTATATCTGGTGTGACTATTCTTGTTTTATATTTTATTATACTGGAACAGCTCGTGTCCTCGGTCTCTTGCCTCAGCACCTGGGTGGCTTTGCCGCCCCCAGTCTGTATTTTTCTTTTCTGGTAGTACCTTTGTCTGGCTTCGGTATTAGGGTAATGCTGGCCTCAAAGAATGAGATACGAAATGTGCTCTCCTCTTCAATTTTTTTTGAAAGAGTTTGACACGTATTGATGTTCTTTAAATGTTTAGTAGAGTTTGCCAGTGATGCCATCAGGTTCATGGTCTTTCTTTATGGGGAGATTTTTGATTATTGATTTAATCTCCTTACTAGTTATAGCACAATATGGATTTTCCAGTTCTTTGTAATTTAGTCTGGGTGAGTCTTGTTTTTCTAGGAATTTGTTTATTTCATCTAGGTTATCCAATTTTTTGGTGTACAATTGTTCACAGTACTCTTACAGTCCTTTTGATTTGTGTATAATTGGTAGTAATGCCTCCACTTTCATATCTGATTTTAGTAATCTAAGTCTCCTCTCCTTTTTTCCTTGTCTGTCTAGCTAAAACGTTGTCAATTTTGTTGATATTCTCAAAGAACCAATTTTGGTTTCGTTGGTCCTTCTCTATTGTTTTCCATTCTCTATTTCATTTATTACTGTTTTAATTTTTATAATTTTCCCTCCTTCTTTTTGGTTAATTTGTTCTTATTATAATTTCTTAAGTTGTAAGGAGAGGTTGTTAATTTAAGTTTTTTTTAAATGTAAGAACTTACAGCCATAAAATTTCTCCTTAGCACTGCTTTCTCTGCATTCCATAGGTTTTGGTATGTTGTGTTTTTGTTTTCATTTGTCTCTAAGTATTTTCCAGTTTCCCTTGTGATATCTACTTTTTTGATTCAATAGTTAAGAGTGTGCTGTTAAATTTCCATAAATTTGTGAATTTTCCAACTTTCCTTCTATTTTGGATTTCTAATTTCATCCTGCTGTTGTTGGAGAAGATACTTTGTATGATAACTTTTAAAATCTATTGAGATTTCATCTGTGGCTTAACATACGGTCTACCCTGGAAAATGCTCCATGTGCTCTTAAGAAGAATCTGTATGCTGGTGTAATTGAATAACGTTTTCTGTATGTCTGTTAGATACAGTTGGTTTATTGTGTTAAGTCCTCTATATCCTTATTTATCCTCTCTGGTTATTCTATCTATTATTGACACTGGAGTATTGAAATCTCCAACTGTTATTGTAGAATTGTCTATTTCTCCCTTTGATTCTGCCTGAAGTTTTTGTTCCACATATACTGATGGTCTGTTATTAGGTGTGAAACTGTTTATAATTGTTATAACTTCTTGCTGTATTGAACCTTTTATTAACATATAATGTCTCTTGTAAGGTTTTTAAAATGTAAAGTCTATTTTTTCTGATATTAGTATAGCCCTTCCTGCTCTCTTTTGGTTACTATTCGCATAGAATATCTTCCCTATCACTCTTAGTCTGTTTTTGTGTCTTTGGATCTTAAGTGAGTCTCTTGCAGACAGCATATAGTTGGCTCATATTTTTCAATACATTCTGCCAATCTCTGTCTTTTGATTTGATGGTTTAATCCATTTAAATTTAAAGTAATTACTAATGAGGGACTTAGTTCTGTTATTTTGCCATTTGTTTTCTAATACCTTCTTTTGTCCCTCATTTCCTATATTACTGTCTTCTTTTGTGTTGAGTTGATTTTTTTGGGAGTAAAGCACTTAAATTCCTTTCCAATTTTCTTTTGTGTATATTCCATAGCAACTTTCTTTGTGGTTACCATGGGGATTGTATTTAAACTCTCAAAATTATAACACTCTAATTTGAATTTATACCAGTTTAGTTTCAATAACATATAAAAACTCTGCTTCTTTACTACTTTATCCTCAGCCGTTTGAGTTGTTGCTGTCCCAAAATTACATCTTTATACACTATGTGCTCCAAAACACAAACTAATAATTTTGGAAAATGCATTAGTCTTTGAAATTATGTAGAAAATAAAATGTTGAGGTACAATAATACTACCTTTTAGATTAGTATTTTTTAAGTACTAGTCTCTTAAATCAAGTAAAAAATAAAAAGTGGAGTAGAAAAGAAAAAACAGAGTTATAGTTGCCCATGTATTTACCTTCATTGAGATCTTTTATTCTTCATACAGCTTCATATTACTGTTCAGTGTCCTTTCATTTCACCCTGCAGGAGTGAATTTCTTGCAGAGTAGGTTTAGTGGTAATGAACTCCTTCAGCTTTTGCATACCTGGGAATGCTTTAATTTCTTCTTCACTTTTGAAGGACAATTTTGCCACATATAGAATTCTTGTCTGACAGTTGTTTTTCTCTCTCTTTTAGCACTTTGAATATACTGGCCCGCTGCCTTCTTGCCTCAAAAGTTTCAGGTGAGAAATTTTCTGTTAATCTTACTTAGAATACTCTTGTGTGTGATAAGTCACTTCTCTGTTGCTGCTTTTAAGAGTCTCTCTTTATATTTCAAAAACTTAACTATAAGATGTCTTAGTATGGGTCTTTTTCATCTTACTTAGAGTTTGTTAAGCTTGGATATTTATGTTCATGTCTTCAGTCAAATTTGGAAAAATTCCAGTTACTATTTATTCATATATTATCTCTTCTCCTTTCTTTCTCTCTTATTCTTCTTGGACTTCAACAATGTGTACATTAATCTGCTTGATGGTGTCCCATAGGTCTTTTTAGGCTCTGTTTACTTTTCTCAATATTTTATTTCTGTGTTCCTCAGACTCAATAATTTTCATTGTCCTATAATTTAAGTTTACTGATTCTTTCTTCTTCCTGCTCAAATCTGACTTTAAATCACCCTAGCAAATTTTTTATTTCAAGTATTGTATTTTCAGCTTTAGAATTTTTTTTGTTTAAAAACAAATTTAGAAATTTTTTAAGTGTTCTGTCTCTTTATTGATATCACCATTTGTTCATACATCTTTTTCTTGACTTTCTCTGTAACTTTCTTTAGTTTTTTTCTTTTATATTTTATTTTATTATTATTATACTTCAAGTTTTAAGGTACATGTGCACAACGTGCAGGTTTGTTACATATGTATACATGTGCCATGTTGGTGTGCTGCACCCATTAACTCGTCATTTAGCATTAGGTATATCTCCTAATGCTGTCCCTGCCCCCTCCCCCCACCCACAACAGTCCCCGGTGTGTGATGTTCCCCTTCCTGTGTCCATGTGTTCTCACTGTTCAATTCCCACCTATGAGTGAGAACATGCGGTGTTTGGTTTTTTGTCCTTGCAATAGTTTACTGAGAATGATGATTTCCAGTTTCATCCATGGCCCTACAAAGGACAGGAACTCATTTTTTATGGCTGCATAGTATTCCATGGTGTATACGTGCCACATTTTCTTAATCCAGTCTATCATTGTTGGACATTTGGGTTGGTTCCAAGTCTTTGCTATTGTGAATAGTGCCGCAGTAGACATACGTGTGCATGTGTCTTTATAGCAGCATGATTTATAATCCTTTGGGTATATAACCAGTAATGGGATGGCTGGGTCAAGTGGCATTTCTAGTTCTAGATCCCCGAGGAATTGCCACACTGACTTCCACAATGGTTGAACTAGTTTACAGTCCCACCAACAGTGTAAAAGTGTTCCTATTTCTCCACATCCTCTCCAGCACCTGTTGTTTCCTGACTTTTTAATGATGGCCATTCTAACTGGTGTGAGATGGTATCTCATTGTGGTTTTGATTTGCATTTCTCTGATGGCCAGTGATGATGAGCATTTTTGCATGTGTTTTTTGGCTGCATAAATGTCTTCTTTTGAGAAGTGTCTGTTCATGTCCTTCACCCACTTTTTGATGGGGTTGTTTGTTTTTTTTCTTGTAAATTTGTTTGAGTTCATTGTAGATTCTGGATATTAGCCCTTTGTCAGATGAGTAGGTTGTGAAAATTTTCTCCCATTCTGTAGGTTGCCTGTTCACTGTGATGGTAGTTTCTTTTGCTGTGCAGAAGCTCTTTAGTTTAATTAGATCCCATTCGTCAATTTTGGCTTTTGTTGCCATTGCTTTTGGTGTTTGAGACATGAAGTCCTTGCCCATGCCTATGTCCTGAATGGTAATGCCTAGGTTTTCTTCTAGGGTTTTTATGGTTTTAGGTCTAACATGTAAGTCTTTAATCCATCTTGAATTAATTTTTGTATAAGGTGTAAGGAAGGGATCCAGTTTAAGCTTTCTACATATGGCTAGCCAGTTTTCCCAGCACCATTTATTAAATAGTGAATCCTTTCCCCATTGCTTGTTTTTGTCAGGTTTGTCAAAGATCAGATAGTTGTAGATATGCGGCATCATTTCTGAGGGCTCTGTTCTGTTCCATTGATCTATATCTCTGTTTTGGTATCAGTACCATGCTGTTTTGGTTACTGTAGCCTTGTAGTATAGTTTGAAGTCAGGTAGCGTGATGCCTCCAGCTTTGTTCTTTTGGCTTAGGATTAACTTGGCGATGCGGGCTCTTTTTTGGTTCCATATGAACTTTAAAGTAGTTTTTTCCAATTCTGTAAAGAAAGTCATTGGTAGCTTGATGGGGATGGCATTGAATCTATAAATTACCTCAGGCAGTATGGCCATTTTCACGATATTGATTCTTCCAACCCATGAGCATGGAATGTTCTTCCATTTGTTTGTATCCTCTTTTATTTCATTGAGCAGTGGTTTGTAGTTCTCCTTGAAGAGGTCCTTCACATCTCTTGTAAGTTGGATTCCTAGGTATTTTATTCTCTTTGAAGCAATTGTGAATGGGAGTTCACTCATGATTTGGCTCTCTGTTTGTCTGTTGTTGGTGTTTAAGAATGCCTGTGATTTTTGTACATTGATTTTGTATCCTGAGACTTTGCTGAAGTTGCTTATCAGCTTGAGGAGATTTTGGGCTGAGACAATGGGGTTTTCTAGATATACAATCATGTCACCTGCAAACAGGGACAATTTGACTTCCTCTTTTCCTAATTGAATACCCTTTATTTCCTTCTCCTGCCTGATTGCCCTTGCCAGAACTTCCAACACTATGTTGAATAGGAGTGGTGAGAGAGGGCATCCCTGTCTTGTGCCAGTTGTCAAAGGGAATGCTTCCAGTTTTTGCCCATTCAGTATGATATTGGCTGTGGGTTTGTCATAGATAGCTCTTATTATTTTGAGGTATGTCCCATCAATACCTAATTTATTGAGAGTTTTTAGCATGAAGGGTTGTTGAATTTTGTCAAAGGCCTTTTCTGCATCTATTGAGATAATCATGTGGTTTTTGTCTTTGGTTCTGTTTATATGCTGGATTACATTTATTGATTTGCATATGTTGAACCAGCCTTGCATACCAGGGATGAAGCCCACTTGATCATGGTGGATAAGCAGCTTTTTGATGTGCTGCTGGATTCGGTTTGCCAGTATTTTATTGAGGATTTTCGCATCGATGTTCATCAAGGATATTGGTCTGAAATTCTCTTTTTTGGTTGTGTCTCTGCCAGGCTTTGGTATCAGGATGATGCTGGCCTCATAAAATGAGTTAGGGAGGATTCCCTCTTTTTCTATTGATTGGAATAGTTTCAGAAGGAATGGTGCTAGTTCCTCCTCGTACCTCTTGTAGAATATGGCTGTGAATCCATCTGGTCCTGGACTCTCTTTGGTTGGTAAGCTATTGATTATTGCCACAATTTCAGAGCCTGTTATTGGTCTATTCAGAGATTCAACTTCTTCCAAGTTTAGTCTTGGGAGGGTGTATGTGTCCAGGAATTTATCCATTTCTTCTAGATTTTCTAGTTTATTTGCATAGAGGTGTTTGTAATATTCCCTGATCGTAGTTTGTATTTCTGTGGGATCGGTGGTGATATCCCCTTTATTGTTTTTTATTGCATCTGTTTGAGTCTTCTCTCTTTTCTTCTTTATTAGTCTTGCTAGCGGTCTATTTTGTTGATCTTTTCAAAAAACCAGCTCCTGGATTCATTAATTTTTTGAAGGGTTTCTTGTGTCTCTATTTCCTTCAGTTCTGCTCTGATTTTAGTTATTTCTTGCCTTCTGCTAGCTTTTGAGTGTGTTTGCTCTTGCTTTTCTAGTTCTTTCAATTGTGATGTTAGGGTGTCAATTTTGGATCTTTCCTGCTTTCTCTTGTGGGCATTTAGTGCTATAAATTTCCCTCTACACACTGTTTGAATGTGTCCCAGAGATTCTGGTATGCTGTGTCTTTGTTCTCATTGGTTTCAAAGAACATCTTTATTTCTGCCTTCATTTCGTTATGTACCCAGTAGTCACTCAGGAGCAGGTTGTTCAGTTGTCATGTAGTTGAGCAGTTTTGAGTGAGTTTCTTAATCCTGAGTTCTAGTTTGATTGCAATGTGGTCTGAGAGACAGTTTGTTATAATTTCTGTTCTTTTACATTTGCTGAGGAGTGCTTTACTTCCAACTGTGTGGTCAATTTTGGAGTGGGTGTGGTGTGGTGCTGAAAAGAATGTATATTCTGTTGATTTGGGGTGGAGAGTTCTGTAGATGTCTATTAGGTCTGCTTGGTGCAGAGCTGAGTTCAATTCCTGGGTATCCTTGTTAACTTTCTGTCTCATTGATCTGTCTAATGTTGACAGTGAGGTGTCAAAATCTCCCATTATTATTGTGCGGGAGTCTAAGTCTCTTTGTAGGTCACTCAGGACTTGCTTTATGAATCTGGGTGCTCTTGTAATCAATTCAACAAGAAGAGCTAACTATATTTAGGATAGTTAGCTCTTCTTGTTGAATTGATCCCTTTACCATTATGTAATGGCCTTCTTTGTCTCTTTTGATCTTTGTTGGTTTAAAGTCTGTTTTATCAGAGACTAGGATTGCAACCCCTGCCTTTTTTTGTTTTCCATTTGCTTGGTAGATCTTCCTCCATCCTTTTATTTTGAGTCTACATGTGTCTCTGCACGTGAGATGGGTTTCCTGAATACAGCACACTGATGGGTCTTGACTCTTTATCCAATTTGCCAGTCTGTGTCTTTTAATTGGAGCATTAGGCCATTAACATTTAAAGTTAATATTGTTATGTGTGAATTCGATCCTGTCATTATGATGTTAGCTGGTTAGTTTGCTCGTTAGTTGATGCAGTTTCTTCCTAGCCTTGATGGTCTTTACAATTTGGCATGTTTTTGCAGTGGTTGGTACCAGTTGTTCCTTTCCATGTTTAATGCTTCCTTCAGGAGCTCTTTTAGGGCAGGCTGGTGGTCACAGAATCTCTCAGCATTTGCTTGTCTGTAAAGTATTTTATTTCTCCTTCACTTATGAAGCTTAGTTTGGCTGGATATGAAATACTGGGTTGAAAATTCTTTTCTTTAAGAATGTTGAATATCGGCCCACACTCTCTTCTGGCTTGTAGAGTTTCTGCTGAGAGACCCGCTGTTAGTCTGATGGGCTTCCCTTTGTGGGTAACCCGACCTTTCTCTCTGGCTGCTCTTAACATTTTTTCCTTCATTTCAACTTTGGTGAATCTGACAATTATGTGTCTTGGAGCTGCTCTTCTCGAGGAGTATCTTTGTGGTTTTCTCTGTATTTCCTGAATCTGAATGTTGGCCTGCCTTGCTAGATTGGGGAAGTTCTCCTGGATAATATCCTGCAGAGTGTTTTCCAACTTGGTTCCATTCTCCCCATCACTTTCAGGTACACCAATCAGATGTAGATTTGGTCTTTTCACATAGTCCCATATTTCTTGGAGGCTTTGTTCGTTTCTTTTTATTCTTTTTTCTCCAGACTTCTCTTCTTCCTTCATTTCATTCATTTCATCTTCCATCGCTGATACCCTTTCTTCCAATTGATCACATTGGCTACTGAGGCTTTTGCATTCGTCACATAGTTCTCTTGCCTTGGTTTTCAGCTCCCTCAGGTCCTTTAAGGACTTCTCTGCATTGGTTATTCTAGTTATCCATTCATCTAATATTTTTTTGAAGCTTTTAACTTCTTTGCCATTGGTTTGAATTTCCTCCTGTAGCTCGGAGTAGTTTGATCGTCTGAAGCCTTCTTGTCTCAACTCGTCAAAGTCATTCTCTATCCAGCCTTGTTCCATTGCTGGTGAGGAACTGCATTCCTTTGGAGGAGGAGAGGTGCTCCGCTTTTTAGAGTTTCTAGTTTTTCTGCTCTGCTTTTTCCCCATCTTTGTGGTTTTATCTACCTTTGGTCTTTGATAATGGTGACGTACAGATGGGTTTTTGGTGTGGACGTCCTTTCTGTTTGTTAGTTTTCCTTCTAACAGACAGGACCCTCAGCTACAGGTCTGTTGGAGTTTGCTAGAGGTCCACTGCAGACCCTGTTTGCCTGGGTGTCAGCAGCGGTGGCTGCAGAACAGTGGATATTGGTGAACCGCAAATACTACTGCCTGATCGTTGCTCTGGAAGTTTTCTCTCAGAGGAGTACCTGGCTGTGTGAGGTGTCAGTCCTCCCCTGCTGTGGGGTGCCTCCCAGTTAGGCTACTCGGGGGTCAGGGACCCAATTGAGGAGGCAGTCTGCCCATTCTCAGATCTCAAGCTGCGTGCTGGGAGAACCACTACTCTCCTCAAAGCTGTTAGACAGGGACATTTAAGTCTGCAGAGGTTACTGCTGTCTTTTAGTTTGTCTGTGCCCTGCCCCCAGAGGTGGAGCCTACAGAGGCAGGCAGGCCTCCTTGAGCTGTGGTGGGCTCCACCCAGTTCGAGCTTCCCAGCCGCTTTGTTTACCTCATCAAACAACTAACTCAGCAATGGCAGGCACCCCTCCCCCAGCCTGGTTGCTGACTTGCAGCTTGATCTCGGACTGCTGTGCTAGCAATGAGTGAGACTCCGTGGGTGTAGGACCCTCCAAGCCAGGTGCAGGATATAATCTCCTGGTGTGCCGCTTTTTAAGCCCGTTGGAAAAGCGCAGTATTAGGGTGGGAGTGACCTGATTTTTCCAGGTGCCGTCTGTAACCCCTTTCTTTGATTAGGAAAGGGAATTCCCTGACCCCTTGCGCTTCCCGGGTGAAGCGATGCCTTGCCCTGCCTCGACTTGCGCAGGGTGCGCTGCATCCACTGTCCTGCACCTACTATCTGGCACTCCCCAGTGAGATGAACCTGGTACCTCAGTTGGAAATGCAGAAATCACCCGTCTTCTGCGTCGCTCATGCTGGCAGCTGTAGACGGGAGCGGTTTCTATTCTGCCATCTTGGCTCCTCCCCTAGGGTTTTCTTTTGTTTTTTAAACATCTTTAAGAGAGTTATTTTAAACTCTTTGTTGAGTAGATCTGCCATCAGGTCTTTTCTAGGAGCAGTTCCTGTTCATTTATTTATTTTTCCTTTGAATGGGCCACACTTTCCTGTTTCTTTCTTTGCCTTGTGACTTTTTGTTGAAAACTGGACATTTGAATCTAAGAATGTGATAACTCTGAAAATCAGAGTTTCCTCCTTCCTTCGGGTTTGGTGGTGTTGTTTTTGTCTTTTTTAGGCCATTCTGTGCCAAGCATCAGCATGAGGTGTAAACTTCAGGTCTTCTCAGGTGTTTTCTGAGCCTGTTTTTTTCCCGGGGTATGTGCAGTCACTTTCTAATTTTCCTTGTATATGCAGTTGCTTTTGAGTGTCTTAGTCTTTAATGTCTGGCTCCCAAAGAAGGAAAAAGAGAAAAGTGAAGGGGGAAGAGAGGTGTTAGTTCTTCAAATTATCTGGAATCTCTTCAGCTAGTAGTGGAGGAGTTTGCAGCAGTGGGGAGAGGTGCAACAAAAGTAGCTGCCCACCTCTGTGTTTGCACCTCTGTGATGAGAAGCAGCAATAAGTATGCTGAACAAAGATCCCTGAAATTTGAAGAACAGGATACTTTTAGCCCACTCTGGCCTCTACACACTGTGTGCAAGCCGCTATTGGACAAGTGCTCAGCTGCCTGTATTATGAGATAAATAGTACTTTCTCATAATAATAATAATAATAGGTTCTGCTGGTACTATTTCCACCCAAGGAAGTCACCCTGGTTCTCTCTTCATGCCTGTCTATGCGGTGTTCACCCTTCCAGGAGTAGAAAGTGGGCTAAGGGAGGAGAATCGGTTAGCTGCTACTGTACTAAGAGCTGAAATTGACCAAAATCAATCTTGATTTACTGTCCGAGCCTCCCCCTGAACATTGCAAACCTTCATTAGACTCCAGAGTTTCAAAATATTAGTTAAACAAAACAGATTCTGCCAGTGTATTTGCTGTCTATCAGGGAGGATTCTTGGTGCTCCTTACTCTGCTATCTTCCCAGAATCCTCTGGGACAAATTATTTTTACTTAAGGGGTTATTCTGAAAGCTTTACCGAAATCAGATTAAGTTATAATAACCAAAAAAGGAAAAGCAATCTTACGTTTGTATAGTCCTCATAGTACTTTATATATTATCATATCTCCCCCTCCTTTCTTCTCTCCGACATTCCATCCCTCTTCCCTTCTGTCCTTCTTTCAAAACCAATTTAGGAGACAGCTTTTCCTGTCTAATCCATGTGAATTCGCCATGTAATTCCTCTGATTTTGCCTCCTTTTTAACTTTTGGCCATTTTTCTGTCAACTCTTCCATGAGAAGGAAGAAACAGGGGATGGGTTAACTGCTGAATGGACTTAGTATTATCATCGGATTCGTATTTCCTGTGTTCTCTCCAGTCTTCTTCCTTTTGGGGATCCCAGACAGTTGAGATAACTGAGTGAAGTTTGTTTTTGCGACCTCTAGGAAACGGGAGAAAGGAAGAAGTACGGAAGAGGGAAGATGCAATGAAGCCAATGTAGACATTGTTAAGAAATTTATTTGCAATTCTTATTTTTTGTGTTTTTTGTTTGTTTTTTAAATAACATCATTCCTTAGATAAAAATGCAATCTTACAGGAATATACAATAGTGTCTCACACAGAGATGACCCTGAAGCTCTCCTTGAAGGGTTGCCCCCCTTCTAGATTCCCTGGCCTTTCTCGAGGGTAAGAAGGCGCATCAGGCGAGGCCTCTGATGATGGGATTATTCGAGGATTACAAACTGTACAATGATATTTACAGCAGTAAGACTGTGAAGTCGTGGAGCCTGGAGGGGAGGGTGTGGGGGTGTGTAGGGGTGTGGGGAATGGTGACAGTGGAGGCACTGCCCATCTTTCTGTGCCTCTCTGATAACAGGCATGATACAGATTGGTTTGGGGGATGAAGGTGGGTTTGAGCGGGAGGACATGAGGGGAGGGGAGATTAGAGGAGCTTTATCTGGAGCGTTTCACAGGAGGAAAGTTTTGCATGGTAGCTCTGGTGGATTAAAATAAAACAGCAATATGATGAGAGTAATAGACCTTTTAGTGCTTCACCAACGGGGAATCGGTCGCCCTGTTTCTTAATGAGCGTGCGTGTTTTGCCACGGGTTATTCTCATCCACTGCCACCACAGACTTGTCCAGACACGCTCATCTCTGTTCCCATGGCCTCATTGCAAGGCCTCATTCCCACGAGGCTCTGGGAGAACAGCATGCATTCTGGGCAGGACAGGACATGGCAATGGGGTGGTATATAACCTGGCTGGGATTCAAGAGATGGATTTCAGGTGTAGGGATGGGCTGCAGCTGGGTGCACGGGTGGCCTGAGGCAGGAAAAGAGAAGGTGTGCACAGCTTTGGGATGCTGGAGACACCTCCTGAAGGAGATCTTTTTGCACAGGACTGTGTGTTTACAAATCGTCTTCCCTTGATGTAAAGTTCTTTCCTTTTCCCCTTTTAAACATTGGTGTAGTTTCTCCACATTGGGAAGTCTTGGGGTTGGGGGCTATGCACAGGACCCAGTGACCCACCCTCTTTGCTTCTCTTGTGACTCTACAGGAGAGCCTTCTCATTTCTCCTGGCCGGTTTCCTCAGGGGGGGTCCCTGAAACCTGCAGCCTCAGGTTCCTTGGCAAGGGAGCCACTGCTTGGCCTGGTGCCTGCTCACCTTTTTTTCCTTATTCCCTTGTTAATAAACTTGAGATCTCTAAGACTTCCATAATGGGAATTCTCCAGACCCAAACAGTGAATAAGAATCATTCTGTCCATTTCTGTATTTCCTCACATAGAAATGACCCTCTGTTAAAACCTACAAGCTCTTCCACCCAGAGCTTTTTTTTTTGATAATGACCTTGGTTTGAGGTGCATGAGTGAATTTTAGAAATGAATGTACAATGTGTGTCTGATTCACCCCAGGGGAAGTGGCACAGTGCCCTTTCTGGGATCCCTACAAAGTCAAATTCCTTAGATCCTGAGAATTGGGGTGCATGGGATGCCCTGAAAAGGTGAGGGTGTCCCTGTGTAGCAGCCAGTAACTGATCTGAAGGGAGAGGACTTGGCTCTGGTGACGCAACATTTCAAACCTCTGTGTAATTACCTAGACTTCCTCCTTTCTTCCTCATTCTTAGTAGAGACATGGGAGAATTTTCATGAAAAATGCTAACTCTGACTCCTCTCAGGGCTCAACAGATTTATTCCACTTCATCCACTCAGTTGCAAGATCTAGAGTGCTTTCAGAGGTGACTGGAAGGGTTCTCTAATACCCTACAAAGACCACGGATCTTTGCCACTTCAGGTGCTGTGGCTCAAACCTCTTAAAGTCATCCCAGGAAAAAGTGTTGATTGTAGTATTCTCTCAATGTACATAAATAGAATTTATGTCACAATAACAGTAGGTTCTGACGGTACTACTTCCACCTGAGGGAGTCACCCTGCTGCACCCTCCTTGTCTGTGTATACAGTGCTCACCCTTGCAGCAGCAGGGAAGTCCCTTATCTAGAGCTCAACCCCAGCCTTTGTGCCTTAAGGGTGTGTGTCCTGGGGACAGGTGGTTCAAGCATCCCCCACAGTAATGTGGAGACGTGGCAGAAACCCATTCACCTGTTATATTGGTTATATATTGGTTATATTGGTATCTGGCTCCACAAAGAAACGTTTCATTGCTTTGACATAAAAATAAATTGATGAATGAAGTTAAACCCAGAAGTGGCTTCACAAGGAGGTTGTGTAGGCATCTGCCCATGGGACGCCCTTCCACGCACCGTCTTTCTCACTAGATGTTGGGGAGGACGGAGAGCTGGGGCTGGGGAGGGCGGTGGGAAGAGGGAGCTTTGCTTAGGAACAGGGAAATGTGCCCCATTCCTGACAGTTGTAGGACTCTTCTTTCCCTCCTATCTTCCCCCTCAACCTCCTCAAATCGTAGCTGCTGGAGAACCTGGACTCTGGTGGCTGAGGGCCTCCCTGTGAGTGAGGTGAGGGCTTCCCCGCCTGCCTTTGCACAGGAGCCTGTGTCAGGTGGCACCTGGACAGCATGAGAGGAGGGACATCAGCAGAGTGGGGACAGGGCGGCAGACACCTCCACACCCCGCTAGGTAGGCTGACGTGGCTGGGACAACACCCCCAGATGGAACGAGTACTCTTCTCACCTTCCCAAATAGATCCTTGAGATGCCAGCGGCTCCACCACACTGGTCACTGTGGGTGGGTGAGCTGAACACGTCCTTCCATGAACTGGGAAGAGACACAGAGGGAGTCAAAATATGCCCTTTTCTTGCCTCCATTCTCCTCCCAGTCCTCTCTGTGCTGACACTTGCCCCAGAGGCAGGTCTTGTTTAAAATATGGAATTGGCCCAGACTCCATCGGCAAGTATTTGCCTCCCCTGGGGTTTAAAGAGGCCTCTGGGAGTCAGCAGGCCCTTTATGTGGCCTCTTTGCTGAATCGTTTCTAATCCTTGACAATGATATTTCAATTATTCTAGGCCTCTAGGGACGGAGATGCCATCATCCTCCTTTGCCACCTTTCCCACGATGAGGCTAAAAACCCCGATGACCAGGGTTCCACTCTCTCCCTGACCTACACTCTTGTTTTCTTTCTTTGCCTTTAGGGGTGGTGGCTGTGTATCTTCAGCACTCCATAAAGTAGCCACCATCCTTTGGGTGACTTCCAAAGTCCTCATTGTCTAGGTGTCCCTATTTGTCAGGAGATGACTTGGGCATGGAAAGGCCTGCTTTTCCTGAGGTTGACCCCCTGTCTCCAGCTGCATGGTCAGGAGACATGCTGGATAGAGAAAAGCCGGGAGAAAGTAACAGGTAGCTTCACTCCAGACAAGCACCTGTTATTTGGAACTGGGAAATAGAATGAGAGACACCGCCTTGCTCCTTTGAGTGGATTTCCCAGTCAGAGTGAGGCCTACTGGATTAAGAAGAAGGAAAGGGGTTATAACTAATACTTTCTGAATCCAAGCTGGGAAAAATTCTCCAAGGTCTGGAAATGAAAGAGGCAGGGCTGGTTGGAGGACAAAGAAAGAATTAAGTGGACTAAACTGCAGACCTTAAACTGTGTTTCCTCAAGTCCCTTGGGCCCTTAGCCCCTGACTGTTTTCTCCTGACACTTGGGGGCTGTCAGGAGGGGTATGGAAGATGTGACAATTATGTTTTACAAGGTCGTGGGGAAAATTCCATTTTAGGTGGAGAGTAGACATCATGTGGAAGATTGTGGATGTGGTTCATTGATGTCACTACTTGTGCCAGTCTGTTCTGATGACAGGCGTCGTACGCCAGTCTTATTCTAGTGGATCAGAAGGTCAGGCCAGGCTAGTCCTCCTGCCCTAGACAGGGAACGCCTGTGTGTACCTCCTGGTAGAAATCTTGGGAACTTTTCAAAGGATGATAGCTAAACTCAATTTCTAGAGGACCTTGATGGCACTGAAAAGGAATCAAGAAAGTTTGGATGACTTGGGTGTGGATATCCATAAAGAAACTCTGTTTCTAGACTGTGTTAACCGGGGAGTATTGAGTACGTTTCTCCACTTCGTCATGAATCAGACCAGCAAGCTGTCACAGAGGAATGGACCGTCCCTTATTGTAATTTCTAGCTTACTTATATATGTGCCAAGAGGGGCTGAGGGAACACTAGGACTGGAAGAGATTCAGTGGGTCAATTCTGGGTGAACGGTTGGGTCCTGTTTTCCCCAAAGCAGTCCCTTTTCAGCCACCACTGTTGACATACATTTGAAGGACACAGCACCAAAAGAGTGATGTTCTAGGGAGATATAAGTGAGCATCAGAGATGCCCCCACAAAATCTGTTCCTACCCCCACTGTGAGCTCCAGATGCCTCTTCTCTTGTCCTGGCCCCATCCTTGGCAGCCCAAACATTAGGACAAGCCTGAAGGAAAGGCTGCTCCAGAGTGAGGAAGGGATGGAGAAAGGAGCACGCAGAGTTGACTTTCAGATGGATCAGGGTTTCACCAGTTCCTTCCTCGAGCCCCTGCTGTCCTTGTTGGGTAGAGCAGAATCCTGAAGTGAGGACGCCCCTCCCTCCAAGCAGCCTGACTTTAATTTTATCCTCCCGGTTAGTGTACACTTTCCTAAGGAAGCCAGTGAGAAAAGTCTGTGTGGTGGAAGTGAAGGGAAAGCCAGCCACCTCTTCCATGGGGGATGCGGATGCCAGCCCAGTGACTGAGGGCTGGTCAGAACACCTCCCTACGCCTCATAGTGAAGGGCTGTTCTTGGGGAAGTACCAAATCAGATGACCAGAGCAGAGTGGACAGAGTGAAGAAGACTGGAATAAAATAGGTCCTGGTCTCTCACAGCAAGAGGCGGTACGAACATACCCAGCAAACGATTTTGGAAAAATTGAGGGAAATGGAAGCAAACACAAGATATGCAAAACAGTAATGTCCAAACCTGTTTGTGGAGAGCAGAATAATGACTACACTGGTGATACCTTTGCTCATTGTGCAAACTAAAGAAAACTTGTTCCCTTTCCCCCAACCACATATAGAAAAGCACTTAAGAGTTCAAAGGTAAAGCTTGTCACACTCCAAATACAAAATGATTTACTTTACATGCAGCAAAATATACAAGAAGTGAATCCAAAAACCAACTTAATTCAATTCATTATATTCGGTTGGCACAATTGCAATTCAGTTTTAAAAAAATATTTGAAAAATACTGAAACTGACCTGAATTCAAGTATAACGGTTTCTTCAACAGAAACATTATCAATGCAATAAAACATTACACGGAATATATTGAAGCAAAATGCCTTCTTGTGTTTTTCCCTTAAATTTCTGTGTCTTTTTTAAAATACAGTTTTAATGCCAACACAACTCACAATTGTATTTTTTAATGAATATTATTGCATTGTTTTTGCATATCTTGTGGGACAGAAAATGCAAAGAGTTACTGATTCCCATTTCAGAAGCAGAGACACTGGTTTGTTTTTGCTTTCAAATGGCCCCAGATTCAGATCTTCCCACAGCTAAACCAGAAAGGGGGAACTGCGTAGTCACTGGTGTGCACGGGCACGTGGCGTGGGTGCATATACACAGGCAGGACATATGCACACAGACAACCCACCACACACGCGCGCATGGCACACACTCGGAGACTCTCGCGCGTTCTCCTCTCTCTCAAACCCACCTGTACACCCAGCATAAAAAGGAACCCAACTCTATCAATCACCCACATGTGCAAGACCACATCAAGTGCATTGCCAGTTACCTTTCCATTAGATAACCGAACCAAACCAGAACAAAAATAGGGTACTACCTAAAGAAATGATAACAAATTATTGGGCATACACAATGGTTGGTAAAACTCTCCTGCAGCGGCTTCTATTGAACCTCCGTGGAAAAAGGAAACCACAACCGTTTAAATAATACAAGAAAACCAAACCCGATGTACATTGGCAAAAGTGAAAACAGAAAGGTGAGGGCGCTACAGGACTTTGTAAACACTCTTCTTCCTCCCCTCCCCCTGGGAAAACAAAATAAAACATAAAAAAAACCAAAACCAAAAAGAAACTGCAACATGCTGTCAAGAAAAGTGTCAAACCACAAAACAAAAGAGCGCTCAGCGGAAGCTCAGCACCACCTGGTCGGGCGGAGCCGGCGGCCCCTTCCCGGCGGCGCAGCTCCTCCCTCGCGCTGCCTGCGGGCCGGCGGCTGGCCGGGAGCTCGGCGTGGCCTGTGCCGGTCGGGGGATCCCGTCGCAGGTGGGAAGGGACCGGTCGGAGTGAGCGGCACCGCTGCCGGCCCGACGCCCATCCCCAAAGCTCCGCGCCCCAGGCGGCCTCCTCCTCCCTCTCCGGGCCAGGCTGGGGTCCTCCTGGAAGTCCTGCCCCGCTCCCTTCTCCAAATCCGCAGGGCCCTGGCTCTAGGGAGACAGCGAGGCTCGTACAGAATATGTGCAAATGGTTTCTACAAGCAGAGTCGCAAGACACCCGTTTGCTGTAGGGTCCTTTTGGTGAGGGCGCGCGGGAAGCCGGGTGCTCTCCCCGCAGAGGCGCGGCCGGGCCCGGGGCCTGCGGGCTGGGAGAGGGCAGGCGCCTTCCTCGCGCCCCGGGACCCTCGCCGCCTCCTCTCCCCGCCTCTGCAGACGCAGCCGGGCGCCTTCCTCCCGGAGGGCGGCGCGCGCACCCAGGCTCCGCGTCTTGTCCCAACAGAAATGAAAGAAGACGCTGTTCCGGTTAACTCCAGGTCACGAGAACAGTGAGGCACTTCTGAAACGAACCCATTAGGAACATTGAAACAAATAAAAAAAGCCCGCATCTGGCAGCGCCCACTACAGGCTGCTGACGTAGACCCTGCTGTCCTGGAGCTCCTCCTCACTCAGCCGCCCCCGCGCGCGCGCACAGCCCGCGTCCTCTTCGCCCCCGGCTCGGTCCTGCCCCGCGTCCCTGCAGTTCACAAAGGGTAAGAGGGCGCCATTGGGGCTCTGTGGGGCGCCCCCGCTGAGGATGTTGTCGGCCGCGCTCTCCATCTCCTCTATGGTCATGTCGCAGGCGTCGGCCAGCTCCTGGGTGGTGACCTCGATGAACTTGGGATCTTGAGCAAACTGCCCCAGTCCTTCTGAAATCAAGACCTGAAGGGGCGGGGTGGGAGCCACGAAGAACCAAAGGAACATTATTCCTGGAGCCCAGCTCTTCCCTTGAGGGCTAGAGCGAGGGGTATCTGGTGGGTCACTTGGGGAAGTGTGCGTGTGTGCGCGTGTACGTGTGTGTGTTGGGAGGGGCGCCCATGGGGAACAAGTAGAGATGGAGCATCTGCCAAAACAATTAGGGATGTGCAGGCTAGAGAAGTTTTGGCTGGGGTGTCAAACACTGTCATCAAATATAGAAAGACTTGCTTATGGCCCAGCACGGTGGCTCACACCCGTCACCCAGCAGTTTGGGAAGCCCAGGCAGAAGGACTGCTTGAGCCCAGGAGTTCGAGACCAGGCCCAGGCAACACAGGGAGACTTGGTCTCTACAAAAAATTTAAAAACAATTAGCTGGGCGTGGTGATGCACAGCTGTGATCTTAGCAAGGCCAGAGGCTGAGGTGGGAGGATCATTTGACCCCTGCAGCCCCAGGCTGCAGTGAGCTGTGATTGTACCACTACATTCCAGCCTGGGTGACAGAGCGAGATCCAGTCTCAAAAAACAACCAAAACCAAAACAAAACAAAAACCAGAGTAGGCTTGGCTCTCAGAGGGGCCGGGGGGCTGCCCTGCTGCTCTATCAGCAGATCCCAGCCTGCCTCTCTCCTTTCTGACACCCACCGAACCTTTACACTATTCTTTCAGAGAAACCATTCTCCCCAGTGAAACTGCTGAGACAGGCCCACTGCCCATTGCCTCCTGCTGCTGCCTTTCCAGGGGTGAGGTATCTGTGCATACACGGCACATGCCCCTGCCTTGCTTCTGCTGGGAAGGGCCAGCAGGTGACCCTTAAGCTTCTCTGTCCTCCCTACCGGCTGCTTAGTGCCTGGCTATGGGAAAATCGGCTCCTGAACCAGCGGGTAGGGGAAGCTGAGTGCAGCCTGGCACTCGCTCCTTCCAGGCATCTGTTTGTCTTGCTCCTTGCCCACGCCACTCATTCTCTCCTTGCCCTGCTTAGTTTTTCTTTGGCACTCCTGACCTTCCTGATGTGTTATATGTGTGTGTGTTTATCTGTCTCTCCTCACCGTGATGTGAGCTCATGAGAGCAGAAGCTCTGTTTCTCAGCTGCGTCCCTGTACCTAGAACAGGGCCTGCACATGGTAGGCGCTCAGGGGAGGTCTGCGAAATGAATGCAGGATGATCGAGGCCACAGGAATACCAGACTTCGAGAGGTAAACCTTGGAAGCCACCTGGTTTAATTCCCCACCTCCTGCATGACAGCCTGATGCTCAGATGAGCACAGTCTCTGCTTGGCTATGTCTGATGATGGGGGGCTCACTACCTTTCAGGCAAGCCCCTCTCATTTTGGAAGAGCTCAGTTGGGAAGGTCTTCCTCATGTGAGCTGAGATCTGTCTGCCGGTGGGCTGAGCCAGTTGCTCTAGACCTGCCACCCTTTCCTCATCCCACCCATTTCAGGTATGAGAGGTGTATCGCACCCTCCAAAGTCACCTCCTCTCCAGGTTTTCTTCCCTAATTCCCTGAACCGGTTCTCCTAGGAAATGGTTCCTAGGAACCTTGCCATCCTGGTCATCCTCTTTTGGGTTTGTTCCAGTGTGTCAAAGGTCCCTAATAATGTGGTGCCAGGATTGCACTAGATGCTCTGACCAGGCAGGGCACAGTGGGACTGAAAACTCTTCTTGTTCTAGACTAGTGGCTCTCAACCTGGCTACACATTAAAATCATCAAAGAGCTTTAACAATCATTAGTTAATTTGTCCCGGGTTTCCAAAGCTCCCCAGGTGATTCTCATGGGCAGTCAGGCCTGAGCACCTTGGATCTTGCCTGTCTGTGAATAAAGGCAGCCAGGCTCACATTTGCATGCGGAGCAGCTGCAGCATAAGGGATAAGTTGCTCAGTGGTTTCTGCCGCCCTCTGCAGTGGGCGTAGCCTCGAGAGAGCCAATAGCATCTTGTGCAGTCATGGCTTTCCGCACACCAGCCCTCCTGCAGCCCTGAGAGGGAGGGTCTTTCCGGCTCAGATATTGACGGCAATGAATGTGGCAAGAGCCGGGTGCTCCCTTCTCAGCCCCACATGCCAAGTCCCCTTGTTGCCCATGGCCTCTCCCCCCTGCCCATCTGCGAGTCACCTACCGCTTCCACCAGGCTGCTGGCACTGCCGTGGAACTGCCTCCCTGGGGCCCCAGCCTGGCTGGGCACCATGAGGGAGACGGGCCGGGCTCTCCGGGCGGCGCTGCTGCCCCCGCCCCCGGGGGTGGTCTCAGCCCAGGAGCCGCAGTGGATGGATGGGAAGCTGCTGTTGAGTTTCTCACTGGATTCGACCCCCTCCAGCCGCAGGGTGGGGACGGGCTGTGGGGGCCAGCCTCGGCTGCCAGGTGTGGCTGGTGGGGTGGCAAAAGGCCTGGGGAATGAGGCAGGGGAATGGCTTCTCTGGAGGAGGGGGCTCAGGCCTGCCACTGCCAATGCCTGCAGAGACACGAGGAGTGCGGGTTAATAGGAGTGGCCGACTCCAAGCAAGGCAGGCCCCTGCTTCTGAGCAACCACTGCTTGCAGCTGCTGTGTCCAGCCAGCTCCACCTGCCTGGTATTCCCATGCCATTGTTCTCCCCTCTCGGTCCTATCTCAACCTGGCATGACTTTCAACTATCTCAAAATACATCTTAGGATCATCTGGGTCTGAAGTGATCTCCTATAACTTCTGAAAGCTGGGACTGGGTGGGGTCGTGGTAACCTGCTTTTAGCCCTGGCCTGGTCACCTGTCAGCTGTGCATTCTCTCGCTCTTGGTTTTGTCCTCAATAGAATGGAGAGCAGGGTGAGGCATGCATGTCTGTAAAGCCAGAAAACGAATGCCATCTATCCATCCGCCCTGCGAGGCTGGTGTGAGGTTCAAGTGCAATGAGGTCTGTGAAGAAGCGCTGTGCACCTCACAAAGAGTTGGGAAAACCAGTATTTGCGGTTTTAGTTCTTACAGTTAATGGGGCCATTCATAATGCCCTGCCGGTCTCTAGCTCATGTTGTCTTTGAGCCATTGTTAAATCCGGTGCTGTATTGTGATTAAAAGATTCAGGGCTGGGCGCAGTGGCTCATGTCTGTAATCCCAGGACTTTGGGAGGCCAAGGCGGGCGGATCACCTGAGGTCGGGAGTTCAAGACCAGCCTGACCAACATGGAGTAACCCTGTCTCTACTACAAATACAAAATTAGCCAGGCATGGTGGCGCATGCCTGTAATCCCAGCTACTTGGGAGGCTGAGGCAGGAGAATCACTTGAACCCGGGAGCGGGAGGTTGTGGTGAGCCGAGATCGTGCCATTGCACTCCAGCCTGGGCAACAAGAGCAAAACTCTGTCTCAAAAAAAAAAAAAAAAAAAAAAAAAAAAAAAAAAAAAAAAAAAAAAAAAAAAATCACACGGTACGCCCTCTGTCCCTGAATATTCTTGAGCATCCTTAGGGTAGGGACCAGGCCTGCCTGGCTGTTGCCAGGACGACCTGCCAGGGCAGAGGCTCTGCAGGGTGAGCTGCTCTGATGGGATGTGCTCCTGGGAGAGAGCGACACTGTGGTGGGGAAAGCCCACCTCTAGGGTCACAGAGTACAGGAGGAGAAAGAGGTGAAGAGGAGAGTTTCGTGCCTACCAGTATGACAAGAACAGAGAGGTGAAATCGACTTCTAGAAATCTTTTAAGATAGCACACACAGTGTCCCCACATCCTTCCACCTCCTGCCCCGGCCCATGGTTGTCCTCAGCCTGGGGCTCCTGGGTCCCTGGGAATCTGAGAAAAGTGTAAGGCCATATTCATTATTTCAGAAAGCCCAGTGGAAGTCAACGCCACACAGGCTAAGAAAACCTGTTTCTTTCTTGGAGCTTAAGTACTATCAACTCAGCCAGGCCACACTGGCCATCTCATGCTGATTATGAATTTTGATTGGCAGTTGAATGCCTTTGGGTACAAAGCATAGGTCCATTTAAAACATAGGTCCATGCTATAAAAGAGGGTAACTTTAATAAGGTCAGAATGTTGGGAAACCCAGGTTTAGACCTCAGTTTGCCTGGGGTTAACAGACTGGCCTTAGATAACACTGAAGTTCAAAGATATTAAGGTATGTTTGGTCCTGGCATCTTGGATTTCACTATCTTAGCTGGAGTCAGCCATGCCAAGAGACATTTCATTTATGGAATCTCCCTGGACCTGCTTCCCATGGATGTCATTCCCTACTCTTGACCATGTTGCTGGTGGGTTCTTTAATCACTTCTGTATGTCACTGGATGGATTTTTGTGCGGCAAAATTTCCAGGTATGTTCAAACTCTAGGTACAAGTACATCTTCCTGAGTGCCCTGCAGCATCGGCTAGTGTCAGAGGCGTCAGTGGCATCTGTGGCAGCCTAAGAAGAAAGCTCAGGTGGAACCCGCAGCTGTGGGTCCTCAGGATCACACAAAGAGCTCCTGTGCACCAGCACTTCCTCGGCCCCCGCCTGTGATGCTTTAAACCTTGCTGTGGCTCTCACCTGCACAGGAGGAGTGTGAAGCCCCACAGGGATAACTTTTAGGGCAGGGGCAGGACATGCCAGCCATCTGAGATAGGCAAGACCCACTGAGGTCTTCAGGATTCGTCCGTCACCCTGGGGACTGTCTGGCCTGCTAGCAGGTGACAGTGGCCTGTCCAAAAGTGTGAGCTACCTGATGATGAACCAGATGCAAGGGCAGGACTGTCTTCTGAGAGATGTCTCCCCCTCGGTCCTTCTGTCGCTTCAGACATTCCAGGTGGAAGGAGGCCCTTCGACCTGTGAAGCCAGCCAGAGAGCCAGGATCAGGGCAGGAAAACAGGGCACTGGCCTGTGACAGTTTACGCCCTGGTGGGGTGCCAGGAGCAGTAACTATGGCCCCAGACACTCCTCCTTTCCCCTCCCCTCGTCTGAGACGTATTCTGGTGTCCAGGGCTCATCCCTGCACACCCTGCCTTTGGAATGTTGTCTCCTTGCTTTGGAAATCCCCCCACTGTGTGGGGCTGGTTTGAGGCAGGCCAGAACGATTTCCCAATCATCCCTGACCAGTGTTCTCTTGGGAGTAACCGCCGACCACATCCAGAGAGCGAGGGGTGCATTTACCTAGTGAGGCAGTGCGGAGGAAACCCCTCTTCGGAGATTGCTGGATGTCCCTCTTGTCCTCCTCTGGGAGCGTCAGTTGCCGATTTTCGTCATCCTGGTAGGAGAGCCTGGAACAGAGAGCTCATGGGGCTTGTTCCTGGAGGCTGAGAAGTGGCCACCCACAGGGACAGCTGCACCCCCGGAAAGCACTTTGCTCTGATCCTTAGTGAAGGGACGCCCACTTTGTGCTTACATGCAGGTTTGGGGAAGTTGCCTACCCGAGAAGTTCTGCCCCTGGCGTCTTCCAGGCCTGCTCAGTGGGAGCTGCCAGCTCCTCACCCGCAGCCTGTCTCATGAGCCTGCAGTTCTGACTTGGGACAGTGAAGGCACTCTGGGGTCAAAGGTGTTGAAGCGGAAAGAATCCTAGGCCCATGAAGTGCTTTTGGGGAATGGCCTTGGCTCCCGTGTTTGCATGAGCTGATGCTGTTTACCCCAGTGACCCTCAACTTTAGCCCAAACTTATCCCCACCCCCCGATTTCTCCCTGCCCTGCCACCCGGCTCATCAGCAAGAGCACATAAGCAGCTGCCTACAACCACTCTACAGTTACACAGTAGGTGAACAGCAGGGCTGTGAGGGACCTCAGGGGACATCTAGCCTATTGCTTCCAGGCCTTTGATGGAAACTCAGTGAGAAGTAGATTTGACAGCTTCTCATCACGCACAGACACACCTGATGGAATGAAACCTCATGCCCTTTGCTTACCCTTAGTGCATGCATTGCACCCTGGTGAGTCCTAGTCCACTTTGGTCTGTTCTATTTTTATTAAAATTTTGATTCACAATCTCTGCTGGGTCAGGCTGCAGTTCAAGAAGCACAGTTGCATTCCAACCTCATTCCCAGATGAGACCACTGACTCGCTGGTCCCTGGTGCCAGCCCACACCTCTGAGGGTGACTCCACGCCTGCTCATGGCACAGCACAGAGACTTGGATAATTTATAGATGTGCAGGAAGGCTGGTTGAGTGCAGACCGCAGTATTTATGCCTTCAAGACTTGCTCTTATTCTCAGCTAGGTAAGGCCTCCCTATTATATTTTCTTCTTATGCAAATCACCCCCGCTCTTGCAGACCCAGCTTCCGTTTCACCTTGTGCATGGTACCAGTTCAAGTCACCCTGCCCTCAACCTTCTCTGAACGCCTGTACCCCTGGGGGTTGTACCACTCTGGGGGTAGTGAAAAACTCTCCGTGTTATCTTCCTCTCCTGAGACCCTCTTAGTTTCCTAGTTTGTGGAATTGCCTTGAGGATGGTTCTTAACAACTTAGCAGAGTGCCTGGTGCACCAAGCACTCTAGAATAACCGAAATAGGTTAAACTACAGGCTCTTCCTGATTTCTAGGGCAGGCGGTCAGGCATTCGTGTTTGTATTCTCTAAGAATCAATTTAGAGACTGTTATCTCATAAGGAGCTTCAGGTATTTCCCTTTTTTATATTGACCGTGTTTCACTGAGTCAGAAAAGTAGAAGGCCTGTCACCCCCACCGCCCCATTTTGCTGATGGGGACACAAAGGCACAGGGCAGTTGAGTGATTTGTCAAGAGCCGCTGGCTGGGACTCTTTCCATGCTTTTCCTTAGTCACTTGATTCTTCTTTCCGTGCTGGGGAAAAGGAGGCGCGTCTGCTACTCTTCCCATCCAGTTCCTGACCAGAAAGCACTGGACCCAGGAAGCCTCGTGCTGTGCTGGCCTGGCCACCGCTCTCCCCACACTCCCCACGGTGGGAGGCCTGGTGCCCCCTCCCACCACCTCCAGCCACATCTTTCCGGTCTTCAAAAGCCTGCAAGCCTAGTCCTTCCTCACTCTGAAGTCTTTTCAGGAACTGAATGGACTGACATGCTGGGAGGGGTTGGTGAGTGCTTCGTTCCTGCCCTGGGCCCCCGCGGGGCTCCTCCCTGTCTGCATCAGCAGCTCCAGGGTTCCCTGGCGGGGCTGAGAGAGGACACCCCCTGCATCGTGCCTGGCCACGCTTAACTCTGCTGCTCTTCCAGAGTGGGACAGTGGCTCCCAGCAGGCGGCACAGCACCCCCCAGCATGCCCGGTTCTTGACATGCCTGCCCTCCAGCTCAGAAAATAATAGAGAAGTGAGAGCTTCTCTCTAAACCCCTGGAAAAGCATCCATCCAAGGAGCAGGCACACCTGCCGCTGGCCTGCCCATCCCTCCAGAGGGCCCATTTTCAAGTGGCTGCACGCAAGCCCATAGGGCCCAGGCATTACCCCCTGGGGAAAACCCCATGCCTCAGTTTCCCTTTCTACAAAATTGAAATGACATATACCCTCTCTGTCTCAGAGGCCTGTTGTAAGTCACAGATACAGTAACAGATGAGACAGGGCTTTGAGGGTGAAAAGAGCCAGAAAAGCTTCGGAAACACTGTGTCTCAAACTTCTCTGGATGTCACCCACAGTCACAAAGACGTTTCACAAGGAGACCCCGCGATACACACATCTGTTGGCAATTAAGCAAGTGTTTCACAGCACAGTGCTTACCTTCGTGACGTTCGACGCATTCTGATAGTTTCTACTGTGCTGTGCTGAGCCTGCGTTTAAGGACTAGTCATCAGTGACCAAATGAATGTTACAACCTTCTAAAGGATCTAGATCTGCAGCTAAAATACTCTAAGAATTGCAGCAAGGACAAGAAATCTCAGGCCTGGCTTTGCCACCAGTGCCCTCTTCTGGGCAGCTTTATTATAAACAGTGTCTTGAAACACTTGTTTAATTGTCAATATATGTATGTGTATACTGAGTCTCACCAGAAAATATATTTATGACTGTGTCTTACAGCCTAAAATGTTTACAAAACAATGTTCAGAAATTTTCCTGGCGAGGAAAGGCCAAGCTAAAAAGGGCATTGTGTGTGTGTGTGTGTGTGTGTGTGTGTGTGTGATGGGGGCTCCAATTTCACTGAGGAGATGACAGAGGTGGTGCGGATGTGTTCTCTGTGATCTCCTCTCCTCCTGCAATCAGCCCCAGAGGACAGATCTCAGGGACCTTCCCCTGCCTCCCCACATTTGTTCCCACACTTGGGTCAGCCTCAGCAGAGGGCAGGAGAGCTCACATCTCTGTGGAGAGCAGGCTGGGCTCACTGCAGGCCTCCGTGTCATGGTTCATCTTCACTTCATAGGTCTCATCCTGAGACGTCTCCTCCTGACCCGTCATGGCTGCCTGGCTCTCCTGGGAATGGCACCTACAATATCCAAGATGAAGAAAAACATCAGGAACTGCCAACCCTCCTCCGCTTCCTTCAGCAAGTAAAGCGTCACACACGCACACACATGCATGCGTACACATGTGCACAAACACAAGCACACACACGTGAACAGGCATACAGTTGCTGGTGCTTTGTTCTCCTGTGATTGCTGATGGATCCATAGAAGTGTTAAGATTAGGGTGAGGGTCCCATTTGGGAGAAGGATGTCTGCTGTGGATCCAGGGAGATCTGAGTCCTGACCCCAATCCACTTACCCTCTGGTCCAAGTCACTTGGTCCACCTCATGCCTCAGTTTCCCTATGAAATTGGAACGACATATGCCCTAACTTAGAGGCTGCCCCCCACTCACCTCCAGCTATGACACCTGGGTCTTTGGCATAGCTGAGAAGTCCTTGGCATCTTATTTTGATGGTGCCCTTGATTCTGACACTGGCACCCTGGGGTAAAGGCACAGAGAGGAAGCCTCACCTAGAGGGGTTTGCTCTCCTGAGCAGAAGGCAGTGAGCCCGAGTCCCTGCTGAGCCTGAATCCCTCCTGAGCTCCAGATCCTCCCACACCGGGACGTGCCTTTCCCTGCTGGGACAGGGTCTTCTGCTCACAGGGTCATGTCTTTTCAGCTCTGGACCAAGGCCTCTTCCTTTTCCTGTCTGAGCTCAGCTCAGTGCCTCCCTTTGTCTTGCTTTCTATAGACCTCGCATGCTGGGCCCACTTTATCCTCCCTGAGGGCATCAGGGAAAGCTCCTGGTCCATCCTCTCAGAGCTGGGTGCTAGATAGTGCCCTGGCTCTGAGCATCTCAGGCCGGGTAGAAGCAATTCTCTCTCTCGAGGAGGAGGAGGACTGCAGATGCCACCCACCGTGCAGTGCAAGGAAAGATGAGAGGTGGAGCTCCAGGAGGACTGGGAGGGGAGGGAGGTGGAGTGGGCTTTGGTGAGGCACGTGGGGAGGGGCTGGAGACGCAGAGCAGCAGCAGGCAGGCAACAGCACTTTTGGGGGCCACCGGGCACAGGACGTGCTGGCCCATCCTCAGCACAAGCAATGCTAGGGCCTGAGCTGCCCTTAGCCTCGAGCTGCGACACGGAGGACAAGGGAGCTGGGACGTGGGCTATGCTCCTCTTCTTCACCAAGCTGAAGCTTGGCACCCTGTGCGTTGTTTGTACCATCTGCAGTGGGCAGAGGGAACCGACATTTCATGAGCACTGACTGTGTGCTGGGCACTGTGCCGGGTGCTTTGCATGTATTTTGCTATGTGGAGAGAGGTATCTGTGGGGACAAGGAAATCCCCTGGGGTCTCCTCCCCCAGCTCCTCTAAACATCCCTCTCCCCTTATGTCACAGAGAACAAAGCTTCACATGAAAATGCCCTTAGAGGGTGGGAATTAATTCACTCTGAGCTGCTAAAGACGGACATGGAGCCCTCCTTAAGCAGAAGCTTCATGAGGCCAGAGGGGAGAAGGGGGTGTGGGGACCCAGTAATTGAGTCCTCAAACGCCGTGGAAGGGGAGTGAGGTTGCAGAGAAGGATGAGGCCCCCACAACAGGTGCAGGCCCCCAAGACTAGATGCCTAGATTCGATCCTCTCCTATGCAAAGCCAGCCCTTCAGGCCAGCACATAAAATCTAGTGCCCAGCACACTGCCCTGTGCACACAGAAGGCAGCAGTGCAGGCCTCATGAATTGAAGGACGCCCCCAGTGCTGCTTCTGGGTGGCTAAACCAGCCAACCTTGCAGAAAGGAAAGCAGACAGGGAGATGGTCCTTTTAACTGGCCTGTCGTCTGACACAATTAAATGCCTGGGTCCCATGGGCTTGCATGCAGCCACTTGAAAATGGGCCCTCTGGAGGGATGGGCAGGCCAGCAGCAGGTGTGCCTGCTCCTCGGATGGACACTTTTCCAGGGGTTTAGAGAGAAGCTCTCACTTCTCTATTATTTTCTGAGCTGGAGGGCAGGCACGTGAAGAACCGGGCATGCTGGGGGGCTGTGCCGCCTGCTGGGAGCCACTGTCCCACTCTGGAAGAGCAGCAGAGTTAAGCGTGGCCAGGCACGATGCAGGGGGTGTCCTCTCTCAGCCCTGCCAGGGAACCCTGGAGCTGCTGATGCAGACAGGGAGGAGCCCCACGGGGGCCCAGGGCGGGAGGGAGGTCCCTCCATCCGGCATGTCACAGCAGTGCATCCTAGAGCACAGGGATCAGAGGACAAGGAGAACAGAGTGAGTCAGGGGTAAGAGGTGCAGTCAAGACCTCCAGGAATGGTGCTGGGCAGAATGGGCCAGTGCTACAGAGGGCGCCTCCCACAGTGGGGTGCCCTCTCCGGGAGGCTGGCAAAGGGGTCCCAGGGAAGCAATGGAAACACCATTCCCATCTCAGCTGGGAGAAAGGCCAGGTTTGGGCAGAGACTCGGGAAAGGGCAGACGGGATGGTTTCTGTTGTGCAGCCAGAACACAAACATCTGAGGATCACATTCTGCCACTCAGGAAGCATGGGAGAGGGGAGGGCCCTGTGGGAGAACCAGCGCCACAAGCCACTGCCGACTTGCCCGGAGCCTGCCACGTCTGATCAAGGGCAGGACTTGGGAGACAGCATAGTGCCTCCTGCTCTTGCTGGAGTCTGGGGCAGCAACCTCCTGGAAGCTTGAGGGACAAGTGGCTGGCCGAGGCCTCCGTCTCCTCCAGTGTCTCCTGAGGGTTGCAGCACGTGGGCCGTGTGTGCCGCCTGGGGTGGTCAGCCTCCCGCTTACCTGCTGGAGCTGAGCTTCCACGCCACCTCCTGCACCCGGATGGCAGGGGACAAGGGGGGCCCATGGCCCTCCACAGTGCTGACTGTGCTGGGGTAGCCGGCAGGGCGAGGGAGGCGACCCAGGGCAGTGTTGTTGGCGTTGTTGATGTTGGCGTTGGAGCCGGTGGATGAATAGCTGCTGGGGGTGAAGGTGGAGTCCACCAGCTTCTCGTGCGACGGCGACTCGGTGTCGCCCTGGCTGCCGCCCGCCTTGTTGATGTGCAGCGGGCGCTGAGTGGTGAAGGTCTGGGGGAAGGCGCTCCGGCCGTCGCTTTGGTAGTAGCTGACGTGGTTGCCGAACAGGCCACCGGCCCGCTGTAGGCAAGAAGGAGGGGTGGGTGGAGGAGAAGTCCCTCAGCACCCACCCCTCCCAGAGAGCAGCCTCCGCAGCCAGGTCAGGGAAGTGCAGGGCCTGGGGAGGCGGGCTGCCTTCTTTCGGGGAGGCACAGCCCCGCTGGGAGCCAGGAGCACCTGAGGACCTTCTTCATGCCTGGCTGCTCCAGAGAGGGAGGGACCCGGAGTCTCAAGGCTCTGGGCTGCCCTCCGTGGCAGCTGGGAGAACCCACCCACCAGTGGGGATGGGATTGGGCAAGGGGCTGCCGCTGGTACGAGCTGCCCTGGAGGTTTCCAGTGAAGCCCCTGAAGGCTGGGAGTGAGTTTCCAGGGCACGTCTAGGATGGTGGTCCCTAAGAGCAGCCAGCACACTGTGAGGGCGGGGGCGGGGAGAGCGACCAGAAGATTCTAACCAGATTTAAAAAAACGGAAACCCAGTGTGCTCACAGAGCTAAAAGCTGTGTTGGCCAAACGGTTTTGAAAATGAAGAATTTCCTGCATGATGGTCTTTTTCCCCTCGGGGACTCAGAGAGATTTAAAACCAGGAGCCAGTGTTTTTCCCCAGTATTCTTTTCCTTGTCCTGGGGAAGTGGGCAAGTAGCTATTTGCAAGGTTGTTCGAACCCTTGACATCAGAGCATCCCTGGGCCTTGGTGAGTGAGGCTTTGGTTTCTGGGGTCTTGTCGGGTCGTGTCACCACCATGCCACATCCCTGAGGCCACTCAGTGACGAATGTCTCCCGGTGATGAGAATAAGGATGAGGAAGAGACGGAGCAGGGGCAGGATGGGCTCAGCTTGCCCCCTGTGTGTTCCACGGCCTGGGAACTGGGCCCGGGGCCGGGAGACAGAGGTGTGAGCAGGGCCCTGCACAATTATGGCTGGCACCTTCTCGCTTGCTATAGAAGGATTTGTAACCAAACACCAGCGGGGTGAGGCAGGCAACACAAGTGAGTGATAAACGCCCCTTATTCCGGTACAGCAGCTTCAGTCTCCAGGAAAGGAGAGGGAAAGGGGAGGACTGGAGGGGTCTTCGAGACCTGGAGAACACACGCTGTGCTCCATCTCAAAGGGCCACCGCCACCAGGCTCCAGCCCTCTGCTGCCCTACGGGAATGCAAGCTCAATATTGCCAGGTCTCCTGACTTTTCCAAGGAATGCCAGAAGTCTTGATTTTGACCTGAATGTGCCAGATTTTCAAATATTAACAAACAAAACAAGCCTGCAGATTAGATGTGCCCCAGGGGTGACGACTCTGCAACTTCTAATGTAGAAGTTTCTCCTAGGAAACATTTCCCTTAGGAAGGCGGCTCCTTCCCACTTCTCTGAGAGCCCGTGACACTGTGAGCTACCGTTTCCAGGGAGCCCTTCCTTGGGCTGGAGTCAAGCTTGGAAAAGGCAAAGGGGCAAGGAGACAGCTAATCAGGAAGAGCCTGGAAGTGGCCCTTTCCTCTGGTGCAGCGCTTTCCCCTGGACGTTCCCCGCAAAACCCCGGCCCACCCTCTTGCTCCAAACTGAACTTTATAGAGGTTGAGAGTGCGCCATGGCACCACCCACCCTGAAGATGTCATCTTCAGAAGCAGCGGACACAGCCTCCTTCATGGCCTTGTCCAGCTCCTCCTCAGCGGTGAGATCTCCAGAGATGGCCCGTCGGATCTCAGGCCCGATGTCATGCAGCGTGCGCAAGCCAGCCTGGAATCCAAGGGGAGGATGGTGAGGACCACGCTCCCTGTCCTCCAAGCTCCCCAGCCAGCCACAGCCTCAGGCCAAGGCCTGTCCCTCCAGGGCCCTGGCATCCTCCACCCAGCCAGTCGACCCTCCGGAAAGTTTGTCTGTGTGTGAACTGGGGGCTGGGCTGCCCTCTGACGGAAGAATCCACTCGCCCATCCAGGAGGGATGAAGGGTCATTAGGAGGGGGCACCACGGGTCAGGGGCTGTCACGGGAGCCTCAGTGAAGTGTTTGAGAGATCTGGGGGCTATGACAGCAGGCAGGACCATGGAGGGCAGTCGGTGGGTGGCAGGTAGGGAAGGGCACATCACCCCCTTCTCACAGCCATCTTTGGAAAGGTCTGGAGCTCTCTGAAAGGTTCCCTCTGCAGGGACCTGGCCTCCAGCCTGCTGGGGAGGGACCGAGACCCTGACTGGAGGTCAGAGGCAATGACCAGGACCTCCCTGGAGTGTGGGCCCACCCCCAGGCCCTCACCTGCAGAGACAGCGCGTTCCTCTGGGAGGGCTTGCCCACAAGGCCCTGCTCTTTGCGCTTCTTGAACTTCCGGAAGTACTCCTGGATCAGGAAGGTGGCGTAGAACTTGCCAACGGTGACCTCATCATCTGAGACGTATGGAGAGGGGAGAGGGGGTGAGAGGGGAGCAAGGGAATTCAGTTGAACTTCATTCATTTTTTTTTTTCAGCATCCAAAACTTTTTAAAACTTTTTAGGTTTAATTTTTTTGTAGAGGTAGTACATTCACATGGCTTAAAAAGAGAAAAAAAAAACATAAAAAGGCTTATGGTGAAAAGTCTCTCCCACCACAGCCCTTATCTGCCTAGTCACCACCTCCTGTAGATAATCTAGTTTCTTGAGTATTTTCTCAGAGATTCTTAGTGCAAATTAGTTATGTAAATCATCAAACATATTCTTATCTCCTGTTTTTTTATGCAAAATGTAGCCTATCATCAAAATTATTTCCCACTTTTTTTTTTTAACTTAACTGATATTTGCTAACTCTTATTTGAGTCCAGAGCTTCAAATGTCCCTCATCAATTGGCCACTCTTCCAAGTGCAAGTGCAAAACAGTTCAGTTTAGCTCAGAGGGAGGGGCTGGTGGAAGGAGGGCTTTCTTCCCATGGAAGTTTGGATTTTTCTTTCAAACCAGATTGAGTTTTTGTGCCAGGTGGCTTGGCTGCATCCCTGCTGAGCTGGATACCCAAGATTATATGTGACATCATCAGTGCCTGTCCTGGGAGTGAACCTGATGGTGGAGAAGCCATAAGTTCCTAGAGGAAACATTTCATGCCTGGTGAGGAGCCCCTTGGATCTACCTCCTGGTTCTTTGTGAAGAGAGGCGACGGGCCCAAGAGACAGCTGGCGATTAGATCTGGGGGCTGGTGAGGGTTCTTCTCCTACCTGTCCCTCCAAAATAGCCAAATCCATAGCAGTGATGACCCCTCCCTTCTCTGGCAAGCATCCCCTTTCCACGTGGGAGGGAAAAACCCAGGGTCCCCTGTCCAGCATAGTCAGGAAGAACTGCATGGTGGGACAAGCCTGGAGTCCTAGGTTCCCTGGGGCCTGGGTTTGAATCCTGAATCTGCTCTGGACTCTCCAGGTAACCTTGGGTCAGCAACTTAGCTTCTAAGAACTTTAGTTCCCTGAGCAAACTTCACAGAAATGTTGTCAGGATTCAATAAAATGATGTATGTAAAACATCACATGGCACTGGCGAGATTTTCACTTAGCCCAAGTCCGGCTTTCTCTCTGGCAAGTGGTTCTCGACACAAGTGGTGTCGCCTCTTAAGGAGGGCACAGTAAATGTGTGGGGTGGTTTTTAGTTGTCGGGGTACTGTGGGGGTGCCACCAGCATTAAGTAGCTCCAGACCTGTCCCTTAAAGCGCAGGCATGTTCTGCAATCACAGCCTTGCACTCTGCATGGCTTTCAAGCTTATGCCACACATCCATGATTCTGCTTAGGAGTCTCTGAGCTCGGAACATAATTTCATTTTGCAAATGAACACAGGACATTGTTTTGCATGGTTTTAACATACCTAACAATTTCCAGGAATACAACTGCTGTGTAAATTGATGAAAACTATACTTTGGATTATTTAAACTTGGCCGAGAGAGGTTTGCATTTTGGAAAACTGTATTCCTGATGGCGATGCTCTTTGTGGTGTGTGGGTCACTCACCGTAAGTGTCACATCGTGGTTATTCTGCATATATGTAAGTATGTGTGTGGGGCTATTTATACACACACTTATTTAATATACTTATTTACCCCTTATTTCAAAATGGCAAATCAGAGTGTTGACAGTATTCAGTATTGTCTTGCTTCCTGTGAACCCAGCTGTATGTGTTGTAAGTGGGTGCATGAGAAGATCTCATCAGCTAAATGTACCTTCTGGTATAGTTATGCCTGAGTATTTACATATTGGAAACATCTGCTTTTAACAGATTTTATGTTAGAATGAAGGCATTATATTAATATTTTGGAAATTATATGTATAGGAAAGTTATATTATCTATGATTTTCATTCAGGATCATAGTAAAGGCAATATAAACTCTTTGCTAAGGGATCTGGGGCTTGATAGGGTCAAGAAACACTGCTCTTGGAGAACAAAAAGAATGTCAACCAAGAGGGGAGGAATCTCAGGGGATTCCCGTTTCAGGGTCTTAGAGCAATCCTACAGCAATCAGGTTTATGGGAAACCTATACTTTGTGGAGTTTCTTTAGAAGTTCTGCCAAACCCCTAAGCATCAGAGACTTGCCTGTTACCCTATGTAAAAAGCAGGGTTGCACCAGATTTCCAACCTGACATTCTGTTTCTGAGTTTGTGCAGGGCATTGCACCTGCATCCCTTCTAACCAATAGGGCTTTCAAGTCCTGCAGGAAGGGTCTGAAGGCAGACCTCCAGCAAGCCTAGGGGACTCAAGAAGCAAGTCTCAGTGAATGCTTCTGCATTCTAAGGGTGCCACAGCTGGAGGAGAGGCAGGCAGAGGAGGGCACGGCCAGGCAGTGGCCAAGGTGCGGGAGTCCAGGAAGCACTCACCACCTGCAGGGGGCACCACCTGGTCCAGCAGCTTCATGCTGGTCCGCTTCCAGATCTTCTTGATGATCGCCCGCAGCTCCTCATTGGCTTGTTCTAGGTTCCCTGCAGGGCGGAAAGGATCCTCAGCCCCTTGGTGGGCCTCTGATGGGCTGGGTCCCTCTGCGTAAGGTAGGAAGCCACAGATGGTGGCATCTGCCCCACGCAACCCTGACTCATCAGTTTCTTGCTTGCTTGCTTCACTTCTCCCCAGTCTTCCCATTTTCCACCTCCTTCCTCTTCCCCTTCCTCTCTCCACCTTCCTTCCTTCCCCCTTCCCTCTCGTGCCCCCTCCAATGCCATTCCTCTCCCCTTCCCCCTGCCTGTGGCTCAGGCCAGCCAGGGGGCCCCTCCACTGGCACTCAGTGCTCTTCCTTGTGGACTGAGCCCAGCCCCTGGTCAGGAACAATGGCGGCCACGCGCTCACCAGCTGGAACACGTATGGCCCTGCCACAGGCAGTGGGGGGCTGGTCCCCATGGGTGGCATTTCTCATGGACCTCCTTGGGCAGCCACAGGGAACATGGATGATTGGAGGGTACATCTGTCAATGAGGGCTCTGTTCCGAGTTCCCCTACTTAGATCCTGCCCCTATGCAGCCTCTGGGGTCCTAGCCTTAGAGTGGTGAAAAAGGAACGCTGAACCTTACAGCTGTAAGGGCAGATGTGGGGGGCAGGATTCTAAGATGCTCCTCACCAGGGTACACATGCTGCCAAAGCCCTGGGCCCCTGACCATCATAGATTTTACTCCTGAGATTAGGTTATATGGCACACGGCACGTATGACCTAAGACAGGGAGGTTAGGCAGGCCTGACCTAGTCACATGAGCCCTTTCAAGGCAGAGTTCTCTCCAGCTGGCCTGGAAGAACGCAAACAGTCATGTGGGCTGAACTGAGAGAGGCAGCCTCTAGGAGCTGAGGGGGTCCCTAGCTGTCAGCCAGCAGGAAAGCGAGGACCTCAGGCCTACAATTGCAACAGATGAATTCCACCAACAACGTGATCTCCCCCAAAGCCTCCGGAAAAGACCATGGCCTGATCCATCTCCTGGATTTGCCTTATGAGAGCCCAGCTTCACCACTGCTGGACTTCTGACCTGCAAAACCATGAGCTACTAACGGGGTGTCTTTTTTTTTTTTTTTTTTTTTTTAGATGGAAGTTTGCTCTTGTTGCCCAGGCTGGAGTGCAGTGGCGCGATCTCGGCGCACTGCAACCTCTGCCTCCTGGGTTCAAGTGATTCTCCTGCCTCAGCCTCCCGAGTAGCTGGGATTACAGGCATGTGCCACCACGCCCAGCTAATTTTATATTTTTAGTAGAGATGGGCTTTCTCCATTTTGGTCAGGCTGGTCTCAAACTCCCGACCTCAGGTGATCGGCCTGCCTCAGCCTCCCAAAGTGCTGGGATTACATGTATGAGCCACCATGCCCAGCCAGCGGGGTGTCTTTTTAAGCTGAAAAGCTTGTAGTAATTTGCTTTGCAGCAGTAGGAAACCAACACGGGATGTTTACTGCTCTCGCATAGGACCGGCAGTCCAGTATTGTGGTTGAGGGCTCTTGTGTCAGACTGCCTGGGTTCAAATCCACTGCTGGGGCCACAGGGCAGAGTATGCAGAGGTGGCAGTAGAGGGATTGACGGAATCCCGAGCTCCCTGAATGCCAGATCCAAATAGGACCTGAAGGCAGGGGATGACTCCCGAGCCCTCCAGCTGTGCAGGCGATCAATCCCCTTCACGGGAGAGGTAGCTGGAGGTTTCTGACACACGCAGTGCAAGATCCTAACACACATGGTATTCAAATATAGTTAGCTTCGGTACTGGGCCGAATAGCATCCTCCCAAAATTCATGTCTGCCTAGAACCTCAGAATGTGGCCTTAGTTGGAAATAGGATTTTCACCCATGTAATTAGTTAAGATGAAGTCATCCTGGATGAGGGTGGGCCCTACATCCAGTGTGGCTGGTGTCCTTACAAGAAGAGGAGAAGACACAAGACTGTGGAGGCTACGTGAAGATGGAGGCACAGATGGCGTGATGCCGCCGTGAGCCAGTGCACACCAGGCATCGTCCACAGCCCTCAGAAGCTGGGAGAAAGGGTGGAACAGATTCCCCCCAGAGCCTCCAGAAAGAACCGACCCTGCTGACACCTTAGTTTTAGGCCTCTGGCCTCCTAAACTGACAGAACTTTCTCTTGTTTCAAGCTGCCCAGTTTGTGATCATTTGTTACAGCAGACCTAAGAAATTAACACAGCTTCCAAAAGGACCTTTCATTTTTTTTATCAGCCTTAATTTATTATCATGATGGTCTGTGTAACTGTGGAAGTTCACCAATTGTTTCATGTCATCTAAGTATTTTTCACTCTCTTCCTTCTATGTTCCAAGAGAGAAGCTTGTTTGGCTGGTGCTGGACTTGGGCTGAGCTCTTCCTTCTGTGTTCCAAGAGAAAAGCTTATTTGGCTTGGTACTGGACTTGGGCTGAGAGCTCTGCTTCTCTGAGGTAGGTGTTAATTTCTCCCCAATTCCTTCCACGCTGAGAAGTCTGAAGGGTGAGGACTGATGCAAGCCTTATCTTCACAAATGTAGATGTCTTCTCACATTTCTTTCTAGTTGCTTCCAAGACTTGACTTTGTCTTCCTTTCTTAGGATTTTAACAAGTTTGCGGAGGGCCCGTGTCTGATGAAGGCTCACCCGATTTTAACAAGTTTGCGGAGGGCCCGTGTCTGATGAAGGCTCACCCTTGGGTGGGGGCGTTTCGATTTTAACAAGTTTGCGGAGGGCCCATGTCTGATGAAGGCTCACCCTTGGGTGGGGGCGTTTCGATTTTAACAAGTTTGCGGAGGGCCCGTGTCTGATGAAGGCTCACCCTTGGGTGGGGGTGTTACAGGCCCTTTGGTAGCTGTTCTGAAATGTCTTTGTGTTTAAAAGCTAGTCTGTAATTCTTCACAGAATTGTAGTTCCCACATGGCTGGCTTCTCCTCTTTTCTCTGGAACTCCTGTTTCCTCAGAATTGGGTCCCTGCATTTGATTGGTCAGTCTTTCGCATTGTTACTAGCTATTGGTCTTCCTTAGTTGGCATGTGGTTTGCTTTGACAGTGAACCTTCGACCCTGCTGAATTCTTGCTTCCATACCTCCCTGCCTTTTGTTCCTCTATGGAACAAAATCTCATATCCTTAATTTAAGTATTACAGCATATTCCTCCTGGCAGTCATTCACATCGCCTCTCCTTCCCTCTGAACATAGGGGAATAACACTCCTTGCAGAAAATTTGGAAAAAGTAAAAAAATTAAAGGAGTAAGGTGGATGTCACTGCTGATCTTTCTACTCATGATAATCAGTGTTAGCATACGAACACATTTCTTTCCCAGTTTTCTTCCTTGTTATACACACATGTGTGAATTAAGTGTGTGTTTTGGCTGGGTGCAGTGGCTCACGCCTGTAATCCCACCACTTGGGGAGGCCGAGGCGGGCGGATCACCTGAGGTCAGGAGTTCGAGACCGGCTTGGCCAACATGGTGAAACCCCGTCTCTACTAAAAATACAAAAATTAGCCAGGTGTGGTGGCACGTGCCTGTAATCCCAGCTACTTGAGAGGCTGAGGCAGGAGAATGGCTTGAACCAGGGAGTCAGAGGTTGCAGTAGGCTGAGATTGTGCCTCTGCACTCCAGCCTGGTGACAGAGCAAGATTCCATTTCAAAAAAAAAAAAAAAAAGTGTTTTGGTTTTCTGGCAGTCAGAAATAGGCCTATTTACACCCATTTCAGATTGAGTGATTTCATTGGCTACTGATGGTATATTTTTTAAGCCTTTGCTTTTTTTTTTTTTTAATTTAGTAGCAGAACTTGTCCTATTTTTATTTTTTATTTTTTCAGATGGAGTCTCACTCTGTCGCCCAGGCTGGGGTGCAGTGGTGTGATCTCAGCTCACTGCAACCTCTGCCTCCCAGGTTCAAGCGATTCTCCTGCCTCAGCCTCTTGAGTAGCTGGGATTATAGGCACGTGCCACCACGCCTGGCTAATTTTTGTATTTTTAGTAGAGACGGGGTTTCACCATGTTGGCCAGGATGGTCTCAATCTCCTGACCTCGTGATCCGCCTGACTGGGCCTCCCAAAGTGCTGGAATTACAGGCATGAGCCACCGCACCTGGCCCCTATTTTTATTTTTTAAAAATCAGCTAATTATTTTGACTTGTATCTTGGTGGACTGGTTTCACTTCATGTGAAACGTTTCTGTTATTGTTTTTGAAGGATCTAACTGAGGGAAGGCCCATGTCTGGGTGATTCACTGAATTAAATTCCCAGATGTCATCACCTTTCTTTAGTCTACCAGTGGAGCAACTGAAGTAGAGAGACAGTAAATGGCTCATACTCATGTCATTACTGAGAGAGCAGGGACTCGGATTCAAGCCTCCCACCTGCCTGGGGCTCCTTCTGTTGCCCCGAGGAACACACTGACGGACAGCCTGAGCTTTAAGCTGGAAGTGTAGGAAGGGGAAGGAAGCATACTGCTTGTCTCATCTGTGTTTTCTGTAATTACTACAGAATGATTCAAACCAGTGGGTTTGAATCATTGCTGTAGTGGTTCAAAATGCAGATTCCTGGGCCCCACGCTCAGGGATTTGGCATCAGCAGATCTGTGTGGGTGCCTGGGACTCAGTAGCTTAAACAGGTACCCAAAGCTGATACTGCAGCAGGTGGTCTTTTGACCACGCTCTAAGAAACACTAGACCCTCCAAGGCTGGACACTCTTGGAGAGAAATGGTATCTTGTTAGGTGTGTTTAATACAGCCTTTCCCATAGTGGTTCACAAACTCTTATCCACCATAAAGCAAGCAGATTATCTCACTCAGGCTGCTGCTAGCCCTTAGGGAGCCTTGTGAAAACTAGAAGGGCTCCTCCAGGTGGACCCAGCCCTGAGGGGGCCCGGTCTGACTAGGTGGCACAGGTGAGGTCTGAATCCTCACCTGTCCGCTGGCTCAGAGCCTTGAGCCAGGCTCAGCCCGCACAATGTGTGTGATGACCTCCACCACGGCCACCACTTGTCACTATGTCCCCTTTCCCACACGTCTTCCCAGCACAGTCCTATTAATTTAATGAGTTGAGCATTTGAGACACCCACCTGTAGCCAGTGTAAGTCCTTTTAGACAGGGGTTGGTCCTGCTTCAGATAAGACCCTTCTCCTTCTGTTTTGTGAGCTATACCCTCTGACTTCAAGATACCCCCCAGAATGAGTCCCAGAGTTTCATGGAAAGCTAGAGTTCCAAATGAATAAGCTAGAGCAGGCTTGTCCAACCTGCAGCCCATGGGCCACATGCGGCCCAGGACAGCTTTGAATGTGGCCCAACACATATTCGCAAACTTTCTTAAAACATTGAGTATTTTGCGACTTTTTTTTGGTTCGTCAGCTATCGTTAGTGTATTTTACATGTGGCCCAAGACAATTCTTCTTCCACTGTGGCCCAGAGAAGCCAAAAGATTGGAAACCTCTGAGCTAGAGGCAGGGAGACCATTGCGGAAGCAAAGAAGTCATGAGCAGGCTGGGGCCCCGCGATGTCCTGGAGCGCAGGTTTCCCTGTATCCCCGCTCGGGTGCTGTCTGGGACAGGAAGTTCCCTTGAGCACTTTGCAGGCTGCCGAGCTCCTCTCTGATTGTCTGCTAGACCTTCTGAGTGTCTCTCCCAGTGCCCACGGGTGACCTTACCTTCTGTTTTGATCCTCAGGGCCGTCCTGACCAGGGCAAACAGGGTGGCATTGAACATGACTGTACCGTCGCTGTTCAGGGGCATGTTCATGGAGACCAGGCGCTGCAGGGGAAGAGAAGCGAAGCTGGTGATGATGGCAGACGGTGCTTAGGGGACCACAGAACACCGTGGCAGAGTGATATGGTTTGGATCTGTGTCCCCGCCCAAATCTCAAGTTGAATTGTAATCCCCAGAATTGGAAGTGGGGCCTGATGGAAGGTGATTGCATCATGGGGTGGATTTCTCATAAATGGTTGGGTACCATCCCCTTGGTGAGTGAGTTCTCATGAGATCTGCTTAAGTGTGTGGTCCCTCCCCCTTCCCTCTTGCTCCCTGTCTCTCCATGTGATGCACCTGCCTCCCCTTTGCCTTCCACCATGATTGGAAGCTTCAGGAGGCCTCCCCAGAAGCAGAATGCTAGTGCCATGCTTCCCGTACAGCCTGCTGAACTGTGGGCCAATTAAACCTGTTTTCTTATAAATTACCCAGTCTCGGGTATTTCTTTATAGCAGTGCAAGGATGGCCTAATACTCAGAAGATGCTGGGGGAGACACGCAGCTTGTGTGGGTGTTGCTGGAGTGGGCAGGGAGTGAATGCTCCCTGAAGCATTCCAGGGAGAATCTTGCCTTTGCCACAACTACTTTTGATCCTCATGGAGTGGGAGAGGTATGAAATTTGTCCTCATTAGACCTTCACTTCCACAAAAGGATGTGAGGGCCACCCAACTTTGCGCCCTGCTCGAAAGTCTGCTGAGGCGTGCAGGTGTACTCTTCACTGGCAGCAAAGACCGGCTGAATGCCAGCATGTGCTGGGAGCCCACCTGCCAGGCAGCATTCTTCCGTAGCCCAGAGAAGAGAAAGGATCACAGGAGCTTTGCCTGCAGGAGATGCTACATGTCCTGTCTGTGTATTGACAAATATGCTTCTGCATCAAGCTGGAGCAGAAGCTTGCTGACACTGGATAGGGCTGTCTTGCCCTCTTCTTTCCTAGCACACCCCCAGAACAGGCTTCCCTGGTACTGAGCTCTGGTGTGAGGCCTTCAGCATGCACTGGGTCATGATGAGCAAGCGCAGTGTGAAGCTCACCATGGCATCCATGCCAAGGGCATGCTCAAGGGGGGCTATTCATCAGCTCACACGGTGACCTCCTGCTAATCTCAGTGTCTGGAAGGGTTACACTTTTCCTGAGTGACCAGATCTTGGTGAGCCTCATGGATGGTGTGAACCGTATCGTGGCCACTGGAACGTTTCGCACCCAGGCTTCAGCCTGCCCAGGCCCATCCAGAGGCCACAACGGATACACTTTAGCCCCCTCCAGCCTGCACCCCTCCCCACCCTCGCCTTGCATGGTGTTTGTACCTTGCATTTATTTTATACTCCTTTTTTTCTGATATTTTCTATGCCCTTGAAAATCTCTTAAAATCTGTTGTTTTTTTTTTGTGGGGGGGGGGCAAAGTGGAGGCACAAATACAAATGAGAAGAAACTCAGTGAACAGAGCACAAGTAGAAGGTTCTAGGTTCCCTCAATCTGCATTTTCCATGAGTGGATTCTCATTGAGCTGAATCCTCCTGCCATCTGAGTTTCCTCCTCTCTCCAGCCCTCTGGTCTCCCTTCTCCCAGCTCTCTGTCAGCTCATTATTGCCCCAACAAGGAACGCAGAATCGCCACGGTGGAGAGGAGGGGAGAAATGGAAACGACACTTTTTTTTGGGGTCATGGTCTCACTAAGGAATCTGATTAAAGTGAGAAATCCTCTCCCTGGTAAACTTTGTATTTTAGTGATTTTATGTACAATTTTAGGACTCACAGACCCCTGAAGGCAATGCCTGGGCTTTCTAATGGCCCTCCAACTCCAGGAAAAGAATGCCAAAACCCTCTAGCCTAGGCTGGGAAGTCTCCCTCCCCAGGATGCCTGGATGGTGCAGTGGGATGGGCTGAACAAGGCCTTTATCCAGGACTGGGCCCCTGGCTCAGTAGGACAGGAGGCATTCACTCTGTTATTCCCTCACAGAGTCTGAGAATTTAGAGCTAGAAGAACCCTTAAAATGTAATCTTTAGGCACATAAACTAGTATGTTCATTCCCTTAAAGGATCACAAGAAATGGGCACTTCGCCTCCCCTATTTTCTCTCTTCCTCCCACGAACCCAGTTATCTCTTACTTTGCAAGCCACGCGGTGAGGGCACAGCTTCCCAAAACCTAGTGGGGGCTGAATCCGCCGGAGGAGGGTCACCACATCCAGGTGTTTGATACGACCCCTAGAAGCGAAAGGAGAGGAGGGACAGGGCATCAGAGAGCCATGGTCTCTGCCAGCAGCCCAGGACGCATGCACCTGAGGGGTAGGGCCCACTCGTATGGGCAACACTGCACAGTGTGGTGGCCATATTAGTCACACTCAGTGCAGAGCTGCAGACTTGCATGACACAGCCCCGAACCAATATACATATACACGTGTTTAGATTTTAATGAATAATTTTCTGCCCATGCTATGTTCAAGGTGGAAGGGATTTTAGCAATGCAACAAAATTCTCAATATGTACTTGCTGATTGAATGAACTAACCTTCTGATCAAAAGGTATTTACTGAGGGTCAGCCGAATGTGACTGATCTTTAGACCAGAAGCGGGAATGGAGTCAAGATTTTCCTCGGCCCTACCTATCCTAACTTGAACACTTACTAGTTATTCCTGATACTAGAATTGCCTATCCTTCCATTCAACTGAATATAGTAGATATACTATTTTCTTTCTTTTTTAGATGGAGTCTTGCTCTGTCGCCCAGGCTGGAGTGCAGTGGTGTGATCTCAGCTCACTGCAACCTCTGCCTCCTGGGTTCAGGCAATTCTCATGCGTTGGCCTCCCCCGTAGCTGGGATTATAGGCATGTGCCACCATGTCCGGCTAATTTTTGTATTTTTAGTAGAGATGGGGTTTACTATGTTGGCCAGGCTGGTCTTGAACTCCTGGCCTCGAGTGATTCAACTACCTTTGCCTTCTAAAATGCTGGTATTACAGGTGTGAGCCACCGCACCCAACTTAGTAGATATATTTTTGACTTAATTGAAGGTGCCGGGCCTCCTCCTGCTGGCCCTTGACCTTTCACCCTAGGGTTTGATGCAGTCCAGTGTTTCTAACTGACCCACCCAGTGTTGGCCAACCTTGAGCCCCTCCTGCAGGTATGGTCAGCTATACCCTCTCTCAGCTTGGGGAATCAGGATTTCCCTCTGGGAACTTACTTGGCTTCAGGGTCATACTCTGCCCAGATTCTTTTAAACTCATCCAGGTGGTGGGGACCAAGGATGGACCAGTCCCTTGTCAGGTAGTCAAAGTTGTCCATGATGACAGCTACAAAGAGGTTGATGATCTGTGGGGAACAGTACAATGAGGTGCTGTGAGAAGACCTTCCTACACACCTGCCTCTGGAACTCCCTTGCCAGCTGGGGCCTACTGATGGCAGAAGCCAACATTTCTAAAGACCAGTAATCCATCCTACCAGCCTTAGAACCTGGGTCTTTTGGACATAAACTTGACACAGCTTCCCTGAAAGTTTTGTGTGATGAACCCACACGTGGGCTGGACAGCTTCCCTCCTACCGAGCTGCTGGGCAGGGCTGCGCAGGACAGAGGGGGACTTTAGCCCCTTTTCCTCACTCCTCAGTAAGATGCCAAAAATGTATAGTTCTTTCTAGGCCCCACATGTCCCTGTTGTCCTCTAGGACAATGCCACCATGACAAGAGCCAAGAACAGACAAGCAAGATGCTGGTGGAGCTCACTCTGGCCCAGGGCTTTCTGCCTTTCTCTCCATGTGGCTGGATACTCCTGCCACCTTAGTCTTCCCAAGCCAGCTCCTCTGATAGGGTTGCCCTGACCATGAGCTGCGGAGATGGAGAGTTCAGGCTGCCCTGGAACTGGGCACTCATGGCTGCTGGCTGTTGAGTTCCCCCTTGGCTTACCAGGAAGGCACAGAGCATATAGAAGCTGATGAAGTAGAAGACAGCAAAGCTGCTGCCACAGGGCGTTTCACCCTCCGTGCTGTTGCTGGGCTCAGACTCCGGGGCACACTTCTTGCCTGGCATGCAGGCCAGCATGATGTCCTGCCAGGCCTCCCCAGTGGCACACCTGGAGGGGAGGGAGAGCCACGTTCATGCAGCCCATCCTACAGATGCCAAGGAGGGCCCTCTGCATCCCTCCCCACCTGTCCCTTTCCTCCTTCCCCAGAGGGAGTTACTAAAATGCACTTGATGCATCATTCCCCGAATGCTCTGATATGTTTGCTAAATATGAAACACATAGCATTATTTTGAAGATTTTAAAATTTTATATGAATAGTAACAAATTGCACCTTTTCCGAAAACTTGCTGTTTTTGCAATCCACGTGATGTTTTTGAGACTTAGCCCTTTGGATGTATTTCAGTTCCAGTTCATTCACCTTAACTGCTGTATAGGAGTATGCTCTATGAACTTACCGTAAAAAAATCCACTGTCCTGTTAAGGAACATGTAGGTTTTTCATCTTTTTCTTTTACTAGTGCAAATAACACTGCAATAAACATGCAGATTTATATCTTGGGTATCCACTTAGAAGTGAAATTGCCAGTTAAAGTACGTGTGTCTTCATTTCTACTAGATATTCCATGACCTCCAAGGGTTTGTCCAACTTAGACTCGTATTACCAGTGTAGGAGAAATGACACTACTGTACAAACTCATCAGTTCATTAGTGAATTGTTTTAAATGTTGCTCATATAATTTGTGTGAGATAATATGTCATTGCTGTTTTAATTTGGTTATAAAATGATTAGTGGGTTGAAAATTTAAATTTTATCTTCCATTAAATTGCATGTTCATGTTTTTGCTTGTTTGATTCAGGTTGTCTTCTTGTTCGTTTGTAGGGTGCTTGAGATACTCTATTCTCTAGGCGGGCGCCATGGCTCACACATGTAATCCCAGCACTTTGGGAGGCCGAGGTGGGCGGATCATGAGGTCAGGAGATGGAGACCATCCTTGCTAACATGGTGAAACCTCGTCTCTACTAAAAATACAAAAATTAGCCGGGCGTGGTGGCGGGTGTCTGTAGTCCCAGCTACTCGGGAGGCTGAGGCAGGAGAATGGCATGAACCCAAGAGGCGGAGTTTGCAGTGAGCCGAGATCACGCCACTGCACTCCAGCCTGGGCGACAGAGAGAGACTCTGTCTCAAAAAAACAAAACAAAACAAAACATACTCTATTCTCTATTCTTTTTTAAAATTTTCAGTAGTTTTTTGGGAACAGGTGGTTTTTGCTTACACGGACAAGTCTTTCAGTGGTGATTTCTGAGATTTCACTGCACCCATCACCCAAGCAGTAGTCTTTTATCCCTGACCATCCTCCCACCCTTCCCCGAGTCCCCAAAGTCCATTACATCATTTTGCAAATGGTGCTGCTATAAATGTGTGTGTGTGCAGGTGTCTCTTTCACATAATGACTTCTTTTCCTCTGGATAGATACCCAGGAGTGGGATTGCTGGATGGAATGGTAGGTCTACTTTTAGTTTTTTAAGGAATCTCCATACTGTTTTCCACAGTGGCTGTACCAGTTTACATTCCCACCAGCAGGGTAAAAGTGTTCCCTTTTCACCACATCCACGCCAGCATCTATTATTTTTTATTTTTTAAATTACAGCCATTCTTGCAGGAGTCAGGTGGTGTCTCATGGCGGTTTCAAGTCTATTCTTGACCCTTAGTTATATGCATCAGAAATATCTTCTTCCAATTTGTGGATTGTCTCTGGTATTATTTACAGTGTATTTTGGTGAATCTAAGTTTTTTATTTCAATGAGGTCAAATTTATAGTTTTTTCCTCTATGTTTTCTGTTTTTTGCGTCATGTTTAAAAAATCCTTCTCTATTTTAGGTCATAAAGACATTCTTTTCTATGTTCTTCTAAAGGTTCTAAAGTTTTGTTTTTCCACAATAACTTATTAACCTGAAATTTATTTTCATGTTTGGTATGAGGTAGAAATATGCTTTTATTTTTTTCTGTATAGATAAGTCATTTTGTTAATACTATTTATTGAATAGTACATCTTCACCTACTTAATTGAAACATTTCTTCTGCCATAAGTTGTATTTCCGTAGGTGTGTCGGTCTTGTTCTAGCCTTTTCATTCCATTCCTCAGGTTTATTTGTTTATCTTGGTACAGAAGTACCGTGTTGTTTTCGTAGTAAGTTGCCTTATAGTAAGTCCTGCCCTCTCACAGTGCAGGAGTCCTTCAACTTGTTGTTCTTCAACATTTGTCTTGGTTATTCAGTTTCTTTTTCTATTCCACAGACGCCGTAGAATCAGTTTCGGGCTCTATGAGTAATCCTGTTGGGAGTCCTATTAGAATTGCACTGAGATATCGATTAATTTGGGGAATCCTGACATCTTTATGATATTAAGTCTCCTGGCCAGAAATGTGGCGTATCTCTCCTTTTATTTTGTTGTACATTTAAAATTGTATAGTTTCAACATTATATTTTAAAAGCTATATCCATTTGCTGCTGATATAGAGGGAATGCAATTGATTTCACATTACAGAAGATTTGCTGAACTCCCCTATTAGTTTTAGTAATTTTCTGTAATTTTTCTTGTATATATACACAGGCAATCAATTTTTTTGGCATTTAATTTTGTTTCTTCCTCTCCAATTCTTATTCTTTGATTCTTTGATTTATTTTTCCTGTCTTGGTTTTTTTTTTTGAGATGGGGTCTTGCTCTGTCCCCCAGACTGGAGTGCAGTAGCGCAATCTTGGCTCACTACAACCTCCATCTCCTGGGTTCAAGCAATTCTCCCGCCTCAGCCTCCTGAGTAGCTGGGACTACAGGTGCCTGCTACTACGCCCGACTAATTTTTTGTATTTTTAGTAGAGACGGAGTTTCACCGTGTTAGCTAGGATGGTCTCGATCTCCTGACCTCGTGATCCGCCTGCCTTGGCCTCCCAAAGTGCTGGGATTACAGGCGTGAGCCACTGCGCCCGGCCTTTGCTGTCTTATTTTATTGGGTAAGAGTTACAAAATGATAATACTGAAAAAGTGATAGCATAAGATCTTGTCTATTACATTTACTAATTAGTTATTACCAGTACAGGAAAGCAATTATTTTTCTTTGTTAATCTTTTAATCTTCCACTTTATTAATTCTATTGTCATAAAGGGTTTTTAGTTAATTTGCATGGATTTTCTACTTGAATTAGCCTGTTGTCTGCAAACAATGACAGTTATGTGTACATATTTTCATATTTATAACTGCTTGCTTTTTTCTCTTTTTCTTATTGGCATTAGCTTTATATTAGCCTTATGGAGTGAGTGAAGAGGTTTTCTACAGCTTTCTGTTCCTGGAAAATTAATATAACATTGGAATGATCCACTCCTTGATAGTCTGGTAGACCTCACAAATAAAAATATTGAATCTTGGGCCTTTTCAAAGGCTAAATTTTTGACTACCTTTTCAATTTGTTGTAGTTTTTTTTTTTTAATTTTTAAGACAATTTTATAATTCTTATTTTCTACATAAAAGCATCTGCTTCATTTAGGTTTTCAAATATATTGGCACATTTGTTCATGATGTTCTCTGTCTTCTTTTTTAAAGTCTGATATTATTTGTCTGCTACTCTTAGAAAAATCTTGTGGTGTGTGTGTGTGTGTTTAGAGATGGGATGTCACTTCGTCACCCAGGCTGGAGTGCAATGGAGCCATCTTAGCTCACTGTAACCTCAAACTCCCGGGCCCAAGTGATCCTCCCACCACAGCTTCTCAAGTAGCTGGGACTACAGGCACATGGCACCACACCTGGCTAATATTTTTATTTTTTATTTTTAGAGATGGGGTTTTGCTGTGTTGCTCAGGCTGGTCTCATACTCCTGGTCTTAACTGATCCTCCCACCTCAGCCTCCCAAGTTGCTGGGATTACAGGTGTGAGCTGCCGTGCCTGGTGAAAATCTTATTCTTGACAGACTCAGAAGCTCTCAGTGAGCATAGCCTCCATGTCTTGGAAATCTGTTCCTGGCATTTTTCTTTGGTCTCCTTCATTCTGTTGGCCAGAAGTTTAGCACATTGTTTAACCTCTTCCTTATATTTATCTATCTATCTATCTATCTATCTATCTATCTATCTATCTATCTATCTATCTATCTAATCTATCTATCTATCTATCTATCTATCTATCTATCTATCTATCTATCATCTATCTAATCTACCTACCTACCTACCTACCTGAGACAGAGTCTTGCTCTGTCGCCCAGGCTACAGTGCAGTGGAACAATCTCGGCTCACTGCAACCTCCACCTCCCAGGTTCAAGCGATTCTCCTGCCTCAGCCTCCCAAGTAGCTGGGAGTACAGGTGCCCGCCACCGCGCCTGGCTAATTTTTGTATTTTTAGTAGAGACGGGGTTTCATCATCTTGGCCAGGCTGGTCTCGAACTCCTGACCTCATGATCCATCTGCCTCGGCCTTCCAAAATGCTGGGATTATAGGTGTGAGCCACCGCACCTGGCCTTATTTATTTATTTATTTATTTTAGTGTTCTGTTTCTTCAGAGCAATACGTCAGCATTTGTGTTGCAGGACATGTGGAGTAAGAAGATGCCGAGTCTTGGGTGCTTTGGTCCTGGGTTCCTGACGTCCTTTGTTTAGGGGCTTAGTCACTGGTGGACATCATCTTTCTGGAGAATGAAAAGCTATTGGACTGTGCCATCTCATGTGGACCCCAGGTGAATAGGCACAGTAGTATCAGTCAGTCTAGAAATATCTTTCTCTCTCCCCCATCTTTGTTTACAAAAACCAAATTAAGAAGTCAGATTGGCACCCACAACGCAACCCTGAACAATCTGTGCTTTCCTTCTCCAGTTCTCCTTGGTCTATAACTGAATGCCCTGTATGCAGTAGCAGGTGGACACAACCACAGGTCAGGACACACTGCTTCATAGGGAAACCCCGCTTGTCATTTGGACCATTGATTCGACCCACATAAGCCTTCCATTCTTCACCCAGAGTGGCACTGGCGACTTCTGAGGCCATATGCTTCTCATAAAAGGTATGGTTTGCATTCACTATCCATTTCAATGAGTTTCTGGCAGCCACTGGCTGGGAAGGAGACCTTCTGCTTCATCTTGAAGTAGCTGATCACCTCTGAGGTGCCACAAAACAGAGGCTTGAAATTCTCTTATCATTCTTATCACTCTTATCATTCTCTTATCACTTCCACATCTGTAATTATGTTGCTTTTTGCATTTCTGATGTTGTTGTGTTTTTTTTTTAAATATTAGATTTGATGGTTTGTCTGTTTATTGGTCTTTTCAAAGGATCAGCTTTAGAGTTTATTGATAAAGTCCATATTTTATTAATTTATGCTATTATTTTAAAAAATGCATTCCTTCATATTCTGGGATTATTTTACTATTCTTTTCCTCATCTATTAGCTTATTTAATATACATCTTTTTAAATAAATAAGTAAATAAATTTTAGGCTCTGAAATTTTTCTTTGTTGTTGATTGATGCATCTCATACATTTAAGATATGGTGCTCTGGCTCTCATTTCTAAGTACAGTCCTGTGTCACTTAACAATGGGGAGATGCACGGTTAGGCAATTCTGTTGTGCAAACAGCACAGAGTGGACTCACACAAACCTAGATGCCATAGCTATTACACACCTCAGCTCTATGGTACAGCCTACTGCTCCTAGGCCACAAGCCTATACAGCATGTGACTGTGCTGAATATTGCAGGAAACTGGAACACAGTGGTAAGTATTTGTGAATCTAAACATATGTAAACACTGAAAAGGAACAGTAAAAAAGATTTAAATATGGTGCACCTGTAGAGGGCACATACCATGAGTGGAGCTTGCAGGACTGAAAGTTGTTCTGGGTGGGGCAGTGAGTGAGTGGTGAGTGAATGTGAAAGCCTAGGACATGACTGCACACTACCGTACACCACTGGAGACCAGAAACACTATACACTTAGGCTACACAAATTTATAAAAAATACCTTTCTTTCTTCAGTAATAAATTAACTTCAGCTTAATGTAACATTTTTACTTTATAAACTTTTTAATTTTTTTTAACTTCTGGACTCTTTTAATAACACAACTTAAAACACATTGTACAGCTGTACAGAACATTTTTCTTTATATCCTTATTTTATGTTTTTCTCTATTAAACTTTTTTTTTTTTTTTTTAGTTTTTTGTTAAAAGCTAAGACACAAACCCACACATTAGCCTAGGCCTACACAGGGTCAGGATCATCAGCATCACTGTCTTCCACCTCCACATCTTGTCCCACTGGAAGGTCTTCAGGGGCAGTAACATGCACGGAGCTGTCATCTCTTATGATAACAATACCTTCTTCTGGAATACCTCCTGCAGGACCTGCCTAAGGCTGTTTTACGGTTAACTTAAAAAAAAATAAGTAGACGGTGGCTCACGCTTGTAATCCCAGCACTTTGGGAGGCCGAGGCGGGCGGATCACGAGGTCAGGAGATTGAGACCACGGTGAAACCCCGTCTCTACAAAAAATACAAAAAAAATTGGCCGGGCGTGGTGGTGGCGCCTGTAGTCCCAGCTACTCGGAGAGGCTGAGGCAGGAGAATGGCGTGAACCCGGGAGGCGGAGCTTACAGTGAGCCGAGATTGCGCCACTGCACTCCAGCCTGGGCGACACAGCGAGACTCCGTCTCAAAAAAAAAAAAAAGTAGAAACAGTACACTGCAAAATAATGATAAAAGTATAGTGCAGTAAATACATAAACCAGTGACAGTCATTTATTCTCATTATCGAATATTCTGTACTGTACCATAATTGTATGTGCCATACTTTTATATGACTGGCAGCACCACGAACACCTGAGTAAGGCAGTGCGCTGCGTTATGATGCTACAGCGTCACTGGGTGATAGGAATTTTTCAGCTCCATTGTAATTTTAGGCAGTCTGTCATTGGCTGAAATGTCATCATGTGCTGCATGACTGTAGATTGTAGTTTCAGCTTTGAGTTACTAAGAAGAGTGCCAAATTTTTAAGTAGATTTTGGAGGGGTTTTTGTTTTTATGGCTAATTTCTAATTTTGCTATATCAAAGTAAGAGCAGTTTTAGAATTTGTTAAATTCTTTGTGACTTAAATCTTGGCCAATTTTTGTGAATGTTTCTGAGGTGTTTAAAAAGAATGTGTTTTTTTGGCCATTTATTGAGTATAAATCTATAAGTTCAAGTCTGTTAATTGTATGATTTAGATATTCTTTACCCTTTTTTCTATTTTGGTCTGTTTGATCTGTCATGCTCTACCTGTATTAAATCTTCTACTGTGTGTGTGTGTGTGTGTGTGTGTGTGTGTGTGTGTGTTCTCCTTATACTTCTATTGGTATGTAATTGATACATTTCCAAACTATATTGTTAGGCTCATGTAGTTTTATGGCTGTTATATATTTTTGATGGAGTATACCTTTTATCAATATAAAATCCCTCTTTGTCTTGTTTAATGCCTTTCACCTGGAACTCTATTTCTTCTGCTACTGCTACTATTACGTCTACATTGTGAGCCTTACGTGGTATTCGCTTTTCCATCCTTTTATTTTCATTTTCTTTAGGCCATTTTGTTTTACTGTATCTATTATAAACAGGCTAGAGCTAGATTTCTTAAAGCCAACGTCAGAGTATCTGTTTCAATAGTGAACTTTAGCTCAATAAGTTTAGCAATTATTATGTTTGTTCTTATTCCTGCCATCTCATTTTATTATTCTAATTTCCATGTTTTATTTATTTATTTTTCTACTTTTGCTTTACCTTCCTTTTGATGAATTGCTAAGTTTTATTCATCCATTTTTTTCCTCTAGTGGTTTAGAATGTATACATTCCATTTCTATTTTTTTAGTGATTGACCTTTAAATCTTTAACATATATATGTATACACACTTTTCCCTTAGTTATGTACAGAATTAAACAGTATCTATTCTTATCCCCAAATAAGAGAAGAATCTTAGCATGGTTTCATGTTTCTCATTCTACCACCTCACTTCCTACCTTGTTGAGATAACATAAAATATTACTTCCAAATTGTCATTAAGGTTTTGTACCTTTTCCCCTTAACAAGTATCTAGACTTTTTATATAAACTTTATAATGTCCTTGTTCATAACTCATAACTATAAACTTCATTATTTTTTACTCATATCATTACTCTGCTCATTCTATTTCTTTGATTCATTTTTCATTCTGTGGAAGTACAGCCTGAGTAATTGCTCCAAGGAAGACTTAAGTTGGGGAGTAAACTTCGTGGGTTCTTAAACACTTGGAAATGTCTCTATTTTGCTTGACTACTTGAATGCTGATTAGACTGTATATAGACGGCCAGGTTCAAAAATACCTTTTTCCTCATAATTTTGAACACATTATTCCATTGTCTTCTATTACATATATACTTTTGTTAATGAGAAGTCTAATGCTAATGATGATTTTGAAAGTAATTCCCTTTTTCCTCTTTGGCAACACTATTTATTAACAAGGCTGTTCTTTCTCCACTGTGTGTTCTTGGCACCTTTGTCGAAAATCAATTGGCTGTAAATGAGTGGGTTTATTTCTCAGGTTTCTTTCCTGAGCCATTGCTCTATGTGTCTGTTTTTATGCCAGTACCATGCTGTTTTGGTTACTATAGCTTTGTAACAGATTTTTGTGTCATGCATTGTGGTGCCTCCAGCTTTGTTCTTCTTGCTCAAGATTGCTTTGGCTATTCAGGGTCTCTTGTGGTTCCATATGAATTTTAGGATTGTTTTTTCCATTTCCATAAAAAACGACATTGGCATTTTGATAGGAATTGCATTGAATTTGTAGATTGCTTCGGGTAGTATGGTCATTTTAACAATATTAATTATTCCAATCCACGAACACAAGATATCTTTCCATTTATTTGTGTCACCAACTATTTCTTTTATCAGTGTTTTATGAGTTCTCAGTTTAGATCATTAAATTTATTCCTAAGTATTTTATTTTAGTTTTTTGATGCTATTGTAAAAGGGACTGATTTCCTAATTTCTCTTTCAGATAGTTCATTGTTAATGTAAACAAATGCTACTCATTTTTGTGTGTTGATTTTGTGTCCTGCAACTTTACTGAATTAGTTTATCAGTTGTAATAGATTTGGGTGGTCTTTAGGATCTCCTATATCCAAGATCATGTCATCAGCAAACACAGAAAATTTCGCTTCTTCCTTTCCTATTTGGATAACTTTTTAAAATTTGCTTGATTGCTCTGGCTAGGACTTCCAGTAGTACTATGTTGAATAGAAGTGGTGAGAGTGGGCATCTTTGTCTTGTTCCTCATCTTAAAGGAAAAGCTTTCAACTTTTCACCACTAAGTATGATGTTAGCTATGGCCTTGTCATATGTGGCCTTTATTGTGTTGCAGTACAATCCTTCTATGCCTAATTTGTTGAGAGTTTTTATCATGAAAGGATGTGGAATTTTGTCAAATGCTTTTTCTGCATCTATTGAGATGATCATGTGGGTCTTTTTTCCTTCATTCTGTTAATATGGTGTCTTACATTTATTGATGTGCATATGTTGAACCATCCCCGGAATGAAACCCACTTGATCATGATGTATCCTCTTTCTCATGTACTGTTGGCTTCAGTTTGCTAGTATTGTGTTGAGGATTAAATAAGGATGATGCCCAGTGCATGTGGACATAAGCGCCCAGCACAGCAAATGGCACAGGTGCTGGTATAGTGATAGATATCTGTACTTATTGGACGAGAAAACTGAGGTTCAGAGAAGTTAGATGTCTTGCTTAAGGTCGCAAAGCGTGTCAGCAGGTTGGCTTTGGGCCTGTTCAGATTCCAAGCCAGGCTGCTTTCAGCATGTGTCTTTTGCTCCCCTAATGGTTTTGGCTGGTTTCCGGCAGGTGTGCCAGTGCATAGTGGGTTGCTCTGTGGAAAGTTGTCATAAATGACAATGGAACCACTGGCCTCCTTGTCAGGCAGACAGCAAGCACATATCCTCTCCCTTCCTACTCCCCGGGAAACAGTTCCCTTTCATTCTACCACCAGGCCACAGTGTGGCACCACGCAGGTGTGTGTGTATCTGTGCACCTATGTCCTCAGGGACCCACCTGAAGAGGAGCAGCACGGCCTGGGGGAAGGTCTGAAAGTTGTTGTTCCGGTTGATCTCTGTGGTATCATTCAGGGCAATTTTCCCAAACACCTAGGAGAGGGAAGGAAGAGGTGTTCAGTGATTTGTGGTCAGAGAAGGTCCTGATTTCCCACCATTGTTCAATGGTCTCTTTAGGTGTCTCAGGTGTCCCTGGAACTGGCCACAAGCTGAATAGTCTTCCCATGCAACCTGGCAGGCACCTGCTGCCCCACCCAGCTCCTGAGCCCAAATCCCCACACTGGACAAGCATGAGAATCAAAGTGCCCACAGCCTCAGGAAGGTCCCTGCAGCCCAGTGGGAGCTGGGGCTGAGAGCGGCGGATGCTGGGACCGGGATCCTGCTTCTGACAGGACACAGGATGCACTGCGCTATTTTCTTTGCTATGTCAGCTCTGCATGCCCAAGCATTCTTTCAAATTTAGTTCTTGCATTTTGGAGTGATGTGGAGTGAGTGACCTGAGGCTAGGGCAAGCTTAATGCATTCCTGAAATCCCTTTTTTCTGTGGTCTTTTAAAGCCGTGCTGATCTTAGAAACTGCCACCTTTATCAGGTATCAAGGTAGCTCTTTTAGTCTCACAAGGTTTTGGCAACTGAATCTTGGGTCTTTCTGCGATGAGCAATTAGGGGACTTCCTGAAGGAGTGACCGAGTAAGCGTTTTGGGCTGGTGTGGGTGCCCTGCCAAGTTTGGCCTTGGGACCCCAAGCTGGAGCCCTGAGACGGGAATGGAGAGCCCTAGGTTTGCGGTGAAAGGTGCAGTGGGCACCTGGGAGGGGAGGCCCCAGAAAACTGCTTCACGTTTGATGCGGTGAACCTTGTGTTGATTTGGCCCTTCCTTGCTTCCTTCTTCCCTCCCTCCCTCCCTCTCAGCCATTAGCTTCAAATGAATCTGGTTGGGGTAATTCTCAGGCCCATCAGACCTGGACACAAACAGGGGTGCTGGACGCAAACAGACACACCTTGCTGCTGTTTCTTGAGAAGGGGCTGTGTCTGTCCCCTTGTATAACTCGAGAGTGTCTTTCCTCTACCAAGAGCAGAACCCAGGCCTCAGGGAGGGAGGCTCTCTGGGCTGTGTATTCTGTACCTGGACATTCTCCTGTTACCTACAGGAGATCCATTTGGGGAAAGTTCCAGTTCCTGTGGCTTTTTGGGCCTCAGAAAATGGAAGAGGAGGGAGAGGAGAGGGACGATCAGGAATGAAAGGGAGAAAGGAGGGAGGAAGGCGTTAGGGAATGTGGTGCTGGGAACTGGGGAGAGACAGAGCAGGAGGCCAGGAGCCCCGTGGTGGGAGCCTCCCTACCTGCATCCCGATCACCGCGTAGATGAAGAAGAGCATCACGATCAGGAGGGCCACATAGGGCAGGGCCTGGAAGGAAGTGCAGGAGACTCCCATGAGGCCGGAGCGCAGAGGCCAGCTGGGCCCCTTCCCAGGGAGCACCGCATCCCTGTCTCTGCAGCCATCAGCTACTGCCCGGTTTGGGCTGGGGGACACTTCCAAGAGTCCCACAGGACTACGGGGAACCTGCGAGAAGGTCTGAGAAACCGGAACTGACTTCCCATTTCAGCTTGGTTTTCAAAGCAGGCCGCAGAGTAACGATATAGTGCGACACTACCTGGGCAAAACAATCAAGAATGAGCAAAACCTCCTCCGACTACACATGTGCGGTCTGCTTGTACGAGGCAGGAGAAATCATGGAGGACAGCACCCAGCTGACTGTGGTTACCTGCGGAGGAGTGGGGTGGTGGCAAGTTACACCCTTTCTTTACACAGCTTAATTCCATCCCACTAGTTGTAGTGAGTGGGTATTACTATTGCAATGAAAACATTTAATAAGGAAACATTTAAAAGAAAGATCATGGGTTCAAATCCTGTTTCTGCCACTTTCTGTCTATGAGGGTTGGGGCAGTTAACTTCTCTGAGCTTCAGTCTCCTCATCAGAAAGATGGAAATAATAATAATGACCTCTCAGAGGTTTCGTGGTTTAAATGATTTAAGGCTTATAAAGTGCTTAGTGCAATGCCTTGCACGGAGTTGGGTTCCATACGTTCTATTCGCTCAACGCATTATCTGCCTGGCAACTCGGACAACTAATTTTCCAGAGCCCCCGCGACTTCTGGGGAGAGGCCATGGTCCCCAGGATGGGAGGCCCGGCCCGTGTTCCCGGGCGCCGCTTCAGCCGTGGCCACTGGTCACTAGAGGGTGCCACCAGAGCAGGTGCCGGCTGCCTGGCCCGAACGCCCGCGCCACCGTCAGGCCCTCGCAGTCACCCAGTCTGTGCCTCTTCCCAGCCCTAGGAGATGTCGAGGGGCAGGGAGAGTGTGGCTACTCACAGCCGTGGGTTCCGCGTGCACCCAAGTACAGAGTCAGCGGCAGTCCAGCTTCCGCTGGTGTCTGCTATTCCGAGTCCCCAGAGCCTGGGCCGAGCCGGGCTCGGAGTGCAGGAACCCCAGCTCATCACTAGGCGGGGGTCAGCCCTGGCGGCTCGGAGGAGGCCTGGCCCTTGGGAGCTCCCCTGAGAGCTTTGGATGGTCAGTCCCCGGCAGGAGGCTGCTGGGGGCAGAGCAGGGATGGGCATCTTTCCTCATCTGGACCAGGCCCAGGCATGCCCTGTCCCCAGGCAGGGACTGGCCAGGGTGGGGCACACGAAGCCCATCTTCCCTGACAGATTCTGGTCTCGGGAAGGCTGAGAGCGGCCCCTCCGTGGGGGGAGAGAAGCCTGCGTTCCGCCAGCCCAGGGAAGCACGAAACCGCCTTCACGGGTTCCGCACTCATCCGGGGGAAGTCAAGTGACCCAAGCGCTTTGCTTCTCCTTAACTTCAAACCTACAAAAGCTCCTCCGAGCTGGCAAGGGCCGATTGTCATTCTGTTTTAAGGGGAAAACAGTGGCTGAGCAGAGGAGCTGCTCACATGGCCAGGCGGCCCTGGGCCCATTCGAAGGGCCTCTCTAGCCGAGCGGAGGACACCAGGGTCCTGCGACTCCGGCGGAGGACATAACAGGTGCTGTCAGCAGATGCTGCTGAAATGCCTACAGGGAGGAGGGCGATGGCCAGATTCTGAAAATGCTGAATTCGAAGGGCCACAGCGGTCACCAGGTTGTCCAGGCCCGTGTTTTTCAGGTTTGTTCCTTACCACAAAACCCCTTTGTCCAGTAAATTCTTGTGGAGAAAGACATAAACGATGGTTATAAGCAAGGCAGACCCTTTCCGCCTCCCCTTAGCTCCCACCCCTCCTTTAGCACCTGGCCTTCCGGGGCTCTGAGCCCGCCTTGGAAACCACACGCTTCGTGTAGGCCTCTCAGTGCGGAAACAGGGAGCCAGGCAGAGCGGCCGAGTTCTGCCACGCAGAGGAAGGAGCAAGGCCCCAGAGTGGAGGGCTCCTCCCTGTGTCAGCTGCATTCTGGGCCACGCAGCAGCCCTGGGATCCCCGGGCCGCAGGACATGAGGGGCGGCTACCTGGAAGGACTTGATGAAGGTCCACAGCAGCGTCCGGATGCCCTCCCCACGGCTCAGCAGCTTCACCAGGCGCATGACCCGGAACAGGCGGAAGAAGGTGATGGAGATGCGGGAGTTTTCCTCTGCGTTCTGGAACCCGTCGGCAACAGGAGGTGCAGTTAGCACAGCAAGAGGGGGGTGAGAACAGGAGGGCCCCTCCGAGAAATACAGACCTCAGTGGCAGTGGCGGAAGGCAGGCCAGGGTTTGCTGCACTAGACTTCCCCTCCGATGGAAGGGCAGCCGCCCACTTTAATGAGTGGGCAGCCCAGCCCCATGGTCTCTGCAGAGCTAGACTGTGCCCAGGCCACTGGGCTGTGGTCCTGTGTTTTTATTCTCCCCACTTCCCCTTCATTCCTAGTTCTTAATGCCCTGGATGGAGGACAGATGACTCCATCAGGAACTACCATATACTTTGGAATCTTCCAGGCCCAGAGCCAGCTGCCCTGGGAACCCCAGCCTCTGCACTGCTCCTCGAGGAAGCAGCCCTAGCCTCTCTCCCGTTTGTCTGGGCAGAGAGTCCTGCGTCCTAAGTGGAGCCCAGCGCTCTCCGAGGACGTGGGTTGGTGGCTGGCCTCTCTCCCAGCTGTGGAGAGAGAGGGTCCTGGTGGGCTGCTCCCTGAAGGGACCTCATGCCCCAGCTGTTTGGGACTCTAGCACTTCCCTTGTATCACCTCCTTCTACTTTCCACAGCCCCTGTCCCAACGGGAGGGATTAGGGGTGCTACTCAGTGCTGGAGAGGGTCTGGTTTGCAGCCCTTGCTCTGACGCTGCTGCCCTCCTACTCCCCTCTGCCCTGGGGCCTCTAGGAGGCTCCAACCCTCCAGGCTGCACAAGACCCTGGAAGGGAGAGGGGCAGCGTAAGGGAGGGGAGTCCTCCCTTGCAAGTGATGCTTCTGCACATGGTCTACCTCAGGGGCCCTGGGGAAGGGGAGAGGGAAGGTGAAGGGGAGGAAGGGTGGAGTGCAGGCCAAGGTGACTGGAGGTGCTTGGGCTGCTGCTGTTGGACCTGGGGGAGCCTGCGGGCTTAGGCACATGCCTGGCCAGGGCTCAGGGGGCAGGACGGGCTGCCCTGCCGTCCTCTGCCTCCAAACCTGAGAACATGAGCTGACTCCCCACTTGGCCCTCCTTCTGCCCACACCGGCCTGGTGAGCAGGAACCCAGGAGGGAGCCACTGCCAAATCCGGAGCTAGTGCAGCTCACCCAGACCTGCGGGCACCGGGAGAGAACAGACCCTCGGGGCTTCCTGTTACTGGTCCCGTCCACACACCTCCCGCCAGGTGGGAGGGCTCAGGTTGTTCCTGGGGCCACCCGGGCCCTCCCCACTCCTTGCTTTCCCTTGCCTTTTATCTTTAATTATTTCTAGATCAGACTCTCACTGGCAATATCCAGCGCTGAAGCCCTTCTAACTGCACTGCCTCCTCTGACCTACCCTGATGAGGCGTCAGAGGCTGCTCCCCTCACTGCGCAGGACAAGAGATTATGAGGGTAGCAGGGAGACCCGAAAGGCAGCCACCACTCTGCCCAGAAGCAAGCCAGAGACCTCTCCTGCTTGCCAGACCTTCTAGGCAGGAGAAGAGCAAAAATATTTCTTATATTTCAAAATCAGAGCTGCCTCAGTTCCTCCTAAGGCTCCCGTTCCCCTCAAGGCAGGGGACAGACTAGTGGGTCTCAGGACCTGCTGCACGGGTACCTGAGGGGCTGGGTCGAGAGCTGAAGGCAGCAGCCCTGTCCTGCCCTGAGCTCTGCCCTGCCTGTGTGTTCTGAAGCCTTTGATGCCCTTAATCTCTGTATTTCTATCACCTGTATATCTACTTGAAATTCTATTTTCACTCCTTAAAAGGAGGTTGTATTCCCCCAGAGGAGTATGCAGAGGCGGCTTAGGATTTTATAACTCAGCTGTCAGTTCCACCGTGTTTGAGAAAGGAGAAAAAAAAAGAACAAGCTTAAGTGGAGAACTTCAGCTGCAAGTGTCAAGAGTTTGAGAAGTTGGTGCCACAGGGGCACCTGGATCTGCTGGGTTAAAAAAACAAAACAAACAAAAAAAACCCCAAAAAACACCAAACACCAAGCTTGCAGTGTGAATTCCATTCCCCTGTTCCGTGCCCTTCCCTGTGGCTGCGGTTTCCTAATGCTGCTTGAGAAGGAGAATAAACACATTGCCATTTGGACGCACCAATTTGCTCTAATAAACCAAATGACAATGCAAAAAGGCAGATCCAGACGGCTGATCCCAGAAGCAGAGTCCCCAGGAAGCGGGGTAGAGCACCTGGGCTCAGCCTTTCCTGTGGCAGCCTTGTGGCCAGGCAGGGCCAGGCTGCACTGGGGAACACGTCAACCCACCCAAGCTTGCCTCGGCCTGCAGACTTGGTGGCTTGGTCAATCAACCCCACTGGTCCTTCTAAAAACTCATTCTTGGCCCGGTTTGAAACGCGTAATGGCAGCCTTCTGGAGGCGGCTGGGCCAAGGAGGCTTCAAGGTCACACTGAATGGCATCTCTTTTATCACTTCAACCAACGCGAATCAGAGACTCCTACAACAGGAGTGGTCCAATCAACGGAGCTTGTTTTTCTGCTTCCAGCTTGCTGCAGAACAGTGGCTGTAGCCTAATTTTAACGGACTTCAGGAATTTAGAAAAATGCAAGGGGTAGCAAGGGTGGAGTGACTGGAAATTCAATCACGCTCTCAGTAACAAATCCCAGCTGAAACCTTTTATGGTGGCCTTTCACTTGAAGCACAGGGAAGCTAGGGGCCACAGACACTGATTAATAGGAATCATCGTCCGCCCTTCCATCTCCTAGCTAGAGCACCTCTTTCTTCCCTCCTTACCCTGGAGCCCTACCATGGCTCTCATAGGTACCCTCTACAAATTTCTCACATCAGATTCAGGTCAGAGGCTTTGGCCGGTGGAGGCCTCAGGGTGTTTAACAGGAAATGGCCCTCGGGTCCCATTCTCTCCCAGTGGCTTGTTAGATAGTCAAGATCACAGTGAATTACCACCCCAAGGAAAGCTCAGGGGTAAAACACCACCACTGCACAAACAGCATCTTCACAGCTCACACGAGAAGGGAACAGGCAGGCAAGGCACACGGCAGACACGGTGGCCACATGCAATGAGAGCCAGGCGGGGCTCCCAGGGACTCTGGAGTTCGGGGTGGGGAGAGTGGGGGTGTTAGAGGGGGACACGGAAGCCGGGAGCATGGTCGGGAGGGTTGGTCTTACCATAGAGGGAGAGCATTGGGTATGTTCAGCTGGCTTTAAAGAAAGGCAGATAGAGATAAGCTGTAATGAGTCTCCCATGAAGATGCCCGGTATTCTAGGTCTTGGCTAACACAGGAGCAACACAGTGGCAGAAGAGGGCAAAAGGAAACAAGTGAAAGAAACGTGAAAGCGTGGGCCTGGCAGGTCCTGGGCATCCCCGTGAGTGTGGGGTCTGTGTTGCTGGGTCTTATGTCAATCAAGGGCCCACAGACATTCTCCTACCTATGACCTTTAAATAACTCACATCCATAATATTATTAGATAAGCAGATGAGGTCTTTGGGATTTTGTGGATGGAGGTTTGTAATTTTTTTGTTTGGTTTTGTTTTGTTTTAGAGACAGGGTCTCAGCTCTGCTGCCCAGGCTGGAGTGCAGGGGCATAATCACAGCTCACTGGCTGGAGTGCAGGGGCACAATCACAGCTCACTGCAGCCTTGAACTCCTGGGCTCAAATGATCCTCCCACATCAGCCTCCCTAGTAGTTAGGACAACAGGCATGTGCCACCATGCCCAGCTAATTAAAAATTTTTTTTTTATAGAGATAGGGTCTCACTATACTGCCCAGGCTGGTCTCAAACTCGTGGTCTGGCCTCAAGCGATCCTCCTGCCTTGGCCTCCCAAAGTACTGGGATTACGGGTGTAAGCCACTGTGCCAAGCCTGTTTTGATTTTTTTTATTATCCAGTGTTAACCTTTGAGGGCTTGGGCTTTATGCGCTGTAGCTTACCCCAGGCAGGGCCAGCGGACGGACAGAGGCCTTGCTGAGCCCAGAGCCCATCCTTGCCCACATATATTTAAACAAAGCAGCCCAAGGGCAGGGGCCTCTCAGGTTTAGGGGAGACTGACTTCAAGTCAACACTGAGGGGGGCCTCCAGAGGTGGCCTCAACCCACTCCGTCATGGGGCTTGTTCTCAAAGCTCAGGCTCACGCAGGAGGTGGACTTGCTTAGCTGTTGGTCTACAGGTGCGGCGAGCCCCGGCCGTTGGCATGAAATAGCGTTAAATTGTTTTCTAAACTTGAAAGCCCTGCACACAATTTAGGATACTAACACCCCGGGAAGCTGTTCTCACGGGGCTGACTGCCGAACTCATCTGGGGGTAGAAGCTGAGGAAACTGGCCTCTGGTGAGTATCCCAGGGCCAGCACTCCCGCTGAGTTCCTGGAGCCTGGATCTGGGAAGGTGCCCTTATTTTTCGGGCTCCAGCACAGAGGGCTCAGCCCCGACCGATCTTGACCATCTGAGCTGCTAACTCTTTCTAGAAAGTCAGGACTTGGCTTTTACCCTCCACTTTCAGATGGTTGCTCTTGTATTTCTGTTTTTAAGGTACAAACAAGGAAAATGTGTGATGGAATTTTTGAAGGATGGAAATGTGCACAACTAGACATTTGCTTGCAGCCTGAAAATATTTCTTGGGTAACAGATTTCTCAGCAAATTCTTTTTTTTTTTTCACAGCTAGTTGGTAAGATGCCCTTTTAGGGGATGGTGGAGATACAGGGTGAGGTGAGGGAAGAGAAAGACAGGGGCGCTTCTCTAGGCTTTTACGGAACACTCTAAATCTGGATCTCTAGATCTCAGCTTCTGCTTCATGAAGATTCCACCTGCCAGGTCAGTCCTTGTGACTGCAGGGTGTGGGGTCCCTACCCTGGATTTGGCTAGCAGGCTGAGATTGAACACAGAGACAAACACAGGCAGACACACACACACACACACACACACACACACACACACACACACACACACACACACACACACACACACACACACACACACACACACACACACACTCTCTCTCTCTCTCTCTCTCTCTCTCTCACAGGCATGCACAGAAGAAATGTCTTGGCAAAGCACCTAAACCCCTTTTGCTCTGGTGTGATAGTTGCCCAGGATGGTCAGGCCTAGCTATCCACTGGCACCTTTCTGCCCCGCTCCTGGCCCAGTGCTTGGGCTCCCTTGCTCATGGACAAGGAGTTCTGTGTTTCTCAGGCTTCGGTGGGGCAGGGAGGGAGGTCCAGAGGGAGGTAACCTACACCCTGTTAACTCCTGAGTGTTGGGCAGAGTTCCCAGGAAGCTTGAGCCATTGCTGGCCTCTTGGATCCGTCCTGCAAACCATCACAGCTGCCCATCACTTCTAACAACCCTGGGCAAATGCTTGAAGGTCTTCTGGGCCAATCCCAGCCTGAACAGGACCAAAATGGAGATAATTCTGACAACGCACCCAGGTACTTGGCTTACCTGGCCTAACTGAACCAACCTCTAGACATCAAAAAAACAAAAACAAAACAAAACAAAAAAACAAAAAAAACCTGTTTCATGTTACTTCTTAAACATTCAGAATTCTTCATTTGGGATTTTTAAACATTTGTCTTAACTGTCTTTTCTCTTGTTGCATTTTATAGCTCCCATTTAAGACCTCGTCTATTTAAGTCTTATTTCACTTCAAGACTTGACTTTGGATCTGTTCAGATAATCTTGATAGTATGTTGTATTTTAACGACACGTATTGATTTAACATTTCCTATGGCATGTCTCTATAACAGCAGACAAGAGAAAGTCAGGAGCAGCTATGAGGACAGTAGAAGGAGGAAGAATGAGGACGCTCTGAGCTCTCTATGTGGCATTCTCCTGCCCTGGTAATGACAACTCTCCAAAGAGACCAACTTTGGAAGAATCTAGAGACTCAAAGATTAACTTTTTCTTGAGCCTTAAGCCATACTGTTCACAGGGCATTTTTGACAAGCTACGACAGTGTTGCCTCTAACGCTGCTCAAACCTGTTTTCACATGAGGAGCTACGTTTACAAGGTCCATAGTCCCAAAAATGAATAACCATTCACCATGAAATCAGGGAGCAATCCCTGAGTGATTTCTACATGGTAACAACAGGAAGCAGCCTAAGACACAGCCCCTGCCCCCAAGGCCCCCGAGGTCTACTGATGCCCTGGATGTTTCCTACGTGATCCCATGTCATCGTTGGAGTCTTTGGTACCCTTTCCCCTTGGCAAGTGAATCCCTTGCTGAGATGGAAGGAGAGATTGGACTTGCTGGCGTTGGACATCTGTGGTATCCATGGATCAGCACTTTTAGTTTCTGTGGTTTGCTATTCTCTTTAAATACCAAGTATGGCCCCTTGAGAAACTACAAAGCATCAGTTCTACCTTTGAATGTAAATTCAGAATTTGTTGGTAGCCATCAATACTTGGGCCATTAATCTCTGACCCCTTCCCAGATTTGCTGCCGGTGCCCTTGAGTTAGTTTGTAGTTTCTCCATCTGTGGTCTTTCTTGGGGAAGAAAGGGGCCGTAGGATTCCCTGAAGACATACACCCCCAAGCCTGGAGACTGCATTCCCCTTTTATGGCTGCCAACAGAGCTGCTTACATAACCTGAACATTCTGGCTGATTTTTAATATGGCACTGTCTCCACTAATGGTAGGCGTGGAGAAATTTCTGAGCAGCCAATTCTTTCATCCTTATTTTCTAATGATCTGGTAATTTTCAACGGTTTCATGATATTGGGGCAATTAACTTAATTTGTTCACGTAATTGATATAAATGAAGTGAGGTTATTATTCCGTATCTGAGGCAGAGGTCAGGCATTTTCAGAGAGAGAGCTCTGGTCAGTGGTTCCAGATAACAGGCTCGGGGCAAATAGAAAGGAAAGCCGGTTTCCTTCCTTCAATATGCTTATGCAGATTGCCTTGTTTTGGCAGAACTGTCAGTGAGGAGGGGAGTGGTGCAGGGCAGCTAATGAGAGGGAGGTCTCTGGAAAGCTGTCTTTCTGAATTAAGTTCCGGGTCAAGTGAGAAGTAACACCTCAGTGGATGAAGTCGTTGTTTCTGGAAGGCACTCACTATGCACTTATTTTCATTGGAGTGCCAGGTCGAGGCCACATTTAAGATGCTGAGGGGTGATACTCAGGGAATGCCAGAGGCCAGCAGAGACAGGATCCTCCCAGGTGGAGGATTTTCCCACCAGGATGGTGTGGGAGGCTGCGGGATGTGTTTCCTGGTTGCCACATTACATGGTCTCTCTGGAGACTTGCAAGGTAGTTGAAAAATAGCTCTTCACCATACGAAAAAACGTTTTTTTAAATTATTATTTTTTTAAAGCACAGCCAGGGTAAGGATTATAGTAATTCAGGGGCTGAGCAGTAGATCTCTGGGCTGGAATACCCAACCCAGTCGTCCTCCACAATACTCTCCTGCAGTCAGGTGGCCAGAGAGCATTGTGAAGGGGGCATAAGCCATGGCTGCATTCTCCTTGGCAGGCTGATTTCGAAAGGTGCAGATTACCTCTGATCTCCTCCAGGGAAGGCTGGCCTTGGCCCTACAGAAAAGGACTGCCCAATTCCAATGGCTGCCATTGAGACAACACTATGACCTCAGTGTCGCTGAGATCCCACGCACCTCTGAAACAGATGTCAAAAGTAATGTCATGGGACTTCAAACTATACTACAAGGCTACAGTAACCAAAACAGCATGGTACTGGTAGCAAAACAGAGATATAAATCAATGGAACAGAACAGAGCCCTCAGAAATAACGCCGCATATCTACAACTATCCGATCTTTGACAAACCTGACAAAAACAAGCAATGGGGAGAGGATTCCCTATTTAATAAATGGTGCTGGGAAAACTGGCTAGCCATATGTAGAAAGCTGAAACGGGATCCCTTCCTTACACCTTATACAAAAATTAATTCAAGATGGATTAAAGACTTACATGTTAGACCTAAAACCATAAAAACCCTAGAAGAAAACCTAGGCATTACCATTCAGGACATAGGCATGGGCAAGGACTTCATGTCTCAAACACCAAAAGCAATGGCAACAAAAGCCAAAATTGATGAATGGGATCTAATTAAACTTAAGAGCTTCTGCACAGCAAAAGAAACTACCATCACAGTGAACAGGCAACCTACAGAATGGGAGAAAATTTTCACAACCTACTCATCTGACAAAGGGCTAATATCCAGAATCTGCAATGAACTCAAACAAATTTACAAGAAAAAAACAAACAACCCCATCAAAAAGTGGGTGAAGGACATGAACAGACACTTCTCAAAAGAAGACATTTATGCAGCCAAAAAACACATGCAAAAATGCTCATCATCACTGGCCATCAGAGAAATGCAAATCAAAACCACAGTGAGATACCATCTCACACCAGTTAGAATGGCCATCATTAAAAAGTCAGGAAACAACAGGTGCTGGAGAGGATGTGGAGAAATAGGAACACTTTGACACTGTTGGTGGGACTGTAAACTAGTTCAACCATTGTGGAAGTCAGTGTGGCGATTCCTCAGGGATCTAGAGCTAGAAATGCCATTTGACCCAGCCATCCCATTACTGGGTATATACCCAAAGGACTATAAATCATGCTGCTATAAAGACACACGCACACGTATGTTTATTGCGGCACTATTCACAATAGCAAAGACTTGGAACCAACCCAATGTCCAACAACGATAGACTGGATTAAGAAAACGTGGCACATATACACCATGGAATACTAAATCATGAAACAGGAAGGGAAATCACACCCGGGATGTTGTGGGGTGGGGGGAGGAAGGACACATTAGGGTACACCTAATCCCAAAGATCCAACATGGCGCATGGATGCATATGTAACAAACCTGCACATTGTGCACATGTACCCTAAAACTTAAAGTACAATTAAAAAAAAAAGTAATGTCATGGGAGTGTGAGTCTCTAAATTGTGGTCCGCTACAGAGAACCCTTGCTGTATTTTTTAAATGTCTTGTCCAGAACTTAGGGAGGTGGATCTGATATAAATTTCATTCCAAGCCACCTGAAGGTCTCCATCCAGCGGGTACCCCCTCCCCATGCTCCGCTTCTCCACTTGTACTACCTCCAATCTCAATTTGATCTGCAAGACACAACAGCTGGTTCTGTTGGGGGGTGTCATGGTGTGGAGGAAGACCAAGGGGTGGGGCTTTCAGGGAGAGACCTTGGAGGTGATCTAGGTCGGGAGGAGGTGGTCAGGCTGGTGCATAGAGAGAGCTGGGAATCGCAGGGTTCAGGGGCTGCTGGAGACATCTGACGCCAACTTCATGGCCAGGAGCCAGCAGGTGTAGGTTAAGGGTGTGTGTGGGGATCCTCACGATCCTTTTATCTCCCCTTCCCACCAGGAAAAATGCATATCTCAGGAGGGGTCGGGAGGTGCTGAATCTTGGAGCCACTGGGGATGGCGGCAGGGCAAGACATTTGAAGGAGGCCAAAGTCAAGCATGTTTTAAGCTGCAAGCCTTCTAAAGTTGAATGAACAGGTACTTGCTAAGAGAGGCGAAGGTTAACCAAACGTTAGCTGGGATAGACAGGAGCTGAGGGCAGAGGCCAGTGGTTTTCAGACAGAAGAGCAAATGAATGAGGTATGCGTACTTGGAAGCGATTCTAAGCAGAATTCCCATTTTGGTTTGGTGTGAATGGAGAGACGGAAGTGATGGAGGAGGAGCACTGAGCAGAGGAAGACAAACAAAGCGCAGGGAATGCACCAGGATAAAGCTAAAGATGGACGGACCATGGAAGGGACTCTGCCCCGGGCCACCTCCCTCAGGTCGGAAACCCACGGGCTTTTGTGTTTCTCCAGAGTGGAATTCCAGCTAGAAGGAGAGGGCCTTTCCTGCCTTTCTTGTGTGTTTGGAGTTACAGACACTGAGTTGAAACGCCCCTTCAGAACTCCCCTCAAGGGGTCTTTGGCCCCAAGGGGACTGGCAGCCGGGTTCCTAGCGTGAGCTAGGAGCTCTTCCTGCTTTGTGTGCGAAGCTGTGGATGGCTGAGAGCTATGCCCTGTGCTACTGGCTGCAGTGACCAGTTTGCTGGCTGGAAGTGGCTGAAGCCTCAGGGTCTCACTGTTATCATCTGCAACCTGATGCCTCCCAAGGTGTTATTACCTGCCAGAAACACACTAAACAAGACTGATTACAGAATTGCCTGGGAGTTTCATCTTCCCCCGGGAAGGACAGCCCAGCATCTAGTCATTCAAACAAACCAACCAACCTCCACCAACAAAAAGCCCATGAAGAATAAACGAATGAAATCAGCCTGCCAGTAGTGCTAACTACATCAAAGAATTCCTTATGCCAGACGCAGGGGTCACAAGACAGAGAAGAAAGGCAGAGAAACAGTGGGTGAGGCAGGGCGAGGCAGAGACTCAAAAAGGAAACAAACAGATGACTCCCTGGGTAGAAGCACCAAATATGAGAGTAAATGGGCATCAGCAGAAGTGGCCACGCTTCTCGAGGCCCCCTACGTATCTTTGAGCCTGCCTGTGTCTCCTCACTACCAGCTCATGGCATCTTGTAGGTGTCTTTGCTTTACAAGCTTTCTGGAAAAAACCCCAACAGCAGGTTGCTGAGCCTGTAGGAACTGAAGTGTCAGACACTGGCCAGGTACAATCAGCTGTCTGGCCACAACAACGGGTGTGCTAGGCAACTTCCTCCCACCCTTACATGGAGAGGAATAGAGGGCCGTATGTGGGTTGATGAGAACAGGAAAGGAAAGAGCACTTGAGGGAAACAAAAAGTGACACGGTTTGGGGCAGAAGGCAGAGGGCAAGGGGAGCCTGGACGGGTCAGAGCCGCATCAGGACCTCGGCAATCTCACACAGCTGAATTAGGAATCCAGATTGGATGCCTATAAAAAAACAGGTTCCCATGACCTTTCAAGTCAAACCTGCAGGGTACTTCTCAAGGCAAAAGCTTTTGAGAAGACTCGCTGCACCAGGCCACTTCTCAGGCCTGTCTCTCTGTCCCCATCCCCTCAACCCCACACCACACTAGTTCACACAGCAAGCCTCACCCTCGACCTTGAGATCCGGGGCCTTCGGCCTCCTCCCAGGGGACTGCTGATGGTCAGATGCTTCATCCCACTTCTAGGAATGAGGGTGGCTCTGCTAACTCTCTCAAGGGCCAGCCGTACTCTTAAGCAGAGTAGAAAACAGCCTTTGTGGGGGGATGGTGAGGGACCTCACAAAAGTATCCTCCCCACTCAGGGGTCACGTTGCTAAAGGCTCACCTGAGATACAATAAACATTCCACCTGCAGGTTGGGCATGGCCTTCTCTTCAAGGTACAATGATTTATTAGAAGGGCAGCTCACTGAGTTGCTACTGCCCAGCATGAATTACTGTGCTGGGATCACTTCATTTTGAAACAAGGCACCTTGGTACCATTAGGTTTGTTGGGGGTGGGGGGTGTTGCTGAAAGTGGGAAGAAGCTGGAAGGGTCTCCGAGGGCAACAGGAGGCTCCAGCAATGAAAAGTGGGGCTGCAGGGAGGTGTCAAGGATAAGCTCTGCCCCACCCAGCTGTCCTGAGACCACAGGGAACGTGATTTAATCTATGTGTCCTAGAATCAGCTCAGGCCACACCCACCAATGTCATCTAGACAATGGTCGGCAACAGCACCCACGTGGGCCCTCTACTGACTGGGAGTTCCGGTCAGCTTGCTGTGAAAAACCTGTAAAATTGAGCAAGCTGTTTCCTGCCTCTGGCCTTTTGTGTCCTCGCCTAGAAAATGTGTATATCCTCAAGCAATATCACACAGCAGGTGCTCAAGGTACCTTTGAGGAATAAAGAAATAAGGGTTTGGGCTAGGTGGTCTCTAAGGTGTGTACACCCTAATGTCCTTGGACAAATCTGCTTTCTGACCACATCTCTCTACCCTCCTTCCTCATCACAACTATGGGCGGCAGGGGGCACTCAGCCTTGCCTTTCTTGTGCCCATTCTGGCCCCTTCTCTGCCATGGCAGGGGGCAGGAGGCGTGGTTACAGCCACAAAGGCAGCCGGAGAGAGCCAGGCCTACTGTCCAACGCAAGCACTGTGGGTTGCAGGCCGAGAGAGAGAGGGCTGGAGTCGTGCAAACTGAGCTGACTCACCCCTGAGGGGGTGGACGTGTAGCAAGTAGCTCTCTCTATGACTCAGGACTGACTGCTTTTCCTCCATCCTTCCAGGACCAAGAGCCAGAGAGGAGCCCGGCTTGCTTATGATTGTTGTGGGGAGTAGTGAGCGCCAGTTACTGGAAGTTGTGTCTGTGGGCCTCTGGTGGAAAGATACTAAGATAGAAAGGCTTTCAGGGCCTGAAGGTGGGGAAGACTTGGGACCACCGACATGCTGATCCCTGGACACTCCCTGCCCTGCCTTGTCGCTGCTTGCTCCCTCTGACCCCCCCTCCACCCAGTCTCTTTCTTCAGCTGCAGATGCCAACCGGGCAAAGGGAGTGGTGCTGCTCTGTGCCTCCCGGCCTTTGCCTTCTGGTCCCTGTAACCAGAGACACGGATCCCGGTGTGTAGCCTACATTCTGTCTGAGCATCCCAGGGGGATCCCAGGCTTTGTGGATCCAGCATCCGCAGCATCAACTGACACAGAGAAGTCAAGTCAGGCAGCTCCGCCCCAAGTCCCGTTGCCAGAAGGCACTGAATGAGGAGTGCAGGAGCCACTGGGTCCTGCCCTTCAGTGATGCCCAGGCCAGCCTGCCCCAGGGATTTAGCCAGCGGGCACTGTGGAAATGCAAGAGCCAATTCTTGGGCAGAAATGAGTTTGAATCCAAGATTTGCCTCCCGTTCACCGTGTGGCCTTGGGCAGATGTTCGTCTGTCTGAGCCTTGATTTCCGCATGTGGAGTCAGCACACGGGCTTCAGCCGATCACGCGTATGGTGTCCTCAGCACGATGCCTGATCCGCGCCCATCAGGTCATCCTCATGTCGGTTCTCTTCTCCTCATGTTCACAGCCAGTGTCACCTTCGCTTTATTTCCCTGCTCTGGACACTTCTGTGCGTCGTGCAAAGCCTTCAGCAATTCCTTCTGCGAGCTGCGCCCAGAAGCTCCAGGGCCAGTGTTCTTTCCCCTCACTGTGCCTGCGCTGCTCCCTGAAGGTCTTTCTCCTGCTCCTTTTCTCTGGAGAATCTCCAGGTGTGCTCCACCAAAGCCAAGGGAGCCTCTGCCCCCTTGCTGCCCTTCAGCGCTGTGGCTTCGGGGATTATCCCTATGCAGATGACTCCCTGGAGGAATCATCCCCATGAAGCCATGGGTGCCTGACGACAGGAAACACCACCTCAGAACCCAGCAAGGCAATGGGGCAACGAAGCATCCACCTCCAGCTGTCAGAAAATGTCCAAGTCAGAATCACTGCAGGCTAGAGTTGCAAGAGACCATCCTAAACCTCTCACTCCTCACTTCTGCATTCAAGGGAATTACGGCCCAGAGAATGGAGCTGGTTGCTCGAAGTCACCAGAGCTGGAAGCATAACCAAGGCGTCTTCATTCACAACGTGGGAATGTTTCTCTATGTCCATAATGCAGGGATTCCGCCTGCCCAGCACTTTCTATTGCTCAGTATACTTTAAAATACAGAATGAAAAAGAAGGGTGTCGGGAAAGGCTGTTGGCCCAGTCAAATTAATTCCAGTTTGGGATGTTTCGGGAGCAGTTTTTCAGCTTTTGATGCTATGGTAACTTTCACGAAGAAGCGCAGAAAATACGATTTCAGACCCAAGCAGTGAGGAAGAGCAAGAGGCTTCCCTAGAGCAGCAGGACATTGCACTCTTATCTCCCGGGCTCACAGAGGAAGAAAAGCTCGGATTTAGACCCAGGTGGTGCATTGGGAGGAGAAGGGCAGGGTCCCATGGCTCAGATACTGAGGCAGAATTCAGCATGACCGCACGAGGGGGCCTGAAGACGGTCCTCTTGTGACACCTGGCAGTTGTTCAGCGGCATCTCCCAGATGAAGAGAAGTTTGCAGGTCCTGATCTCCTCATGCCAGAGGCCCTGGCCCAGGCCTCTCCGCTCCTCTGCCTCTTGTCGCTTCTTCTTCTCCAGTGCCGGGGCTTTGGGTACCATCTTGTTGTGAATGACTCCATCCCCAGGCCTCTGACCAGTGTGTCCACCTGTCCACCCGACATCTCCCCTCCAAGGGCTAATAGGAACGTCCAAACTGCGCTCTGGCTTTTCCTAACTCACACAGGCCCCACCTCCAGCCCGCCTCCTTGCCTACCTGCTCCATCCTTCTCTGATTTAGGTCAAACCTTCCAGTCCTCCTGGGCAGTTCTCCTCCGGCCCCCATGCAGTCTGGCAGGAAACACTGTTAATTTTGCAAAACAGAGTGACGGGCTGACCATTTTCCACCGCTTCCACGGCCACAACTTTGCTCCATGCTATGCATCTTCCACCTGGATGACTGCATTTGCCTTCTAAATGATCTTCCAGGTTCCACCCTTGACTCCTACAGCCAGCCAGAGTGGTCTCTTTAAAAACCAGAGTCAGGTCACATGACACCTCTGCTCAAAGCCACTAGTATGTCCCCTTCTTGCACAGAGTAAAAGCCCAAAAGCGGACCCTGTTAGTTACCCCTCTGCTACCCTCGCCTCTCCTTTCCCAGCTCAGTCTGCACCAGCCAGGTTGGCTCCTCCTGCCCTGCTACCTCTTCTCCCAGATCTCCACATGGGAGAATCCTCAATTCCTTCATGTCTTTGCTTTGTTCAGCTGTCACCTCCTTAAGGAAGCCCATCTTATTTAAACCAACGCCTGCCATCACTGCTCCCCAGCACCTTGGAGCCCCCTTATCAGGCACTACTTTTTTTCCTAAAACGTCTATCATCTTCTAACACACCGTATGAGTTCCTTATTTTCTGTCCTTGTTGCATTGTGAATTGTCTTATTATTCCCATCTACAATGCAAATCTGTGAAGCCAGGGGCTTTAGGTTTGCCAACTGATGGATCCCAGGTGCCTCAAACGGTGACTGACATATAGGAAGTGAGACTCTAAATGCTGTGGAATGAATGAATGATGGTTCCTGAGAGGGAGGGGCCCCATAGCCTGGGAAAGAGAAAAGGTGAGACAAGTTTAAATGTGGGGAATATTTGGAGGAAAGTTAGGGTGGATAAGGCATCTGGGGAGGGGTTTAGGAGTTAAAGATGGCAGGTTACAGGTGAAACACCCTCGTGGATTACACTGAGGCTAACACTGTAGACTCTTTCCAAATAGACCATATCCCTTGGAATATATGTCTTGTGATGAGAGTATGACTCAAAATACCTGGGAAGGCCCGGGGCAGGGCCCAGGGATGCAGGATTTTCTGAAGGATCCCATAGGGTTGTGAAGAAAATGCTGGGGCTGCCCATAAGCTGCTAATGCCCTAGAGGCAGAACCATCTAGTGGGAGGGAGCGACCTCTGAGGATCGGTGGTGTTGCTCAGTTGAGCTGCCGTCCCTCACACTGGCTGGGATGTGAGCGCAGGGTCAAGCCGTGTGCTTATAGAGCAGGTGCCTCGAGGCCTCAGAGTTATGGGCCGTGGGAAGTGTGTGTGTGCTGGCTTTGATCTGGTTGTACCTGTTGGCCATCTCTATGGGTCTAAGCATACCTGGGAAACAGGGCTCTCGACTGTGGGTTGTAAGTTATAATTAGACTAACCAAAAGGTCTTGGTTGGAGACGAGGCCCTCTGAGTGACACCAGCAGTAACTTTGGAAGGAATGTCGTTTGCCTGGGTGCCACAGTTCCTCCCATTCCACAGTGCTTTATCAGTTTATATAGAGTTTTTAAATAGATGCTCTTATTTGAGCTTCAAAACACACCGCTGTAAATACCACATTCCTCTGACAGATGAAAAAACAGAGTCTCTGGGCATGTTGGTAACGCTTTGACAGGAAGCAGCAGCAAGACTCAACAATCTGCCAGTTTTCTGACTTCAAGTCCAGCTTTCTCCTCTCCCAAACCGCCTTCCTGCCTTGGGGGATGTTATGTTTGTTCTTTTGGTTCGGAAGCCATCAGTTGTGTGGGAGAGGGAGAAAGTGGCTCTGAAATAGGTGTCGGGTCTCAGGACACCTCCTCTTGCTGTCAGTCACATGCACGGTTGCCACCCTGTCCCCCGACAACCCTTCAGTGGGACTTCAAAGCCACAAATGCCTCAGCCCGGAGCATCTCAGCGTGGGAGGACACAGGGGCAGTGGAACTCTCAGGGTGGCTGATTATTGCTTATTTAGAAAGTGGAAAAAACCCTGTGGTTATTTAAGATATCAATTACAGAACGTAAGTTCTGAGTAAGTCGTGGCTAGTGGCAGTACACCAGGAGGGACAGGTGAGGTTTCTGTTTACCAAAAGGCATTGTGGAGTACAGAAACCAGGAATTCTGGCCTAGCAGGAAGTGAGCTGGCCCCAGGAGGGCTAGGCTGACTCTGAGGCACTGGAAAGGTACTTAATCTCTCCATCATCACCTTTAGCATCAGCAAATTGGGGATGAGAATTCTTACCTGTCAAATTTAAAGGGTAGTTTAGAGTTAAGTCAGATAAATGCAAAGTGGCTTGTAAATAGAAAACCACTATTCCAATGTCAGGAGCTGCTAGACGGGTTCAGGCCCCCTCCCTATCCCCAACAGAGCCCCCTTTTCTGTATAAATTTTATATTCTAGAAAATGCTTTTTTGTTGCTTTTTCTTTTTCTTTAAAGACATGAATAGTTTGGGACAAAACGGCAGACTGAGTGATAGGGGCCTTGCTGACTGCAGGAAGAACCCACAGGACCCCCGGAGCTGCAGTGGCCTCTGTACGGGGGCAGCTTGCTGTCAGCTTTCTGCGTTTCCCTGCTGTGGGGCTCTCGGCCCCTCTGCATAGATTTTCATGTGGCTCTGCACTGCTGTCTCGAAAGGAGACCTGAGGGCAGAGCCCACTGCTGCCCTGTCTTTCCTGTTTCTCTCCCTGCAGTGTCTCCCACGGCTGAGCACTGCATGGCACAAGCTCTGGGTACGGAAGCTCTGGCCTTTATGTGCATGAGTGGGAACAGCAACTTGGGGCTCATCCAGCTGCAAAACTGGGGTCCATTCAGAAAGGGGAGAGGAGTCTCAGATCATGAGTAGGAAGACTGATGTAAAAAAATGATCTGAGGATTTACTGGGAGAAGTTAAGAGAGAGTGCACACACACACATGCGTGCACACACACGCAAACATACACACACGCACACATGCTGACACACACAGACATGCACTCACATATACACACACACACATACACACACACGGGACAAAGACAGTTCTCAGAGACACAGGGAGACAGAGGGGCCATGGTCTCTGGAGCTACAGGGTGAGCAGGGTTGGGGCACCAGGCTACAGCGGGGGCCATATGACAAGTGTAACAACCGCTCTCCATAGTCCATCTGCTGAAAGAGGAGCAGACAGGGGCTTCTAATCTGGAAGAATCTGGCAGGCAAGATAACATGGCAGTGTAACTGACTGGGAGCAAAAGATGGAGTGGAGAGAGGAGTAAGGGTGCACGGAGGAGCTGGGGGTGGTGGGCTGGGTAGTTCCAAACATCTCAGATCAAAACTCTAAAGCGTCTGCTCTGTGCTGTTATTCAATGGTTCAGTGCATCAAAAGTCTATGCAAACATTACCAAGTCTCTTCATTAAGGAAAAATAATGACAAAAAAATTAAACAACACATGTTAAAGACCGCAAGAAGGCTTGCCTATAGATAAAGAGAGATTTAAACATGCCAGGTAACAGCAAAGACATGTGCAGAAACTGGTAGGAACTGTATAGGAGGAGGCACCTCTCGGGAGAAGGAGGTGGCAGGAGGCCTTGCAGAGGCTGGGGTTCTGTCTGAGGCTAGGGAGCCAGACGCAGGAGTGTGAGAGGTCAGGGGTCGAGGGCAGGGGTGGCAGGTGCATGTGGGAGTGAGGCGCTCACATGGGGCCGGCTTCCACAGCAACTAGGAGGAAAGGCCCACCCAGAGCGGCTCTCAGTAGGTCACCCACCACCTCTAGAGAAGAGTCCAGACATGACTGAGTCTCCCCTTCGCATTCCTCTTCCAAATGAGCCTGCAGGGACCTGGATGCCTGCATGGGCTGCTGATGTTAAACGAAAACAGAGCCCATTCAACCCAAGATCATGGGTGGTCCTTGGGTGAGGGTGGGCTATGGCTGACAATGTAGGCTGAGTCTTAGCCTTAACTCAGGGTGTTACACTTTGAGAGAGCTCCCTTCTAAGATGCTATGGGGATGGAAAGGAGAGAGTAGGCAAGGCAGTGGCTGGAGGAGAAGGTGGAGGTCAGAAGAGGTTTGGGTCCCTGCCCCAGCAGCTGCCAGAGTGGCAAACATCCCCTCATGTTCTCACTCCACAGCTCCCAGAGCTGCTTCCTCCGATACAGTGTGAGTCATGCCAGGCTGATTGTACGGGAGAGAGAAAAGATGCAGCAATCAGAACTTAACAGAAAAGGGGAAGGCCTAACGCGTTCCAAAGTTTAAAAAAAAAAAGATTTCAAAATAAAGCAACAAGAAAAAAAACCTTCAAACCAATTCAAACCAACAAATTAAAAAAATAAAAAAGAAATAAAAATAAGAAGGTGGGGAGAGAAAATCAAATGAAGGAAAAAAACCGGGGAAAGACAAATGAGTGTTAGAGCAGGCACGGACAGTTAGGTACAGACGCCATGTACTTACGTTTACCTCGGTGATTGCTATATCAACAATGCTACCCACAACAATCAAGGCGTCAAATGTATTCCATGCATCACAGAAATAGTGCTGCATGGGGCAGAGAAGCCGAGAAGAGAGAGAGAGAAGAAAGAAAAAAAAAAACCAACAACAAAGGAGAAAAACAAAACAAAAGGGAAGAGGAAAAATGAAAAAAAAAAAAAAGGCATGGAAAAAGGGAGAGAAGAGAAAAAAATGAGAAAAGAAAGAGGTTACGTGGGCATATTAAACACTCTCTTACCACTCTACAGTTCTGGCGGCTCAAACCTGGATAACCTGGTTTTCGCAGGGTGCAGAGGCCTGACAAAAGCTGGGTTAGTTCAAAGGTGGCGTGGGGCTGTGGCCGCCCCGGGGAGCCGGGCGGTGTGTCCCCTGCACCGCCACTCCCTCTGCTCAGCTCCACACCCCAGCCCGGCACCGCCGGGCAGAGCTGAGGTGAATGGAAAAAAAGGAGGAGAAGCTCCCACTTTTTTTCCCCACAGGACGACGGCAGGTTCAATAAAAGGCATGACTGGAGGCGGGTAAAAACAGGAAATTAAAAAAAAAATGAAAGAAGGTAAACAGAGAGTGAGAGAGAGAGAAATAGAGGAGGCAGAGAAGGAGGAATGAGGAGGTTTCCTGGGGAGGGCAGAGTAATACTCACATTAGTCTCACTGAGAATGACGTCAATTATGCTGCCAATAACGATGAGGAAGTCAAAAACATTCCAGGGATCACTAAAGTAACCCTACATAAGGGAGGGCAGGCAGGATGGGGATTAAAAAGGAATATTAGACAGACAAGAACAGAGCAACACCACCATCAGAATCATCGTCCAGGCACCTCCGTGTTGCCTCTGGAGTTCCGGACGCCCTCAGCATGGCCAGGAGCCCAGGAGCGCCAGCAAGGAAGGAGCAGCAGGGAGGCGACACTCTAACCCTACTGCCCGCATTCCCTCGGTCACATGGCCCCCATCCTACAGATCCACCCACCCTACCCCTTCTCCACAGAGACCCTGTCCACGTCGCACCAGGGGCAGGAGTGGGTGTGGGGGTGGGGCGGTGCAAGTCACCAGGCGGCAGGATGTGGCTACTATGCTCTCTTTTCAGTCCACGCTGAGCATCTCCTGCACCCCCAGTTCTCTTCCAGCAGAAGGGCCTGTCTGGAGGGAGGGAACACAGGTGTGTGACCCCCCAGAGGGTAGTGGGCTCGATCCTATGGGTGAAGCTGGGAATGAAAAAGGCTTTGAAAACCACAGCCATCAGTGTGGGCCGCAGGGTGGCAGGTTATCTGGGCTCAGAGGTGACTCATATAAAGCTCAAAAATAAAAGAAGGACCAAATTGTTAAAACAAGATCCATAATAAGTGCAACTCTTGCAGATCAAATCAGGGTAACCCTAGTTCCTGCAGTGGGTGCCCCAGTGTTTCCAGGGCCAGTTCCAACCTTGGCAAAGACTTTCCTAAGGGAAAGGAGACAGAGGCAAGGCTGGGCTGCTAGTCCGGAGTGGGTTATGTGGCTCTCGACAGGGCTTTCTAAGCACCTCCCCAGGTTCTTTCATGGTCATTTGGAGGTAGGGTCCTGCTGAATGCAGATGCCACTCAGAGGGCACGCAATGATCAAAGCCTTTCCTGAGGATGGGTTTGCTAGGGATAGGCTGGTGGGTTGGGGGAGGCTGGCTGCCTGGAAGGGGATGAAGACAGTGGTGCCCTAAAGGAGAGCTTCCGGCACAGAAGAGGAAGACCAGTGTCCTGACTTTACCACCTGATTCTGTAGCTATGGATTTTGTTTATTTTTCAGCACATTTGGAGAAGAGAAGGGATGAATGTTCTTAAAAGACTTTTTTCATGTACTTGGACAATGGGTCAACCAAGGAATGGGCTGTCCCAGAGGCCCTATAGGACCCCAGGTGTCCCGGATGAGTGGACTCTTTAGCAGATGGATTTCTTAGGAGTGGGAGGTGTAGGAGCCTGCACAGCAATGTTCTGTGACCGAATGGGGGCATACACCCCCAGCTACAGGCAGTCATATTCCCCATGGATGGAGGGGGAAGGACCGAGTACTATAGAGATTTGCCTTCTTTAAGAAAAAACATTCACGCCTTTAGTTTAGAAATGGTCTGCAAAGGGGACAAGACAGGGCTGGCCACATTTTTTCAGTGGGACCAGCATTTTCCTGCTCTCTGGGCTTCCAGGAGGTGGAATTCTAGAGGTCGGAGTAGGGTATGAAAGCATGCAGCGTCCTCCGAGAGGTTCCCAGATCTCTCCCCAGCTCACTTGAAGGCTGCCAACTTTTCCTCTTTATTTTTTACTCACAAAGCCAAGAATCTGTGTTCGTCCCTTTCCTCCCAGCTCTATCCAGCTCCCTTAACTTCCCACTTCCCAGCCATGCCCTTTCCAGAGGGACCGAAAGACACGCTGTCCCGGGGCTGTTATTCTTAGCGTGGGAGGTCAGGTCACAGGGAAAGGGGCCTTTCGGTTCCCAGGCATTTCTGCCAAAAGAAAACAGAAACGCCACCACGGAGACTGGACAGCCAGGACGGGGGAAGCAGAGATTAGCTGACCAGGGCGTGGGTGAGGTGAGGTTCAGCTTCAAATCAGGGCCTTCTTGTTGGCTTCTCAGGGTATTTTTCTGAGTATAGTGGAGCCTATGAGGCAGAGAGACTTCTTTCTCCCATTTAGGTCACATGCTATGAGCAGGACATAACCAATTTGCTCTCAGGTTCTCAGGTATCATTTACAGGGCAAAAGGAGAATAGTGATTTTGGGGAGAGGGAAACAAGGAGTGAAGACCCCAGATGAACTACAGCTATGCATAAGTCTTAAAATTAGATTTTGGAAAACACTGGGGGACCCTCTCGATATGAATACTGTCTTTGGGGTAGAGCTATTTCAGAAGGGCAGGGCAGGAAAGTCAAGGAAGAGAAGGGAGAGAAACAAGAACAAGAGCAGAATCCAGGAATTCTCTGCATCAGCCTAGAAAACGTGCAAGAAAACATTACTTGGGTGTTGGAGCAGGAGGAGAGAGAGGAAGGTGTGAGCGTCAGTGCTCAAGAAAGGAGGGCGAGTTGGAATCTTCATCCACCAGAGACCTGAAACAAAATGGGTAAGTTGGCCTTGGTCTGCAACACCTCTGAGATGGAGAAAGGAAAAGGAAGAAATGGACAGAACAGAGCAAAGGTTTGGTGTTGAAAACCAGAGAAACACACACAGTTAATCAGCGGGCGCACCAGGGTGAAGGGCTGAGACCTAAAGGAACCCTGTTAGCCGCCTGGCTGTGCACCCCTGGTCACCCTTTCTCCCGGATTTCTTCGTATATGTGCAGACAGAAGGCACAGCCCCCTCTTTCTTGACCACGGGAGCCCCCTCCGCCCACGGCTTCACGCTGGCTCTCACTGGATTGGCATTTGGAGTTAAGGCCTTGTGCCTCACACTTGCCCTCAGCAGGCTGTGCTACTGCAGGCTTTAGACTGACATCTGTGTTCGGTGGCACACTACCTGGGGGGCTGCAGAAACCAGCTAGGTTCCTTGTCGCCGAGAGCTCCTGTGCACCCAGCCCTGGGGGATTTCCGCAGAGCTGGAATGCAGTGGGTGAGGGTACGTCTTGGGGGCAAACACGGTCCCTCTAAGAGGCAGCTCTTCACCCTGACCCATCCTCCCACCGTCCTGCCTTTGATGCCCAGAGCCCCTCAGTCCTCCAGCTGGACCGTGAAGACAATTTCAGGGCCAGCTTTCAGGCCTCCATCCCCATTGCCCCTTTGTCCCCTCCTCCCACTATTTCAACAGCCCCTTCCTCCCACCTGGACCACACCCTGCCCAGAAACAAGGCCCAGGTCCTCTCTGCTGGTCCCCAAGTCCCCAGGTGGTTGGGTCCTAGGAGGAATACTTTTCCCAACACTCTCTGGAGTGGAAGGGCTTGATGCTGTCTCATCTCTCTTCTATTTTTGCCCACTCCCTCGGTTGCTGGAAACCATTAGTAATAGGGGTTTTTTAAGGATGTAATGGAGAAGGGAGGGTGGGAAAAAAAATCATCCATGTCTTACGAAATCAGTCTGACCTGGAGCCTGGTTATACCTGCTGCCCCTTACTTCTCTGGTGACTGTGTCCCAAATGGTTGAGAAGTAAGGGGTTGGAGAAAGGGTTTTCCTGGCTCTCCTTGAAGTTGCAAACCAAACCTCTTACTGTCCAGCTCCTCAGAGCCACGCAGGGTGGGCTGCCCGGAAGGGAAATCGTTTTTGCAGCCGGAAGCCTTGCCCTCGCCATCCCCCAATCCCACAGGCTGAGTGGATTTCCCCCTTCCAGCTCCCCACTCTGGAGATGTGTTCATAAGATGGGCCTCTCCTCTGGCCACCCCAGGGCAGGTCCCGTGTGCACCCCAGGCTCCCGGTACCTAGGCCTGAGTGCCGCAGCACCTCCACTCACTGATAGGGGTGGGCTAAGAAATGGACACCAAATTGATATTGACATCAGAAAATCATTGCTGGGAAGGAACAACTGCTGCAAAAGCATCATAGGATGCATTTCACATGCACAAGAATTGTGGATTTTCTTCCATTTTGGTTATCTATGCCCTGATTTGGCTCCATTGTTGGAGATACACCAAGTTGAAAGAGGCAGCATAGTGGTGAAAAGCATGATCTCTGGAGGCAGATCTGGGTTCAGACACTACCTCTGCCACTCACTAGCTGGGTAGCCTTGAACAAATAACTTAACTTCCCTATACCACTGTTTCCACACCTAGAACATGAGATAAAGCACAGAGTTGAGGTGAGGGTGAAAGGAGACCATGCATCCAAAGCAGTCAGAACTTGCCATCTCTTCTGCTCCCACCCACAAGGCACGTGTGTCCTGTCCTGTTATTGCTTTCTTCTGGTCCCAGATACTGTGTCTTAACTGTGGGGCCATGGTCCAGTGATACTTCCTGGCTGTAAAATGCCTACCTCCCCGGTCCTCTGCTTTTTGGGGACAAGACATGCCCATCTCCCAGTGGGAAAAGGGATGGGATGACTACCTATGTAGGAAATCGTGGGCCTCTTGCCAACTAGAGGCGCACTTCCCAAGCCCTCTGTTTGCAATCGCTTAAAACAGAAAGTAACCAGAGTCCAGAGGCTTCCACCTTATTACAGCTTCAAGTGCAATTTCAAGAATCTCATCATCACTGTTATCTTTATTCTCGTCGGCTGGAGATTGAGCTTTCTGAGGGGAGGTAATCATAATCTGATTATTATCCATACGAGCACCAGTCCTACGTCTTGCATAGGGTTATTGTGAGGACTAATACCTAGGAAAGTATTTTGAAAAAATCCAAGAGATGCCTATTCTTTATACCGACTCTATCTGGCCTCCTCAGGAATAGGTGTTCTGGATGTGTGAATGTTCCAGACAGAGGATGATGACCAAAATCTCTGAATTTCAACCTCTTAAAAAAATGTTCACTTTAAAGATAGGGTCTCTCTCTGTTGTCCCAGCTGGAGTGCAGTGGTGTGATCATAGCTCACTGTGGTCTCAAGCTCCTCAGCCTCCCAAGTACTACGCCCCTCTGATTGTTTAATTTTTTTGTAGAGATGAGGTCTTGCTATGTTGCCCAGGCTGGTCTGGAACTCCTGGCCTCAAGTGATCCTCCTGTCTCCGCCCTCCAAAGTGTTAGGATTACAGGTGTGAGCCACTATGCCCGGCCAGCCACTGTCATTATCTACCAGCATTGCTCTACCTAGCGACGTAGGAGTCACAGGTTCTATTCTGGGTGTGGGACTGAACAGCAGGAGACAAAGCCTAGGTGTGTGAAAGGAGGAAGGAGGAAGCTGGAGGTTCTGGAATCTTGAGTTCTCCTTTAGTCTGTCTCTCAGGCCATTTCTGTCCATCCTCCAGGTCTCTAGTATTCAAACTCTCCCGAATGAAATCTGGCTGATGCCGTTTGGGATTGGTGACAGGGTGCAGGTTGTCACGGCTGCATTTTGTAAGACTCGAGTTCATGTAGATAGTCAACTGCTGGGTTCTTAGGAACCACTCTTCCCACCGAGGAAGGCACAGGCCACTCTTCTTTTATCGAGAGGGGCGGCGGCAGGGGGCCCATTTTCTGTCTGTTACAGGAGAGCTGCGAGGAGACTGCTGTGGAAGGGGTGACGGGTGCACGACTTTGCCCTTGAATTCCGGGTCCTTAGCTCCTTCTCTGCCCAGAGCAGAGGCCGCCCTGCCACAGAGGCAGCACCAGCTGTCAATCAGGCTGGCGGCAAGAAGGTGTCCACGAGGAAGTCCACACACCTTTCACTCCTTGCCTGGGGTGGTGCTGTCAGTCTTAGGCATTTGGAGGGCAGAGGTGCTGTCACTGCCGTGACTCATTTCTCTTCTCTGTTCCTTCCTGCCTGCCTTATCTGCCCTAAGAAACACGGGGTAGGCAGCCAGCTCCTGAGTGCCCCGGCCCTGTGGGGAAGCTGACTCTGAACACCTGGTTTCCCGTCCTGGGACACATGGGGCACACACTCCTGAGAGGGCACACTTTTAACTGGATACTTTCTGGACACCTGGTTTCCCCTCCTGGGACACACGGAGCGTGCTGGCTGGAGGGGCTGCAGGACTTCTGGGCTGGATTAGAAGTGGGGCTGCTGAGATTGAGATGGAGAGCGGAAAGGACAAAGGGTCCTCTGAAGGGCCCTTGCAGCCAGGGTTAGGAACATCAGTCAGCAAGCAGCTGGAGGCTGCCAAGGTGGTGCGGCGCTGAGGGAGGGAGGGAGGGGCAACAGATGGCTTCACCGGACCTAGGGAAGGGGGTCCCTGCAAAAGAGCAGAGGTCCTGCTTGAGTGAGCAAGCACTGGAGAGAGGGCAGGTGCGCCAGGCAGGGGGCTGGGCAGAGGTGGCTGTGGGGGAGGGAGCCGTGCCCAGTTCCTGGAAACACTGATCTTTTCTGGGTCCCAGAAACGATGAGAACCGAATGAACCCGGGAGAGGAGCTGGGTCCCACTGGCAGCTGGTGGTGGCGGTGAAGTCTCAGTGCGTGTCTATGTGTCTATGCAGAGTTGATCCCATTGAATATCACGAAAACGATGGTAACCGACACCAAGCAGAGATAATATAAATTGTATTACACCAGGATGCGATTTAGACATAACAGTAATCATGGAAATTAGTGGCGCCTAATGGAGAAGGCATAACTGGAGCACACAGCTGCCAGCAGCCTGGGAGGAGGTGGGGATTTCTGCCCTCCTCTGTCAGCTTCCATCCTGTGATGTGTTAATTCAGAAGCACCCCACGACACACGCCGCACAGCTAGCTTGAGGACTGCTTGGACAGAGGGCAGGAGTGGGCAGGCGGCTGGGTGCTTGCCTCGTGAGAGGACCCCAGGCGGGTGGAGGCGAGGGGGGCTGCTCTCCTAGTTGCAGGAGGAACACACACTCCTGAGAATGCACACTTTTAACTGGACACTTTCTGCTGCCACTTTTCTTTGGAATTAAGGCTTTTCCTCCCCAGGACATTTTTGAAGGCCTTCGTCCATTTATTTACTTATTCATTTATTTATCTCATCAACACATAATAAGCACTTACTAGAGACCTGTAACTATGCAAGGCTTGGGCATACAAACATGAATCAGCCCTCCTGAAGCCTGCCAGCCTCCCCGCTGGGAGCAGATGAAAATTTGGGGTTATGGGTTAAGCTACATTTGGGGGCCTCAGGAGGCTCTTTTTCTGCCTCCGTTTGTACCTGGGTAGACTGGGGGATCCCAATAGCTGCTTCACACTACCCATGCTGGAATAAATGAGCTGTTTTCTGCAAAGGTGCCTCCAGGACTAGGGTGCTGCATCAATGCCTCCTTGGAGAGGCGCAAGGCTGGGCAGACACATGGCCATGCACACAGGCACCTTTAAGCTCAAATGAACAGCACCATGCACTCTGAAGAAGGGAAGGCAGGAAACAAGCAGCATCAGGTGTGGCTGGAACAAGGAGGAGCAATCTCTCCTTTGCTATGGGAGGGCTTGAATCTGTGGCAGCTTTCAAAACCGCCTGCCTGCCTAGAACCCCTTCCAGTCCAATCCACAGGGCCAAGGCCATGGAGAGAGCTTTCCCAACCCCGATCAGAGAGGTCCCTTCCTGCTCAGCACTCCCAGAAAGCTCCCACAGCCCATCCTATCACCCTGCCCTGTGCCCTCTCTAACCTAGCGGGCGAGTGCTCCTCTGCCAGGGGATCTGGCCGGCAACCTGCACCCACACTCTTGAACAAGATGTGAATAACATGATAGACTGCCTTCACTTCCCACAGTGAGCCTCAGGTTGTGCAGGCAGGTTACCTAACCTCTCTGCGCCTCAGCTTCCCTACCTGCAACATGAGAATAACCAGAGTACTTGCCCTTGTAGGGTTTTTATTTTTAGAGACAGGGTTTAACTCTGTCATCCAGGCTGGAGTGTAGTGTTGCGATAATATTTCATTGCAGCCTCCATCTCCTGGGCACAAGAGATCCTCTCGCCTCAGCTTCCCAAGGAGTTGGGACTACAGCCACTATACCTGACTAATTAAAAAATAGAATGTTTTTTTTGTAGAGATGGGGTCTTGCCCAGGGTGGTGTTGAACTCCTGGGCTCAAATGGCCCTTCGGCCTCGGCCTCCTAAAGTGCTGGGATTACAGGTGTGAGCCACTGTGCCTGGCCCCTCGTAGGGCTTTGTGAGAATGATACGAGTTCACATCTGCCGTGTCTGGCACCAAGAAAGTGCTCACTGATTGCTGCAGTTGCTACTATTACTGTTGTTGTTGGAGTTCTTGCTGAGAGGCTACCTTCCTGTACTGCCCACAGCCTGTGTCACAGAAGGTCCTTCCTGCCCCTAAGGCAGGCTGACCCAGCGCAGGGCCGGAAGCACTGGCAGCGCCTTGGGCTTCAGTGGGTCGGGTTATTGCCGACGTATCCTGTAAGTCTGGGAATCCCTCGTCTTCCTACCAGACCAGCGTGTTCCAGTTTCCTTCCCCGTGGCAGGGCCAGAGATGGAAACCACAGTGTACTTTCCCACCGGGCTTTTTTACACAGTGTGGATAATTTTCTACATTAAATAATTAAATGTAATAGCTAATACTACCCTTCCCACACGAAGGCTTTGTGCAAGTCATACAATTATTTTTTATCCTTCATAGTGACTTTTAAGCTCTCCAGCACAAGGCCGGAAAGAAACCTGTCACAGTGTTGCAACGATATGCAAATTCCCGAGTGCAGAGCCACTGGGGGGAAGGTCCTCCTGGCAAAGCTGGGGCCTGCCTGTCTAAGGAGCACTGCGTGGCACCAGGTGCCCCACGGGCACTCTGCAAATAAATAATAATCAGGGGAACACAGGAGCTTGGCCCACACAGCTTTGGCCTCTGAATTCTGTGCTGATGGGAAGGCTGGGGCGAGAGTTGCTGCACTTCATCCCCAGCTGCTGCCCTTCTTTCCCGGTCCCTTTTCTACTCCTTTAAATGCATTTCTCTGCCTAGGGATGTCTGTGGACGGTGGCAGACACTGCAGTTTCTCAATAGACTGGATAAACAGGTGTCATCTAAAAGTCACTAAGAGGCTGAGTCAGCTAGCCTGAGGCTGTGTGGGTTCTGAGAGAGGGGGTGACACTGGCCACCACGGGGCGCTGTGGAGCTCTGTAGGGACATGGAGTATACAGTGGGTGGGGAAGACTACTCCAAAAAGAAGAGCAGTGGGTCCAGAAAGATTGAAGACCTAGCCCAAGAGAATGTCTAGGTTTCCGTACGATTTTTGAAATAGAATTCTTGCTTGCTCTTCAAGTTTTTCAATGTGAATATTCCAGGTTAGTGAGGAGACGCAGTCATACAATCCAAGATACGGTCATATTTCTAGTGGCAGTGTTATCCTCGCTGAGCTTCGGCCACTGGCCAGCCATGACTCCCCCACTATCAGCGTCACTGAACATCGCCCATGAAGCGTGCTCCTTGGATACATATTCCCCAAACATTCCACAGGGCCCAAGGATGCTCCCTCACTGGGCAGAACCCTCTCACGTGTTGTGGGACTTCCAGCATCCAGCATCCTCAGTCCCACCCACCAAACACTGAATGTCAGTGTTACCTCCCCGAATCATGATGACACCCTACGGATTTCCAGAACTGTGTTCTGTAGAACACCAGGTCTGCGGAGGTGTGAATCGGCATTACAAAAAACCAATGAAACAAAACAAATCCCCAAACAAGGACCCCGTCCTCCACTAAGCCTGGGAGGGTTGAATTTCAGAACTTCGACCTGGGGTAGTCTCAGGGCCCAGCACCTCTCACTGGCCCTGAGCTCTGCCCTGAACTGTCTGAGCACACTTCAGCCAGAATTGCCCTGACCTGGGTGGCCATGCCGCTAAGTCCTGCTGAGCACGGCACGGGTGGCGGCTCCAGAGCCACTGTCTTTGCCTTCCATCTCTCTGCTCTCTTTTCCAGCAGACCACCCCAGAGAGTGACAAGCTCCTGCGGTGGGTGGAGAACCGAAGGGGGTGTCCTCGCTGGATGCTGGAGCTTGTGAGCCAGAGGCTGGAGTCACTTTTGCGAGGAGGGGCACCCAGAGGAAGCTGCCTGTCTTGTCTTCTGTTGCCCTTCATTCAGCTGACACTGACAGAGATGACAGGCACACGGTGTTACCGTGCTAGCATTTGGAAGGAGGCCAGTGTGGATGCGACCAAGAGACAGTCCTGCTCAAAGACTATCCAGTCCTGCTGGAAGGATGAGACGTTTCCATCAAGAGCTCTGATTAAGTACCAGAAAAGAGAGAAAAGGTGCTCTGGGAGCTCAGAGATGGTGGAGACCGTTTCTAGCCACGCTGATCTCGGGAGGCAGCTTGAAGGATGTGGCACTGGAGGTGTTTATTATTTATTACATGGAAAAGGTGAGAGCATGGTGGCTCTGAAAAGGAGACAAGGGCTGCACGCAGAACAGGGCCGGCCAGAGCAGCTGCCTCTGCGGACAATGGAGAACCACGGAGAGGCTCGTGGGGGCACTCAGGACCAAGCAGAACCATGAGGAACAGAGAGGCTTCTGCAGGGACCCAGAGAGGCTACGGCAGAGGAGGGACGGGAGGGAGAATGCCAGGCAGGAACCAACAGTCTCGATGTTTGAACATGACCCAGTCACAGCCACTTTCCTTTCATCCCGAATCCTAAACCCTTGTCCCACTAGACTGCCACTTTTTTTTCTTCAGTCAACATCTTAGATTGTTCTTGAATACCTTCCCAAAGAGCAGGGCTGAACACAGAGCAGTGAATGACCAAGCCCTGGGCTCCTGCAAAAGATTTCAAGGCATTTCTCTGTACATCGAAAGACTACATAGAGATGAAAACGTCTTCCTCAAAAGTGACTCCAAGAGCAGGGCATTACTTGCTGTGGTCAGGGTTATCCCCACGAGGCTGAGAACGGCCACTGGCCCTGCAGATCTGCCCTGAGGCCCCACAGAAGGCCCACCAGGAGGTGGAAAACTGAGCTGGCCAGACTTCTGAGCCTCAGGCTGCCCTGACCATTGTAGGGGCAGAACGCAGGTGAGGTGGTGGGTGGTGGGCAGGGCGAGGAGAGAGCAAAGATTGTGAAGGAAAGAAGAGAGCTGTATGAGAACGCCTGGCCCTAGCTTCAGCACTGGGCTGGGGGCGGGGTACACTCCCCCATTATCCTGTGTTTTTTATAGCAAAGAACCTCTTAGCCAAAGAGAAGTGCAGAAGGTCTGTCTTGGAAACTCCTTTTATGGAATCAAGAGGCCTGTAAATTCAATTCCGCACAGCTGGGAAAAGGAGAGGACCCTGGTTCTATCGCAAACATGTCCAGCAAGGTCTGGGAAGGCCTGGCTTTTGAGCTCCTCCAGGGCAAGGATTTCTAGTATGGGAGAAGGAGGGGCAGAGTCAGGGACCTCTGTGATGCTCAGTACGGGAGGACGTGGGTGAGGGCAAAGGTGCACACTGAAGCCCCCAGATCAGATTATGCGGTTCCCCCACTGAATGACCCATCCCTGTGGTTTCCAAGGACAGTCAGAGGAAGTCCTCACCCCTCACTGTGGTCCTGAAGGGCCTGTGCGCACCGGCCTCTGTCCAGCCCTTTTCACATCACCCTCTGGACAGCAGGGCAGCATACTGGCCTCCCTCTGCCTGTCCGCAGTTTCTAGAAGGCCCGGAGGACCGTTTCTTTCTTCTCTGCAGCTGGCTTAACTCATCCCTACTCTTATCCTGGGAAATGATATTTTCTTCTCCACCCCTCATTTCAGCCTTCCTGGCTCTCGGCCTCCGGACCCCTTTCCTTCTCCTTCCCCTCCTCTCTCCTAGTTTCCTTGTGATTCTGCACGTTCTCCAACTCTTCTTCCAGGACTTGAAGGCTTCTGGACAGGATTCTTGGAGTTTCTATCTTCAGAGGGAATAGATGGCGCTGACTCCTAAAATACATCTCCAGCCCAGATCGCCTGTCTGAATTCCAGATTTTCACAGCCTACGTGACATTTTCTAACCTAATATATCCCCACATTCTCACTTTAAACTGGTTTCTTCCTGTTCTTCTCTATTTCAGCAAATGACACCACTCTTCCATCCACTCAGGGAAAGCCAGGAACCTTGGAGCTGTCTCTGATTCCTGTTCCTCACCCTCACATCCAATTCGCCATCCAGTGATGTCATGACTCTGCCCCCCTCACTCCATTTCTTCCACTGCCACCTGCCTTCCCAGCATCAGACTCCTTGCTGCTCCCCATCTCACCACATCAGTCATTTGTCAGTGAGCAGCCAGCACGCTGGTTAAAAAAATGGAAATCAGATTATATAATCCCCCCACTGAATGGCCCATCCCTGTGGTTTCCAAGGACAATCAGAGGAAGTGCACACCCCTCACTGCGGTCCTGAAGGGCCTGTGCACTCCGGCACGGTCCTTTCCACGCGCCGTTCTCAGTTTCCAGAATGAGCTGAGCTTGCCCCTGCCTTGGGGTCTTTGCTCTCCCTTCTGCCTGAAATGCTCTTCTTCTGGCTCCTTTTCAACCTCCAGGGCTCAGCAAAAATGGTGCCTTCCTGACCTCCTTATTTTAAACAGGTGCCTCTTCACCCACACTCTTCCGTTTCCCCACCCCCGCCCTTACCCCATCTGAAACCTTTGTTTATTGTGTATTAGTGTCTCCCGCACTGCTCTGTGAGCCCTATAAAGATGGTACCATGCTTCAACATCATCACTGAGGCGCTCAAGAACTACTTATAGAAAGAAAAGATGGAAAAGGAAGTACAGATAAGTGGAAGTTACAGAGGGGTGCATTTTAATTCAGTATAAAGAAGGATTTCCAACAGAGCTACCTCTAGAAACAAGGAGACTCATATGGCAGAAAGTAGGACTGTGTAGAGATTTCTGCACTGATGGAAGCTCAATGGTCTCAATCTTTTCTGACACTAATATTCCGACTTTCTTTTCCTGGCTCACAATTCTCATTCATCCATTCATGCATGCATGCATCAAACTTTCACTGAATGCCTCTCCTGGCACAGAGATGAACATGAAACAGCTCCTGCCATTGATGAATTTGGCAATTTTTGTGTCCCCAGTGTGTAAGTCTTCCCGTTGCAAATGTGTGTGTGGAAACACATGCATATGAGTGTGTAGTAGGCTTCTGTTTCACTTTCCTGAGCCCACCTGTCAGCTGACTGCCCCCTCTCCTGAAAATGCTTGTCAACTCAGATTTGGAAACAAAATTCAAAGGTCCAAAGCAATCTAGGGAACGTAGGGGCCACAGACAGAATGGCTGAATGAGAGGGAAGGGCGGCAAGGGGCCTCAGAGAAGGTGGCAGGACACAGGAGTGGAGTGAACACTTTCCATTCCAGAGGGTGGTGACTCGAGAATGGCTTTCTTTCTGTCTCAGATCTTAGAAGGAAGACAGCTAACATTTACTGAGGACCCACTAAGTGCATAGCAACAACCTGGCTTATTCACATTTCTTGTTTTCATGGGGTTGTCATGGAAAGAGTGGCTTTTGAGTCACCTAAACCTGCAATAGAATCCCAGGATTTTTTCGATGATTAAATGCATTCCTATTTGTTAAGGTGCTTAGAGCAGTGTAGGGTGCATACTAAGCAGGATGGTGTTTGTTACAAACTAACAGTAACAACAAAAAGCCAGCTCTGGACTCGTTACTTAGCCTTTCTCTGACCTCCAGTTTCTTTAGATGTAAAACGAGAGGCCATAATATTTGTCTTACAGATTGAATGAGATAAGGCAAGTAAAATATTTAGCTTCATGTCTGGTTCTTCATTGACAATATGTGCTGTTTGCTTCCCTCCAGTGCTTCCAAATGTTACTGGATCTCAGGTGTAGGCATTGATTATCGATTGCTCCTTTTTAAGTTGAAATATGAATGCCAGCTGACAGGAAGTTTCCTAGTGACAAATGAGAGGGTGAACTGGGGATGCTACAAGTCTGAAGAGTGGGCCAAAGTCGCCCCAGGCACGTGTGGCCTTCCCTACCTGCTTGTACTCATGACTGAGTCCCTGGTACCAAGCATACTGCCCAGCACATGAGCTGCTCAACAAAATATTTTGGGGGTTGTTGGTGAACTTCAGCCTGCAGCAAAACACTAGCCAAGTCACTCACACAAAGAGTTCTTGAAAGAAGAATATGAAGAATGGCAAGCCCTAGGCACCGAGAAAGAGAGGGAATGGTGAAAAACTGAGCTGAAGGCTTGGAAAGCTGACTAATGGGTTGCATGAGCCACAGGAAAGGGGAGTGATAGTTTAGATGCTGGTAGCATGGTTGATGCTTGCACAACCCAACTTCAAGGATGCACTAAGATGAGCCTTAAAGTTATTTTATGGTGTGAGACAGAAATCAGACTGAAGGGATAGACGACACGGGCTCAAGATGAAAGATGACAGAATACCAACACTGCAAAAGGGCCGATTTAAAATGGTCACAGACAAGAGGGCACACCCAGGCTGGAGGTGAAGTTCCTTTGGTGCTGAGTTAGAGGGCTGGGTGCAAACTCCCCAGGCGTAGGGATCCGGCTGAGTTTCATCTGAATGGAACTTTCCCTGAAGCCTTCATTCCTCTGTAGATATGACCTCACTCAGTCTCACCGCAGTGCGCTAAGGCAGTCTTCCTACTTTACAGAGAAACAGACATGGAAGGAACGCGTGCCTGTAGGAAGCTCTTCCTGTCCCGTCTGCTCAGCCCTGGCTGGTTCAAGGTGATGCTGAGGTGGGATCTAGGCTTCCTGGGCCTCAATCTACCAGAGTTTCCTCTCTGGGTGGGATCTGGGGGCAGTGGATGATGCAGCGAAGACATAAAGCAAAATCTGCTTTGTAAAAATTAAAACTTCACAAAAATTACTGCATCATAGAGAAGTGCATGGCTAACTTAAAACAGTTGGAAGAGGAGGGTTCCTGGTGAGCGGTGCAGGTGGAGGCAGAGGTCCAGTTGGAGAGAAAGTACATTTCAGCCAGCAACGTCACTGCTGCCGAAAACATGACTGAAAAACAAACCAAGTTCCTAGAAGATTCTCCGCTTTCAAAGAGAGGAAGGGCTCCAGTGTGCATCCTTTCCTCCTGGCCATCTCACTTTCCCCTTCCTTCTCCTGGTCCTTGACTGAGCTTTTAAGAACAAGTTCTGAAACGTCTCTCAACAGTCCGTGGAAGAGTCTGTGGACATTGGAGTCTCTCCTGCCTCCGGGGCAGGCTCAGCTCAGGCCTGATGGATTTAGCCTGCAGGGTTCCCCTGGCCCCTCAGGTGGCCATGTTGGTGCCTTTAGAGGAATTCTGGCCCTGGCATTCTTCCCACTGCCTCAGCCCTGGCTGCCCCAGGGCTCTGGTGGGGCAGTTCGGGGCCTCGTGGCCTTTGCCACACCTCTCCTTAGGCTGATGAGCCGCTGCTCTGACACAGGTTCATGCACTCTCTTCTCCTGTGGCTGTTTCTGTCGCCACTGGCAACCTTCAGGAGCCTGTTCTTTGGTGGGCCGTCCACTCGCCTCCTCCCGGGGACAGAGAACCTGTCTGATTACCATCCAGACTGACACCCCAGCCTGGGTAGGAAAAGAGGCCTGGCCCACAGTTCGTAAAGGTGGTTTCTCTTCCCTTGTTCAGACAAGCAGATCTGACCTTTGACTGGGGAGCTGAGTTGTCTGCTGAGGGTGCCCTCCCAACTTCTCCACCTGCCAGGGGAATGTCAGAATCTGGTCCCTTTCCTGGGAGCGGCTTACTCCTGGAGCCAAAGACTCCAACACCTAAAACAGCAGGTCCACACCTGAGCAATCCAGACCCTCAGCCTCCGAAGTCCCCTTGCATCTGCACAGGGCACGGATGCCCCTGGAGACCCCCCAGCTGGCTGGAGGAGGGACCACAGCATCTTCAGGTCATGTGACGAAAGCTATTTGCCCAAAGAGGCCAGATGCTGAATCTAAAGGACAGAGTTTCTAGACACGGACAGAGCTGACAGAGTAGATGAGAAACTGGGCTGTTGCTTCTCTGTGGAAGCAAGTATTCTTCCCCATGCACCCACCTCCTCATTCCAAGTTTTCCTCTGCCCATCCATATGCGAACCTACAGCCCCAACCCAGCCCTCGTCTGTGCCTTTCGACACAAGCCCAGTGAAAACACGGCAGCTGGCGATGACCCTTCCACTTGAGCCACATCCTCAGGGTATCCCCAAAGATTTCTCCCCTCCGCAGGGCCTGTGCCCACCCATGTCAGGGCCAAGAATCACTCACAAGAGCAGAAACCAGTTCTAAGAACAGTGGAGCCTGCAGAGAAAAGACTGCTCTGGAAGTCACAGGATCCCTGGCCCCACATGGGCACACTAGATACGAGGATGGCTGCCCCTGAGTGTGCAAAGTCTAAGGCCAGCAACAGCCTCTGTCAGCTCAGAGCCTTCATAATGCAGAGCAGGCTGGTTTTGGCACAGGAACTCCAGGGTGCCCTGCCACTAGGAGGACCATTCCAGAGCCTCCTGGCCGTCCCTATAGCTTAGCTGGCACATGTGTCAGTGAGACCGGGGCAAGGCTGGGCCCAGAGCTGTGCTATGAAGAGTGGCCCCAAGAGAGAGCCAGCATTTGACCTCCAGGGTCCTGAGCAGCTCTGGTTCTGGCAGCATCTCATTCACCAGGCTACCGACTAGTCCTGACTTGTCCCTCACTCTCGATAAGGGAAGTGCCCAGGGCCTCGTTGATAGATTCCTCAGGACAACAGGTGGGGGACCAGAGAAACCTCTCCTCTTTCTGCCTCTCTCCCCTGAGAAGCAGCCAAGGCCAAGGCTTCACTGCCTTCACTTCCTCTTTCCTGAGAGATAATGGGCTTCAAAGCAGACAAGACTGTGGCAACTGAACTGCTGCCCCATTCTTAGCTGATACTCCGAAAATGCCAGCCACATCCTGTGTGTGTGGGGGCAGGCAGGAGCTACAGCCCCGGAAGACTTAGACGGCTGTGGTAAGGCCTGCCGGGCCCAGCAGAGACCAGCGAGCAGGGCAAGGGCGCCGGCAGGAAGGCTGGAGAGGAACCGTGGTGAGGAGGCCGCCTCCACTTCGGAAGTGACATGGAGGCCATGAGGCAGCAAGTCTGGTCAGCAGCCGGACAAGGCTCTGCACCCCAGAGGGGGTCAGCTAAGAACCTGGAGGGGCTCAGGGCTCTCAGATTTCTGTCACTAGGGCAATAAAATGCTAATGGGGAAATCTAGACAGAAGACCAATCAACTGTGGAAAAGAGTGTCTGGGTGTCCCATGGCTCACCGGGAACATACCCTATGGGGGCTCGCAGCAGCAAGACTAACTCCAGACCTCACCTGCGCTTGCTGCCTTCTTAGGACCAGCTCACGACTGGGTGGGAAAGAGTCTGCGGGGAAAGGGCCTGGGTGCTCGCAGCTGCCACCGGCTGGGGAAAGCCAGGGATGGCTGGGGTAACTGACAGTGGGAGAAACTCACTCGGGCCAGGGCGAGAGACTGTCTAACCCAGCCAAGAGGGGCTCCACTACGTATGCATCAACTTCTGGCTGAAAATCACCAGAAGAAGGGTAGGGGGGATGAGAGAAACCATCTGGATTCGTGAAGCTGGAGCAGCTGGGCTGAGGAGGCCCCACACAGAAAGAGAAGAGCGGAGACTGGGAACGTGTGGGAAAGAGGCCAGGCCTCCTGAGGTTTCAGCTGCTTATTCAAGAAAGCAGGGGGTCAGAGGGGCCAACGAGTGCTTTCACTCTGGGTCCATTCTCCCCTCTGGACCATTCTCAGGCTGGGGGAAAGCCGAAAAGGGAGACCGAGACTTTGATTCCAGAGAGCTGCCAGGGTCAAGGCCCCTCCAGCGTCCTCCTCCTGGGGAGGTGAGCACTGGCTACTTCCTGAGTGGGCTGGCTTCAGCTGAGGGGCAGGGGTGAGTCTCAGCTGCTTCACCCCTCTGCGGCCCAGGTGGGAGCCTGTGGCGGGGGGAGGAGTTAGGAGCCTTCCATGGGGTGAACCCCTGCCTTCCTGGCCTACCACCTTCCACGGAGGAGGAGCAGCTTGGAGCCCAGCCTCTCACTCATCGCCTCCTGCAGCTCCTCCTCCCGCAGTGCCCTTGCTGAGACATCCTCGACGGCAAACCTCAGGCAACTAACTGCCATCATCACTCCCACTACCAAACCGGCAGCTGACAGTGGAGTAGCTGAGACAGACGCTGCTTCCCGCGCCAGGCTCCTGTGCATTCCTTCCCTGGTGACATCGGAGCTGCCCTAAGGGGCTGAAGCCTGAGGACCACCCAGCCTCATCCTGTTAGCCATAAAGGATTTACGGTGCGGCTCCCTCTCCTGCCATTCTTACCTCCAGCAAAGTGCAATTGGGAGTTTTAACTGGAACGGTATTGAGCCTATGGATGGGTTTGAGGAGAAACGATATCTTAATAATACTGAGCTTTCCTACTCAGGAACATGGCCGATGTCTTCAGTTACCAGCTTTTCTTGAATTCCTTCCAATTTCATCATTTTCTCTGTGGAGATCTTAGCCATTTCTGTTAGACTTTTTCCCCAAGCATTGCATTTTTTTCAGTTTATCAAATCTATAAGAGTATCTTTAAAATTTATTTTCCTGTCTTTGCTGACAAGCTTCAGTTCACGATAGGACAATCCAGTTATTTAATTACCTTCAGAATATTCAAGCCAGCACTTTTCAGGCTGCCCAGCCTGGTCCTGCACCCTCGTGTGGGCTGCAGGGGCCATCCAGTTATCTCCAGGTCACAGCCTCTCACTTCTAGGGAATGAGATCCTTCTGGATCACTGTTCACTGTTCAAATCAATGCTGCCATGATCCACCTCACTCTCTTCAAACCATCCCCGCAGGTTCCTGAGGCTTTGTCAGGGACCGACTCAATCTAAACTGGTTTATGTTGATCCCTAGTTTCTTTGTGTGATTTTTATTTTATTTTATTTTATTTTATTTTTTTTGTGAACAGAGTATGAATTTAAGGAGTGGGATGGTTAGATTTAAGGCAGGGACTTACTTGAGTAAATTTATTTTCCATGGCGTGGTGAGGAGAACACACAGAAATGAAGAAATTGGGAACATCCATGACCATGAAAGCAATGAAAGAATGAAGCAAGAATACAAGTTGACCAGCTGATGGACCAACCAACCAGCCAGTTGCAGAGACAAAACATAAGCAGTGACAGCTTCAGACTGTCTTCGACATCCTTGGTTCCTAGCCATCCCTTCACAGCAAATGCTGATGCTCATCTGGGTCATACACGAACAACCATGCCAATGAAATAAAAAGTACAGCACAGAGTCCTACTTAATGGTGGGAAATGAAAGTTGTCATGGATTCGGGTCATGGTTAGAAGCCACTGGTTCTTGGGCCAGATCCAGCTGGATATTCTTCCAGAGCTTCAAGTTTTTCTAGTTTGGTTTTCTGCCTGAAAATTTTGGAGCTGCTTTTCCTGGAGTCTATTTGTGAATGAAGAACACAGCTCAGTAAGAATCCAGGGACCCAGCTGCGCTCCATGATGCTCCTAACTGGGTGGTGACCTTTCTCCCCCTCTTGCCAGAGCCCCTTTAGGGAAATTCACAGGGAAAGACCCATTTTCCTTTCTCTTTACACCACAGATGCACCCTGGAGTGTGAAATGCAAATGGCCCCAGGATGGCTCTCCTCCTTCTTGGGTAAACGTCTCTGTTATCTTGCCCATCTTCTCACAATAGAAAACCAAGGACAGAGGAAATTAGGAGGTACTTTATGGTTTAGACCACCCGCAATGGTTACTTCCAGGTATCAATTTCATGCACTTCCCAGGGAAGGTTGTCCGTATGTCTCCCGTGCTCAGGAGGCATGATTCAGAAAGTCCACTGCAGGCTCTCCAGACTGCCTCAGACATCATCAGAAACACATCTGAGTCAATTGTGGAATGACTCAAGGCTTTGAAATATTTAAACCATATGTCTCATGACACTGGATGAAAACGGTGCCAGTTTCCCCACTGAGAGGATGTCATCTGAGACTGAGGCTCGGCTCGGCAGTGACTGCACTCCTGGCCTCAGCTGGTCATGCTGCTGTGGGTGAACTGTCAGAGCTCCTGGGCTGCAGGGCTTGGACTAGGACCATGCGTGGGCAGAGACACCGTGCGCCCTAGGGAAGGTGTCAGGGCAACCCGGGGGTCCTCTCTAGGTCAGGACAAGATCTGTCCTCCTAAATGGGACTTGTACAGGAAGGTGAAAAAGAGTGTACTTGCTTCTCTGGAGAAGGCAGGAAGCCACCGTTCTGTCACCAAAGGATGTCCCTTAGGAGACTCACTCTATGAAAATCAGCTGGGATCCCCAGGCATTCTTGCAGTGAGAGAAGAATCTGCATTGTAGGAATATTGTCTTATCTTTTAAGTCTCTCCCAGGTTGCTTCCCTCTTTCTAACAAATACCCACAGGGCACTTGACACGGGAAAGTGCTAGTTAACCTCAGTGTGGTGGAAAATACAGTGAAGTCAGAGGTGCCAGATTCCAGTCTCTGTTCTGCCAGTTCTTAGCAGTGGATCAATTAATCCTGGGCACTTAATTATTTGAGCCTCACTTCCCCCCCTCTCCACAGAGGGATGCTAATACCTACTTTACAGGGACATTTTGAGAATGACGTGCGATGATATATGTGTAGCACATGATATGGAATCCAAAGTGTGAGTGAATATTCATTCAAAGAAGGCTGTGGATATCTCCTCATAAACATGGATTCAAAGGCCAAGCTGGACCCTCCCCCACCCCCAATTAATCTTGAGACCAGTAAAAACTTGAGCGAAAGTAGAAGATATGGCCAGGGACTCTTGCTCTTGGCCTCCGGTTGATCTGTGTTGCATCTGGGAAAACTACCAAAGGAGGGAGGAGAAGGCTCGGTAAGCTGGAGAGATTGTCTCAAGTCTGTAACTGCATGATGCTCCTAAAACTCACTCCTTCTCATCCTTCTCCAAAAGGTGTTATGGTAGCCTGGGGGCTGCTCAGTCGCTTTTATAGCCTCCCTCAGAAGCAGCTGTCCTGGTGGTGAACCCCGGCGAGTGGATACCGGTGATTCTGACCCATCTACAGAGGCCCAGGGTGGAAGGTGTGGCTCACACCAGTGTCTGCTACTCCACCACTGAGGATAGTGGGGGTGACTGGCTAGGAAGGGCACAGATGATCCAAAGGACAGGAATTCTGACCCTGCCTCATTCAGCAGCAGGCCTAATCTTCTTGCCCTTACACAAGGAACAAAGCAGAGAAATTTGCGGGTAATTGTTCTTCCTGCCCCAGTGTGTAAGGAGCAATGCCATAGCCTCTGAGGCAGGGAACAGGAGTGCCCATGGGCTGGAGCCCTGAGCCCTGAGCCCTGAGCCAATCCAGCCGTGGCTGAATGTTTTATATGAGGTTGGTCTGTGTGGCTGATGAAATGGGAGGAGGCTGGAACAGAGGCCTGAGTGGATCTGGGGGGCTGGGCCCAGAGAGGTTTGGTCTGCCAGTCTATGAGCATAGTTTCTTCTATTAACAGGTTATGCACTAGAGGATGGGACATAGGAGAAAAGACTATCACCTGCCTCTCCTAGGAGAGGCTCAGAGGTTCAGCTCAGCGAGGAATCTGCAGCTTGTGCATGCCAGCCAGGGTCCACACCGAGAGCTGAGCGTGTTTCCTGGAGTTGGCCTGGTTTAGCTCTGGGCAGGTGTAGGAGTTGGGGCACTGATCATTGGAGCAGGGATGGTCCTTCACCGATGCCTTTTTCCCTCTTTCCCTCATTCTGCCTTCAATACCTGCACCCCAACTCCCTGTTGCCTGTCCACCCCTGATGCCTGGGAATCAAAGGTCTTTCTCAGAGGCCTACCTTGGGTTTGAAGGCAATGAGCTTCAGGATCATCTCCACGGTGAAGAGGCCAGTGAAGAGCATGTTGAGGATGTTCATGGCAATTTTGAACAGGCAGCTCTGGCCGTAGTGCTGCATCAGGAGAGGGGAGGAGCTATGAACACGGGGCAGGGAGGTCTCTCCTCCTCCCCACCTTTTGCCCAGCCTTCTCGGAGGCCCTCGCCTCAGCAAGACCTTCCTCGAACCAAACCCCCAGAGGGCCACCCCCCTCTCCGTGGGCAGTCAGGAGGACTCAGGAGAACCTCCAAACTCTTCCCTGCTCTGCCATCTCTGAACACATCCGTGTTCATTTCCCTGGTTGGCCGTGACAGCTTTATGGAGACTCTGGCACTCAAGAGAGCTTGGGAACAAGCTCTGTCCCTGAAGACAGGTGGATACAGAACCCACCTCCACACGCCACACCTTACCGACAACGAATGCGTCCAGCTCATCCCTCCCTTCTCCATCTCCCCCCGTCTCTCCATTGATCAATCAACAACGAACGCATCCAGCTCATCCCTCCCTTTCCATCTCCTCCCCTCTCTCCATTGATCAACCAACAACGAGCACATCCAGCTCATCCCTCCCTTCTCCATCTCCTCCCCTCTCTCCATTGATCAACCAACAACAAACACATCCAGCTCATCCCTCCCTTCTCCTTCTCCTCCCCTCTCTCCATTGATCAACCCAGGGTGCCATGGATTCTTCCGTAAGGCCCAGAGAGGAGCGCATCCTTGACAGAGAACACTCATCTTTCTCCAACTGCCTCCCTTGGTGACCAGGAAGGCGATGCACTGAGCTGCCTGCCGCTCCGTTACACTTTCCATCCCCGTGGCACGCTCCCTTCTGCAGCACCGTGGCTGTGCTCCTCCTTGGACTGACCTGCATGGCCAGGCAGATGGTGTTGAGCAGGATGAGGACGAACATCAGGTACTCGAAGTAGGTGGAGTTGACCACGTACCACACTTTGTACTGGTGCTGGTTCTTGGGGATGTACCTCCGCAGGGGCCGGGCCTTGAGGGCGTATTCCACGCACTGTCGCTGGGAGGGTGGTGGAGGATGGGGAGAGTGGGGTTAGTTACCTGGAGGGTGTGGGGGGGAGCTGGCAGAGAAGTGTGGGATGTGAATGAAACCACACACTGTGGGGTGGGGTTCTCCAGAAGTCTGAGAAATCATTGGCTGCTCTGGCTCACTTACAGGTGGGAGGTGTTATTTGGAAAATGTCTTGATTTTTCCATGGCCCCCTTAATCAAGGAGAGAGCCCCTTCTTGTCAAATCCCCGTAACAAGGTCCTAGGCAGGGACCATGCATCTCCTTTGCTCACCCTGGTGATGCCTGGCAGGTGCCTCGGCAGGGAGTCGGCATCGCTAAGAATGTGCTTCCTGACTGACTGACAGCTGTGCTTCTCATTGATTACTGCCCATGCCACAGACCCTCCTTGGGTACTTCTCTCCTCAGTTTTTCTTTCCTGTCCTAAATCCTAGAGTGCAGTGGTGTGATCTTGGCTCACTGCAACCTCCGTCTCCTGGGCTCAAGCGATTCTCCTGCCTCAGCCTCCCAAGTAGCTGGGATTACAGGCACGCGCCTCGACACCCAGCTAATTTTTTGTATTTTTAGTAGAGATGGGGTTTCACCATGTTGGCCAGGCTGGTCTCAAACTCCTGGCCTCAAGTGATCCGCCCACCTTGGCCTCCCAAAGTGCTGGTATTACAGGCATGAGCCACTGTGCCTGGCCAACTAAATCAAACTTTCTTATTTGCCAGTGTCCATAAGACGGAAAAACACAGTTCACTGAGAGGGAAGGAGATTCCGGGCTAACTAGATTCTCGGGACTCTGGCAGAGAGCCAGTCCATTTCTCTGCACTTTGCCCCGGCTTCCAGATCAGGAACTGGGGAATCTCCCCAGCCTCTTCTCAAAGCCTCAGCCGCGGTGTCCAACGCCTGAGTCTTAACGCTTTTACCTCCTCCTATTCTTTCCATCGCTACCATCATTAACCTGATACTAGATCGGGGTCTAATCCTCTCTCATTTCCACTTTCTAACTGGCCTCCTCTCTTTCCTGCCTTCTTTCAATCCAGGGTCCACACAGCAGCCAGCAGAGTGACTCTGTGCCGGAGATGTAGACTTGAAAACCCACGGGGGATTGGCTGGCCTGGTGAGGGTCACAAGGGGCACACCACGCTGTGCTCCTTCCCGTGGGCACTCCTTATTCACAGGCAGGAATGTATTTCCCCACAGACTCCTCCCAGTGGGAGCCGAGCTAGGGAACAGACCCGAGGCACTACATCTACCTCCCACCCTGACAGCTTCCTGACTCAGCCACGGCACTGCCAGCTCTTCATGGCTAACAGAACCTGTCACGATACTTGGCATCACCATCTCACTCCCACTTAAGCCTCTTTCCTGCCCCCACCTCCCACACAAGCCTCTGGGTTTTACTTAAGAAACCACGTAAGAGTGGTTTCCTGAAGCCGTTCTGTTCCCCACCCCCAAAGCCCTCACTCCCTCACAGTTCTAGTTTCTCTCCTCCGTATCATGGTGCCGACCCACTTGGGTCCTTCTAACTTGTTAACTTCTAGATAGGGCATGAGATTGGACAAAACCTATCACAGAGTATCCTTAAGTAGAAGCTTCATAGATATTTGTTGGCTGAGTACATTTGCCAGATCTGGGGTTTGCAGGAATTTGCATTTCTTTTGCAAGTAAGAAAGACCGACAGCCCACTCTGGTTGAGGAGTAGAGAGACGATCTCAGGACCTGCACGGCCTCTCCCTGTTGCAGCCCCTCTGCGGGGTGGGCCGTAGGCTGTCATTCCCTCCATAGGCCCCGCTTCCCTCCGCTCCTTCCTAGGAAGCTACCTGGTTCTTGTCCAGCTCACAGTTCTTGTACTCCTGCTCCCCCTGCTCCTGGAAGGTGACGATGACGAAGCCCACGAAGATGTTCATCATGAAGAAGGCGATGATGATGATGTAGATGATGAAGAAGATGGAGATCTCCACGCGGTAGTTGTAGATGGGGCCCTTATCTTCCGTGTGGGAGTCGATGGAGCGGTACAGCAGCCTGCAGGAGGAGACAGGTCCCACAGAGGGAACTGGAGAAGCAGGGTCCCCTCTGTGGAAGGATGGCACCACTGCTCCAGGAATCCCAGGGATCAGGGTGCAGGAGACAGCTCTGAGCTGGAGTCCCAGCTCGGCCACTTACTGGCTGTGTAACCTCGGGCAAAGCGCTTAACCTCTCTGAGACTCAGATTCTTCATCTGTGCATTGGAGACAATAATTCCTGACTTTCCTACCTTGCAGGGTAGTTAGAATAATGTATAGGAAGGTGTTTTGAAACTGTGAAGAGCTATTTAAATGTAACATGAGTCATGGACATTGATTTAAAACACTGGAAATATTGGTAAATATTGAGACAGCTTTGCAAACTGGCATGGGCTCAGAGAATGTTAGAAGGAATGTAAAATAAATCTCTCCGAGAGCAAATATCCACTCAGCTAAAAACACTCACCCGACCCATGCTACTCCCATCATCACCAACGGTCTGGTTTCAGACTTCAGCAGTTTACATACATATGCCATTCATCTGAGCCTGGGCTGTGTGCCCCACGAAGCTTGTTATTCTTCATGGACAGGGATTATGTCTTCCCCTTCCTCAGTTGCCCTGCACGGCACTTGGTTATTCTCCAGCTATCGCCTATATCTTACCACATAATAATGTGACTCTTACCTAAGATCCATGCATTGCTGTTGACTTAGAAACATTTAGAATTTTCTGACTTTCAGATTCTAATTTCACTGGAATACATATTGGGGGAAAAGCAGGTATCTATACAAAGATATAAGGAGCTGATGGGAAGCTGCCTGGTAGAGGTGATGCAGTGTACAAGGCCCACGGGCTGCTCTAGGCACAAACGCATTGCCTCTGCAGAGGAAGTGGGGCCTGGGCTCCCATCCCTTCCTTACTTTCCACCGTAAATACAGGCAAGGCTTTTTCTAAGGAGACCGGGGTCCAGTCAGTAAAACAAAGACATCTCAGCCATCTTTACCCAATGAAGGGCATGCTGGGAGTGGCAATCTTGAATCCTATGGTGACCACAGGGCCCACACCTGGAGAAGTTCTCCCCACACCCAACTCCCAGATGCCATAAGGGTAACGACAGAGATCTCTGACATTGTGGCTCATGCTGAGGTTGGAAAGAGGGCTAAAAAAAAGTCTTTTTTTTTTTAGCCCTTCTAGACACCTTCTAGAGAAAGAAGAGTCTGTGTTTCAGCAGTGACAGTGGACTATAAGTTCTAGAAATACACCTCACTGTCTGGGGAGGACCCAGGTAAATATGACCTCCAGAAGGAGTGCGAGACATTAACAAACTTGGGGAGGGGCTGGAAAGTCAGTACCGGCCTTTGAATGTCAGGGTTCATGGGGCCTTGGTTTGCATACTCACTCTGGCCACCCTTCGAAGGTGGAGACAGTGAAGAGAGCCATCATGGCTGCCAGAACATTGTCAAAGTCAAACTTGCTGTTCTCCCAGCTGCGGGGTTGGATGATGGGGTGGTCAACCTCCCCGTCTTTGTACGTGATGTAGTTGCCCCTGAGAGAGGAGGAGAAGGAGTTTACTCTGGGATCGCCCATCTTCCTTCACGCCTGGCCTGCCAGTGACCCTGAACGCTGGGTGGGATGGGACTGCCTGGCTTGAACTTCACCGTTCTAGCCATGGGAGGAGCTTCAGTGGGCAGAAACTTCAGGAACAAAAAATGCTACACATTGTATCAGTGAGGCCAGATTACATATAGGCAAAATCCAGGTGCCACTGCAGTCTTAGGAAATGAGCTGTCCCTCCTTTCTGGTCAAGCCTCCAGCCTCCTGGGGCTGACCGGCCGTGGCCCCGGCTGCCCTCCCACCTCCACTCACTTGCATTCCGCCTCTGTCTGCTTGGAACTGTCTGAACAGGTGTACAGCTTTCCCTGGAAGGCAGAGAACAGAGTATTAGAGATGTTCGGTAATCAATGAGTCAATCCAAAAGCAATGAGTGAGCATCTCCATAGCCCAGCACTGTGCTAGGGACACTGGGATAAAAAGTGCAGAATCCGGATGGGCAGGGCCTGACTCACATGCACAGAACAGTGGCGAATACAGACGCCAGTGCTGCAAGTAGCACTGCAATGCAAAAACGGGAGCTCCGGTCCATGGGAGCTGTACTCTCCAGGAAGGTCTCGCCAGGGAGGGAGAAGTGGAGCTGGGCTCAGAGGGATGAATTAGATGGGAGTTTACACAGTGGGCGGTGGCGGGGGAGAATGCTCTAGGTGGGAGAATAGCAGAACTAAAAGGGTGAGGGCAAAAAAGACCAGAATCCAAGGAGGACACGAGGGGTGCTGCAGGAAGCAGCAGGAGCTGACTTTGACAGGTGCAGGGCTCTGAAAGCCGGGTGGTGCAGCAGGGACGTGATGCTGTTGATAACAGGTCACTGCTGTAGGCTTTAAGCAAGTGACTGACACAGAGCTTCCACAGGCTGAAAGTCCCTCTCTCTCTCTTTCTAGAAGGAAGGGCAGTGACCTCAAGGGCAGGTAAAGTAAAGAGGGTGAGGGACCTCTGGCCTGGTGGCCCGATGCCTCCTTCCAGCGCCTCCCACCCCTGGTCTGAAGGTTGAGTCGGGCTGCAGGTGGAGGTTACATCCAGGCCAAGTCTGGCCCGGGACACTGTCTCATTTGTGCTATATCTGCCAGCTCCCTTCCCCGGGAATGCTGATGGGAGGGAAGGAAGGAGGACCACAACGGAGCCCAGACTTTACCTTGAAGAGCTGGACCCCAATGCAGGCAAACATGAACTGCAGCAGGGTGGTGACAATCACGATGTTCCCGATGGTCCGGATGGCGACAAACACACACTGAACCACATGCTGCAGTGGGAAGGGACGGGGAGAGGGACGTGGCTTCAGGAGATGGCAGGAGCCTTTCCAGGAGGTAGCAGGGGCAGCCCGTTTGCCACAACGGGGAGTAATTGGGCTGAGAGGGGCAAAGCCACGCTCCCAGAGTCACATGGGAAGTGATGGACTGTAATGGGATGCAAAGGCCCCCACTGGACTCTCCGTGACTACAAGGACAAAAGTCCTGCCAGCCTCCCATCTTACAACAGTGGAAGGAATATAGGGACGGAGGCACCACAGGGGCACAGGGTTTGCATGGGATCTCCCTTTGGCACATTCCGCTTAGAGAAGACAGTTTGGATGGCTGCCTCTGTTACTATGCTGTTCATTACGGAACCGGGACCTGCAGTGGGACCAGTGTCTGGGACCCCCCATGGCAGCCACTTGGTCTGACCATGGTCTCCTCCTTCCAACCCACCCCTCACCTCTGTGGAGTTCCCACTCCCCAGCCGGCTGCCTGGAGCCTCCCTACCCATGCCCTCAACTCACCTTTAGCCCCTTGGCCCTGTTGATGGCCCTCAGGGGCCTGAGTACTCGCAGGACTCGCAAGATCTTCACGACATTGATTGCACTGGACCTGGGAGAGGGAAACAGGCAGGGTAGTAAGCTCCTCCTGTTTCTGGGGGGAGCAAAAATAACGTGGTAAGGGAGTGTCCTGACAGGTGAATCCCAGGCAAACCTGACAAAACGTAAAGCCCATCTCGGGGACGTTTGCATTCTGGGACCACTCTCTACTCCTGTCTCCCACCCCTGAGAGCCTGGAGCTTGCCTGTAACCCTGGGGCTTTCCTGTGGGTGAATAAATAATACGCAAGGTGGCTCATGGCAGGTCATTAGCAATGTACTGTGCTACTCAGAGGGGCATTCACAGTGTCAGAGAAAGAAATTCAGAGCAAGGCCATGGGACTTCAGACCCCAGTGCAGACACTTGCTAGCCAAGGCACTGAGGACAAATTTCCTAAATTTTCTGACCTCTAGTTTCTTTATGTGTAAAATGGGTCTGTAATCAGCTCAGAAGGTCTTTGCAAGGGTTAAATAGGAATTCTATGTAAATCACCTAGCCGTGTGCTTGATAAACTGCCTGAATGGTACCTGCTCATGATGCCTGCTGGAGACGTTACTACACTTAAAGGAATGCCGTACCAACGGTGGGATCTCGGGCCTTGTGGCTGGAGGTGATGGGCACGGGGAGGGGATTTCTTGGTGTTTATCTCCAAACACATATCCTAGACAGCTGCTCCTGGCACCTATACATAAAACCCGCCCAGAGCACACTCAGGACTCCAAGGAAGGATGGGCTTTACTGTTGGGGCTCAGGAAACAACACCCCAAAACGACTGCCTTAGAAGCAGTCTCAGAAGCAAAAGTTTTTCTCTGACCTCTTCTTGCCCTCCTGTCTCAGTCCCCTTCTCCTCCGAGGCTAGCCACAGACACTAGAATCCCTCTTCCCCAAGACGGCTCAAGAAACCAGAACCCAGAACCCCGTTTCCCCAAAGCCAGCCACACAACCTAAAAATATTACTCAAATTTTCCCTCTGCTTTTCTGAATAAAAACTGGCCATAAAAATGATCAGATCTACCATGTGGGAGTGTAGATCCTAAGACTCCTATTGCAGACAGGATCCTGTCCCCGACCCCGAAGGAAGGAAAGCTTCACAGAGAGGCCAAGAAGAACCTAGAGACAGGCCTTGCTGGGTCCCCCACTCAGTCCGTTCGCGTTAGATCCTACCCTTCTTGTCCAATCACATTTCTACACGGCTGTCCATACTTTCTTGAACCTAAGCATAAAAATGGTCAATTTCCCCTGTATCTTTGGGTCTGCATTCTGAAGGCTCTGTGTACACACGTTAAATAAATGTGAATGTTTTTTCTCCAATTAACCTTTCTTTTGTCAGCTGAGTTTTCAGTGAGCCTTCAGAAGGCCAGTCCCTTTGGCTCCTACGCTGCACTCCAGGTTCCATACACCTGGGATGCCGAGGCCAAGTCAGAGCTTCTTGGAGTCTCAGGCTACGGCTTTTCCCCAGTGCGATGGAGACAGCAGGAGACAGGCCCCTGAGCAAGATGCCTGGATGGTTTTTGGAGTTGTCCATCCTACCCAGGTGGGGCTTACTAACCATACCACCTTGGCGAGCAGCTGTGGAGCACATCCTAACCCTCACAGGCTGACTACCTGAGACAGCCTCTCAAGCTTCTGGAGAGCTTCATACTTGCCTCGGGACCTAAACAATGAATGGCAGGCCAGCAAGCGCTGATTTCATGCTTTGTGTGGTCAGGATGATGTGCTCAAGAAGGGGCTGGTGGAAAGATCCAGTTTATCTGGTGCATGGCTTTTATTCCAAGAGATGCAAAGGCCTTTCCTATCTATCACTGTGTCTCTCCCACAGTCTCTCTGGGAGGGAGTCAGTTTGCACTGAATAACAATGGAAGGGATTTAAAGGTCAGATGGGAAAAACACAGGCTAAAGAGGAAGAATTCCTCGTTGAAGGTTAAATAGTGATTGAGTGGCCATGCTGGGATTCAAATCTAGACTTGTAGGCTCCCAAACAGAAAATATGGGGTAATATAACTGATGATCACAGAAAAGGGTCTCTCCCAAGGCCCTGGTCCCTGCATGATCTCAGCCGACCACGAAAACACTCTTGGGAGGAGAGACCCAGGAACCCTGGGATTTAGGCGTTTCTCTACCATAGGTGTGACCTTGAGCAGGTGTCATGATGGCCTGAACTCCAAATTTCCCATCTATACAATGATGATAATAACACTTGCCCTGTCTCCCCCATCGTTTTGTGGGTGCGAGGACCATAGAAGAACGTGTATGTGCAAGTGTTTTGAACGTTAAAGTGTAGGATTCACACTA
>NW_026652283.1:2453048-2602098 GCF_009828535.3 Hylobates moloch | reverse complement strand
AGGAAGGTCCTGGAGACAACCATTTCTTAATAGCTGAGCCTGGCCCTGCCTGTCATGGCAAAACCCAGATACTTAAACATATTCTCGCCTGATCAACGTGCCCCGAGCATCAGACCACTGAGGACACGGATCCAAGGACTCAAAGCCGCCATGCACAACTTTGGAGGCCCCACCCCGCTCCCATCACACTGGGGTGGCCCTGCAGGCAGGCCCTCCAGGGTCCAGTTGTCCTCTCTGGCACCCCTTGCTAGCTGCATGGCCCACCATGGGCTGAGGGGCTCCCACTCACTGGATGCCAAAGGAGATGAGGGACACGCTGACCACCAGCAGGTCCAGGATGTTGAAGTAGTTACGGCAGAAAGAGCCCTTGTGCAGGAAAGCCCCATAAGCAGTCATCTGCAGGGAGGGACAGAGAAACACCAGTGTGAGCGGCCCTAGTCCTAGCCCCAGCCCAGAGACCCCTCACACCACCCCTTCCTCCCACAGCGTCCCTTGGGCAACTCCCAAGCACCATCCATGGGGAACAGGAAGGACGGAGACGGCGACATGGTGCCAAGAAAAGAGTTCTGCTACCATGCACACAACCACCCAAGACTCTCCCAGCCCAGGACTGCTAGGTGGCTCCTTGCACCTGCCAGGCCAAGCCAGGCTCTTTAATCCTACATTCAAAGCCCTTTCAAGTGGGCCCCACCATCCCACTCTAATTTCCCACTGTTCCACATCCCAAGTCCGTGGCTTCGGGCCTGCAGGGTCCTTTCCTGATGCTGTTGGGTTGGGAGCACACATCTCGACTGCCTCTCCAAATGCTTGAGTCCTTAGGCCAGCTGAGAGAACCAGACATCTGCAGGGAGTGGGTGGGTTGGGGGGCGGGGCATGCCCAGCAGGGTGACCAGCCATCCTGGTTTGCCCAGATTTGCTTTATCATCAGAAATCTTGCATCCCAGGAAACTCCTCAGTCTTAGGCAAACTAGGCCAGCTGGTCACCCTGGTGCCTGGTGAGAAGTTCCAGCAGTGACTCTGGCAATTAGCATACCTCCCCTTCCTGGCCTCGAAGGGTGCTTATTATCGATGCCAAATATTCTAAACTCACTTCTACTGTCTGGCTTCTAGACTGCATCTGGACTTCTTTAAGGGCGAAAGCTGTGTGATCAGAGGGGCTATGAGGCTCAGTGGCTAAGAGCACAGGCTCTGAGGTCAGGCGGCCTGGGCTGGAATCCCAGACCTGTGGCATTTTATTTGTGTTGCCTGGAGCAAGAAACTCAACTTCCCTTAGTGCCTCTGTTCCCTCATTGGAAAAATGAGGATAAGGTCTACCCTACAGGGTTGTAAGCATCAAGTGGGTACTTCTATGTACAATACTTAGGATGCCACCCTGCATACGGTGAGCCCCATAAAAGGGTGAGCTGTCACTACAGCCTGGATTTGAATTCCGGATGCTTCCTGGATGAGAAAAGTTCTGTGTTCTCATCATAAGGTGAGGAAACCATCTCCTGGCTTTGTGAAAGCCCTTTGGAAACTTTTTAAAAGAGAACACACAAGATGATGATGACTGTGACAGGACTTGGCCTTTACTACCACCCTCTGAGCCTGGTTAAAGCTGCGCACTGCAGGCGCTCAACAAATCGCCTTTACAGCCTCTCTCATTTTGCCGACTTGCATAAGGGCCACTGGTTATCCAGGATAACGGCTGTGACAGGCAGTGGACAGGAAGCATCGGCCAAAGGCAAAAACGTGGAGCTGACGGTGGAGAGGCGGAGCAAGGCTCCCTGGTCATCTGGGGTCCAGTTAATCTCTTTGGAATCAGAGCATGCCCAGGGCAGAGTGTCCGCAGAGCCATTCAAAAGCAAACACAGGGGGAAATGGGCAAAAATAGCTCTTGCAACCTAATTCTTTCCATTTATCTCTTGCAGCAGGAGGTCCCACAGGACTCGGGCACCTGTGTTGGGCAATGCTTTTTAGAAGTGGGTAGATTATATAAAAGATGCAAGGGAGTATAGTTCCAGAAGGCCCACCATCTGGAAGGCTTGCCTCCCTGCCCCTCGGTGAAGAGCTGGGACCCCCAGAGACTGGACTCAGGAGGCTCCCATAATTCATATTAATTGTGCCTGCAGAAAGCCCAGCACTTCCCCAGCCACCTTGCTTTTAGTGTTAGGAAGGCACTGGGTCTGATCCCTTCTTGCTCCTGGCTCGGATCTTCTGAGGCTGCTACCGAGCTCTAACAGAACCCTCTGCGTTCCTCAGACGGGTGGACTAATGAGGCTCACAGTGCCAACTCTGTCCTCTGGTTTTGGGCTCCTGTTTTGTTTGGGGACCCTCAAATGAGACCAGCACTTGAGCAAGTGCAAGTGTGTGCATACGGGGGCGGTGGGAACACGCACCCCGGCAGGGCCAGAGGAAGAGTGGCTGTACCAGAAGGGGCAAATGGACATGGGGAAAACGGAGCATTGACTTGAAAGTCATCTGTGGTGTTCAGGGCATCAGGAAAAGCCAGACTCAGGTACCCAGTGCTAATTGTTCCTCTTTGACCCTTTTTTCTGATTGCCAGCCACCTCGGTCCTGCTTTCCTAATTCTACACCATTACTTGGGAAGGGGCCCTTGCTGGGGTGTTTCTATCCTGAGGAAGGACAGGAATGGGGTGTGGCTCGCTAGCTCTGCCTGGAAGGGTAGGAAAACTCTCTGTTCAACCATGGGCCATCCCTGCCCCTCCAGGCAGCTCTTCTAGTTATGAAACCTGTCTTTTTGTGTGTGATTTCTACTCATTGGTCTTGATTCTGCCTTCTTCCTCTTCTATGTGACAGTCCGTTGCATTACTCAGGCCAACTGTCGTGAGCCTCCATGCCTTTCCTTTTTAAGGCCAAACATCTCCAGGCCCTTCCACTGTTCCTTGTGCTAAATGTCCCCCTTGGACAGCCACGGTCATCTGTGCCACGACATGACACTGGGCCTTAGGCCAGGAAGAGGGACCCAGTGGGAAGGAGGTACAGGTGAGTGTTCCAGCATTGGGGTTTCTATTCAGAAGCATGCTGAGCATAGAAGAGAGTAGAAGAGGGAGGGGATGGAAGGACCTTGCCATGACAATGCTTGCAAAGAGACCTTTCACTTCAGCTTGTATGGCAATCCCGAAGGAGAAATAGCACCATTGAAATCCACAAGGGCAGCTCTGTAGAAGGGCACTGAGAATTGGGCCTCAGAGCTTCTCTTGTCCTGGGAAAGAACTCTGGTGTCTGTGTGCCTCCCTGCATCTGCAGTCCAGGAATCAACGCAGCTCACCATGGAAAACAGGTTTTGCCGCGGTGCATCTTAATGCAGCCACGCAACTTTCGGTTCCCTCTCCCGACCGCCAGGAACAAAGGCCTGGTCAGATCTACTCTCCACGAGCAGAAAAGAAAAATCTGAGCCACATACTCGGTTAGCGGGAACCAGGAATGGAAGCTGGGGGCACCCGAGTGTCCTGCGGACAAGGACACAGGGGAAGGCACAGAAAAACCACCCCATTCAATTTGTATCTGGATGTGACTGAACTGTCATGTCCAACAGGCTGGGCCATGATGAGGGAGTGTCAGCAGGGACGGAGAGGCCTGCAGCTGGCAGTGGCATCGGTTAGGTGTGGACTTCAGCTGGCATTGGCCACAGCGAAGGGACGACAAGGGAGCCTGGACTCCTTGGGCAGGGGAGTCCCAGGCTAGTCCCCCAGGAAGAAGCTAAAGCTGAAGCATAGGCTTCAGAGCCTTAGTCCTTCTGTTTGGGGAAAGGGTAGAATCTACCCCCTTGCTCAGCGAGGAACACACGTTCCCTGAGGTCATGGAACTCACACCCTGACTCTCAGATGAACTTGCTTGCCATGCATTGGTTTAGAGACTCAGAAATATACCGGAAAAACGGAGGAATACTCTCTCTCTCATCCCAGTGTTGCCCTGAGGTGGGCTCTGCCTGTTCTGAGGGTAGCAATGTTGCAGCAGTTCCCTTAGCAGAGCTGAGCTGGGCCAGCAGCAGGCAAGGGCTGAGAGCTGGGGGCTGGGTGCTCAGGTTCCTTGCAGCACCTGCTCTCACCCCGATGTACTCAGCTCTCCAGCACAATTCTCCCTCCTCCGGGCTCAGGGCAAGGGGCACTGTGACAAAGCTTTGCAGCAGGTGACTGAGGGGTCAGCAGTCGTCTATAGTTGCCTGCTGAAAGCCCTCAGCTGGGAGACCAGCTCCACATCTCACAGTAGGCCTGTGATCACTGTGATATGGCCCCAACCCTAGCTTGGACCCAATGTCTGCTGCAAGTACTGAGGAAGGTGCTAAGGATGGGCATCCAAAGAGAGCAGCCGAAGTGATTCTTTCATGCCCCAGGAGGTTTCCCACTTTCAGAGTGTATGAAACAGGAGAAGGGAAGGAGAGTCCTTCCTGAGAGGCTCAGGTATCAATTAACGGGAGCTGGTGCGTGTGGGCGTGTATGTCTGGCGCTGCTGACGGCTGCAGCCCAAACCAATGAAATGGCAGCCTTAATGTTGGCACAGCCAACACATGTCCCTTCCAGGCCACGGACAGAACTGCTTAGGGGTGGCTGGAGGGAGGAGCTGCGGTGGGGTAGGCTGCTCCTGGTTTCTGAGTCTGGGCAAAGTGCATCACACAAAGTGAGGGGCACTCATTTTTCCAATTTCAGGCTTGGGAGTAAAAAAAAAGAGAGAGTGAAGGAAACAGAAGACAGAAAAGAGCCAGCCAGACACAGCAGAGATAGACAAAGAAAGCGACAGAGGATGCATTGCCCAGGTTGCATTACCTTAAGGATAATTTCTAATGTAAAGATACTAGTGAAGACATAGTCTGCATTGCCTAGGATCTGAAAAATAAGCATAATTGGATTAGTGGCTCTGAGAGTGAACCCCACACCAACAGGAAGGAGCACGTGTGTTAGCGACAGACAGCGGCAGAGACCTGGTGCTGGCACAAGGGAGACAGGAGGAGCAGAGGGGGATGGCGGCTTTACCTTCAGAGCAATTTCAATGGTGAAAATGGTGGTAAAAACAATATCAAAATAAAACAGAATCTGCAAAACAAAAAGGAACAGGGTGGGGATGGGATGGGGAAGGGAGAAAAGCAGGACGGGAAGAGAGGTCAGTGGATGTTCAACAGAAAAGGCCACACTTCAAAATGAGGTGCATGGCGCTTGAGCCTTTGCACAGGGACACAGGGACAGGAAATGGGGGGCAAGCGGCACACACACAGCGATCCTGAGGCGGGGCTAGCCTCAGGCAGCACAGCGGCTTCCCTTGAAGCCCCCAGATAAGTGAGGTGAGCTTCCAGGGCAGGCCTCAGCTGGTACTGGATCTGAGCAGCATCTGGTTGGATGCTTTTCCCATTAATCCAATTTACTTACAAACCCAAATTGGACCACTGAGATGCTTGTCAAAAGGACAGAGAATGGGGTTTGTCTTTTTGCAGGGAGATTCAAAATGCTTCGCTCACATTGGTGGGACTGAGCTTTCTGTGTTGGTGGAAATCTATTCCTGGGTTATGTCCTCTGGGGCAAGGGAGGTGCATCCTTCCGGTGAGGTCTGCACAGGCTGAGGACCGGCCCCAGGATTGCATGCTTACTATACTTCAGGTGATGGATCAGGGATGGAGCCAACACCTGCTAACCTCAGTAAGACAGCCCCGGACCAAGCAGGTCCCAGGAGCGCAGAGTGGTTTGGCATGGGTATGGCTTTAGATCAGCGGGCTGTCCTCATGCCCACTTGGTTGGGACTTGACAAAGTTTTGAGGTTTTGAGACACAGCAATTCTTAAACTGGCCTTTAAGACTGTTCACCAGAGCCTTGGGTGGGTCCTCACATTTGGTTCTACTCTACCAAAGGTACCAAGACTCTCTTTTAGGTAAGGTCAGCCATATCACCGGCACCTATTTGCCAATGCTCCCCTTCTGGTCAGAGTACGCCGGGAGCAAGGGAGGGCATGTAGTCAGTGGCCACATTTAACTAAGTTTGCAGGGAACTAGAGCTTCCTGGGGAACATCCACAGGCAATGAAAGTCCTGACCTTTGCCAATTACCAAACCAGCCTGAGCATTTGGGTACATGCTCTCTTATTTGCTTGTGGTCCTAGGGTGGTTTTCTATCAAAGCCCTACTCTCTTAATGAAATGTTAGTTGTGGATCTGATTATGACACCTAGAATTGGGCTCTTGATTGAACAACGATGTCAGCAACAGAAGCTGTGGGCCCGGCACAGCCCCAGGGGAAAGGAGTGCAGAAGACACAGGCGATGCATACATGGTTCCTGAAGGAGGTGTGCTGGACCGGGTCCTCAGCAGCCAGGGAAATGCTGCTGAGCAGAATGAAGAAGAGGATCAGGTTGGTGAAGATTGTGTCATTGACAATGCGGTGGCACTGGAGGCGAAACCTGTATGGGAGGGGGGACAGGAGGAGAGACAAGTCAAGGCAGACAAGGGGAAGCAGCAGTCGGCTCTTGGGAGCCCCTCTCCTCAGCTCTCCCCAGCAGCTGACAACAGGTGCTTGTTGGCTTGAAGTGACCTCTTCATTCTTAAGTCTTACTGCTGCTTGGTAATGACAACTCCTCACCCCCATGGTGCACATATCATCTTTGATATTTTAGAAGGTTACATCTGAGACCTTTGGGAATCTCTGAATTCCCAAACCCTGCCCTGACATTCATAACTGGCTTTTGTCTGGGGACTTATTTTCCCTATCATTGAAAAGAAATCACTTTATGAGATCTACTCTATGCTTATGCATAGGGAACAATAGGACTACCCGGAGCTGGGTACGCTGAGAGGCCGGCCAAGCCAGCTCCCTGTAGGTGATCTGCTCCTGTGTAATAGCTTTAAATGTGCAATTCACTTCCATGCCCCAGCACAATTATCCAACTGAGCTTCTAGGCATTCAGTGATAACACCAAAAATGCTAGGTTCCTAAATGCCAAAGTGTCTTGTACACCATCTCATTTTGACAACAATGTAGGAAGGAAGGGATGGGTGTCATCATCTTCGTTTCACAGGTAAGAACACTGAAACCCAAGTAGGAGAGGCTTGCCCAGAAACACAGCCTTAGTGTGGGGGAGTCAGGGCTTCAACCCAGGCCTTCAGACTTCTGCTCCTGGCATTACGGTTGACTAAATGCTCAGAGAAGCCCTCCTGCTGCAGAAGCACCAAACCCTTGAAGGGCCAAACTCTCTGAGACAATTCTGGTTTATAAGACTTAGGAGATGGCTGTAAGAATCATCTGCTTCAAACCAACAACCCCTCCCACCAACCTCCATTGAGCTGAGGCTATGTATGGAGAGAGAGCCAGCCAGGAAGGCAGAATTGCTTGAGGATGGAAGCCAATAACAGCAGTGCTGTCAAGAAATTGCAGGTTAAGCCAGTCTTGTGGTGGGGCAGGAAAGCCTGGGAATTTTAAGCCAAGCCAACACCTCCAAGGGACATCTGGAGGAAAGTCTCTCCAGACCTACTTTAGGTCTTCAGGACTCTCACAAATGAAGAGGAAGTGTTGGGGTCACAATCAAAGATCATCAGATGCACAAAAGGACAAGCCACTAAGATGGGAAATCTGAAGGAACCCTGGATAAGTGATTTAGATTCCAAAGACTGGGGGTATTGGAAATATTAGATATAGACTATAAAACAACTATATTTGAAATGTTTAATGAAATAAAGGACTAAATCACAAAGATGAGGAATCAATAGAAACTACTAGATTTAGAGAGATGGATCTGGAAAATCAAGCAACAAATGGAACTGACTGAAACAAAAACATACAATGGTCAAGATAAAAAATTGGTTTAAATAGTAATATAGATTAAGTTGAAACTAGAATTAAGAAACTGGAAGATACAGTTGAAGAAATCTCCCAGAATACAGAAAGACAAGGAGATGAAAGATATGTAAGACCCTCTAAGAAACAGGGAGGACAGAATGAAAATGTCTAACAGATGTCCAACTGGAGTGTCAGAAGGAAGAAATATAGAATTAAAAAGAAGCAATATTTAAACATTATGGCTGTACATTTTCAATAACTGAATAAAAATCTAAATCCATACGCTTAGGAAGCAGAATGTATTCTAAGTAAGATAAATGGAAGGAAATCCACACCTTGACACATGGTAGTAAATCTGTACAACCACAAAGGCAACAGAATATGTTAAAAGCAGCTACAAATAAAGGTTAGGTTACTCACAAAGAAATCATAGTTGGAATGACAGCTGACTTTACAGTGGAATAGCACCTTTCTTGTGCTGCAGGACAAAAACTATCTGTCTAAAATGGTGTACACAGCAAAACCATCTTTCAAGAGCAAGAAGTGAAAACAGTTACAGGTAAGTAGAGGCCAAGTGAATTCGCCATTATGGAACTAAAGCAGCCTCTGAAGAATGTACTTTAGGAAGGAAGAAAATGTTAGCTAAAGGATGGACTGAAATGAGTAAAAAAATGGTGAACAAATAAAATGGTAAGGTGTACATATATCCAAACACACACTATCTATATAATAGTAAGACTCACTAACTTGTTGGGTTAAAAATAAAAGTTGGACTAAAACTCTAATGACAATTCCACGTACGTAAGGAGCAGACGAGTGAGTTAAAATAGTCTAAGGTCAATCTGTTATACAGGAGGAGGTTCTTCATATGGTTTAACATCACATTTTGTTAAGTTAAATAGAATTAGTAAATTATCAAGAGTAATCACCCAAAGAATAGAAATAGAGTTTAAACATTTCAAAAAGTGGAGAGAAAAATAAACACAAGTCTTCTGATTCAAAATCCAGGACTCTTCCCTAAATGAGTGTCTGTTTATACAATTTGCAAGGAGCTGGGAGAGTCTCAGTCTCCATCCAGAGGTTCAGGTAAAATACAGGAAACTGCCAGGCTGGTACTAGAGAGAGCGGGACCCCACCTTCCCCACCACCGCTGCACACCTGTTGTTAGAGCTGAAGATGAAAAATGCGCTGGCTTCTGGCATGGGCACTGCCTTTTCCTTAAGGTGAAGCTCAGAGAGTGGTCGTGGGCGAGGGCCGACAGGCATCTCTGGCTCCTCCTCATCCTCTTCTCCTGTAAGAAGAACAGCACCATTCTAAATAACTCCAGCACTCCCACTTATTTTACCACTTTCAGAGACCTTCCTACTGGCAGACATGATTATGGCTCTGAAAATGTAGGGTACCAACCAAGACAGACATTCTGCTGTCTCCCTGTGGGTGCTGCTGCAGCTCATCTCTGTTGGAGAAGACGTATCTGGCAGTGCACAATAAGGGGGATTGTAAGTAGGGCGACCAACTTGTCCTGGTTTTAAAACTAAAATTCCCACATCCCAGGAAACCCCCTAGTTCTGGGCAAACTGGGGTGGTTGGTCATCCTAGTTGTAAGGTACAAGAAAAGGTGACCAGGTAGGACAGGGCACTGCCAGGTGTTACTCATCTATCTAGGCTGCAGGTTGGGGAAAGGGTATGGCCTAGTTGGCTTGTGGAATCCCTTGCAAGTAACCCCACCCTTGGAAGTTCCAGGAATTAAAAAACAACACTTTCCCAATTTCTGCAACTAAAAAAAAAAAAAAAAAAATCATGTGCTGTCGCGATAACAGGGCAATACTACTGACCACAACAGGCCCTTCATGCAAAGGTTTAGACACTGACACCAATTAAAGAAGCACCTTCGTTCTCCTGGCCAGTGGCCACATTTAATGTGGACCGAAGTCAGACAGCTTGTTCCTGCGCTTGCCAGCACAATGCTCATGGCAGGAAGCACTGCTCATCCTGTGCTGGTCAAATGTGTTGAAGATGCTCAGAAGGGGAAAGTAACAACATGGGAGTGAAGAGCAGGCTCTCCAGCCAATCGCCTGGATCAGAATCCTGGCTCTGTTTCTTTCCAGCTGTGGGCATTTTATTGAGTCTCTCTGTGCCTCAGTTTCTCCATCTAAGGTGGAATAATAATAACAGTACCTCTATACCTCGGAACGGTGCCTGGCACATAGCAGCCGCTCTGTAAGTAAGTGTTCGCTGCTTTTATTACAACCTCTACCCATGGGACAGACTCGAAGCCTGTAAATTAATGCTCAACATCTTTCTCAGTCAGGTCCTTACCACCTGTTATTCCCTAACAAACTGTCCACTCACATGAAACTATTTTCTGAACACTTCATTACAGCGGGCTGAACAGTTTCCCCCACAAACTCAACGCCTACCTAGAACTTCGCAATGTGACCTTATTTGGAAATACGGCCTTTGCAGATGTAATTGGTTATGATGAAGTTATTCCAGGCTAGGATGGGCCCTAAATCTAATAACTGTTATCCTCATAAAGACAGGCACAGAGACACAAAAACACACTTAGGGAAGAAAGCCATGTGAAGACAAAGGCAGAGACTGGAGGGATGCATCTACAAGCCAAGGACTGTCGGCAGCTACAAGAAGCTAGGAGAGGCAAGTGAGGATTGTTCCCAAGAGCCTCTCAGAAGGTGCTTGGCCCTGAGGACCCCTTGATTTTGGACTTCCAGCCTCTAGAACTGTAAAAGGATGCATTTCTGCTGTTTAAGCTGCCCAGTGTGTGGTCACTGGTTATGGCAGCCCTAGAGAGCTAACAAGCTCACTGTGTGCTCCGTCCTTCCCCGTGCTCTGTCTCTCTCTGTTTGAGCTGCTCTTCATCTCCCTCTCTGCAGAGCACACAAGTACCCCCAATCCAGACAGCATCCTCCATCCAGCTTTCCTGAGTACTCACACTCCAGGGAATGACCTTTCTGTGAATCCCAGCAGAGCCTCTGCCTCCAGTACCTTGATGACTGATTTTAAATGTCTGTCCCTTCTCTCTATGTGCTGAAAACCCTGGAAAGAAAAGCTATGCCTGGCACTAGAAGCCCTTATTTCTTGATGATGATTGAACTTCCACACCCTTCAGAAGGAAGGGGACTCTGTATAAGACGAAGGTGAAGGGGATACTAGTCTGGCTGGAGAAAGATAGTTATGGGACGCTTGTCTCATGGACACAGCCATGCCTCTGCATGTCCTCCCCTTCTGGTTCAAACAAAGCCAGATACTGCAAAGAAAAAAGAATGCCTGACACAGAAAGCAATTCTTTATCAAGCAAAAAGCATTCAAGCACTTAGGGACCTAAGGCTTTTTTGGAGGGCCAGTACCATATAGGCATCAATCAGATTCTTTCCCTAGGGTAATCAGAGCTGACCAGCAAGACAATTAATATTTTTTCAGCAGAAGAGAGGCCCAAGATGAAAAACTGTCTGCAGGCCAAGAGTCGGAGCTCTTGTGACACCCAACCCTTGGTATGTGAAAGAAAAGTCTTCTACTTAAAGTCAAATAAGTGAAACCAGAATTGGCCTAAATCATGGTATTTCAAGTGAAATTTAATTGAGAAGGATCTTAAATTCCTGCCTAGGTATTTGTATTCTTTTCAGTTTTGCTCAAAATGACCCAACACTTTCTTCTTCATGATAATTTGATAACAGGTAATTTTATGCTTATTTTAATCATTTGTGTTTACAGAAACCCATATTTACTCTAGCTTTGTGCCATTGGAAGTTCCTAATGGAAAACAGTGCAGACTCTTCCATCTGCACCAGCTCCCTCCCTGTTTATGAAGCTCCATGCTGAGTTCCATTCCTGGGGAGAAGCAAGTTAGCTGGTCCATTCAGACACGCAGCAGCTTAACCTCAGGCACAGTGCTTAAGAGGAAACGATTTCTGAAGGACAAACTCAGATTTGTAAAGGAACACAACTTTGACAGTATGTGAAGCTTAGCAGGTATTATGGATAAGGAGGGAGGCTGACAGATCAGGAAAAGTCAGGCGAGGCTCATTTTGGGGTTGGCAACTGAACCACCTAGCCTCCTACTCCCAAATGCCAGTAGAATACATTAGGGATCTTTCTTTTCTCATTTTTCTTCTTGGAGGTTTGGAAAAAGCATCGGAAGTGAGGCATGCTGCACGCTGGAGCTGCTGCTGCATTTTGGAAGGCAGCTCAGAGGATTCCAAACTAAAACCAGGGTAGCACTCAAAGCCCCACCCTTGGTCCTTGGCAACCCTTGCCCCTCTCCATTTGATGCTCATCCTCACTTCTGTGATTTCGCTCTTGGCCACATAAAGTAAAGACATTTGCAAGATCTCATGCCTACAGAGTATGGAGCGCAAGGCTGAGAAGACAAAGCCATGGTTCTTGTCCTCAAGGAGCTTAGTTTCCAGCAGGGCACAAGAGTCTGCTACCAGCTGAAGGGAGTGCCTGGTTGGTAAGGGCCAGACACCCAGAGTAGTGCCTTGGGGCACAAGGAGCACAGGTGGTGGATATAGTTTCTGCATTGGGGATTTTCTCTTCGCTGGCTCAATTAGAAAACCTCAGAGTCACCCTACGTTCCTCTTTCTCTCTCTCCAACATCTAAGCCATGAGTGAATCCAGCTGGTCCTACCTGCAAAATGTACCCCAAGCCTGACCACTTCTCTGCACCTCCAGCACCATCCCCCCTGCCCAAGCTGCCATCCTCTCTGCCTGGATACTGCACAAGTATCCTCCCTGTCCCCATTCTGCTCTCAACCACCACTGCTCTTTATCCACACAGCGCTCAGAGGCAATCTCTGAAAGGGTGAGTTGGACATCAGGTCAGGGCCTCCTCCACTCAGTCGTTCTGGTGGCCCTCCAGGGCGCTGGATCAGACCCAGCCTCCCACGTGGTCCTGCACCTCTGCCCTGCCCTCCTGCCCTGCCCCAGCCTCCCACCTCAGGGCACGATCCCTTGGTTCTCTCTGCTGCAGGCACACTGGCCCTCTTTGGAGTCCCCATAGCCAAGTGCATCCCCGTAAGAGATTCTGCACTCAGGCTCTCCACCTACAGAGCTCTTCGCTCGATTCCATGTCTAGTTCTTTTGAATCCTTTAGGCTCCAGTCAAATGCTGTGTCCTCAGAGAAGCCTTTGCTGATCACACAGTCAAAGCAGCCTGACCCCTGAGGATCCCCTAACACAATCCTTGATTTTACCATCTTCACATCATGTGATGTCACCTTTTTGGTTGGTTTGCCTGCTGCCTGTCTCCCCACTGATACGTCAGCTCCAGGAGGGTGGGGGTCTTCCCTGTTTACCCACCACAGGGACCCCCATGTCCCTTGTACCTAGCACAGTGCCTGGCACACAGTAAATGCTTCATGAGTAGTTCATGAATATCTACACGGTTCCTCCCAACTCTCAGCATCTCTGATGATTGTATGATCCTGAAAAAACTCCTTCAGCCTCTCCAACTCCCCGATTCAAAGCTCAGTCAAGACACCTTTCTGCATGAAGCCCCCAGACTCCACCACCTCATGGCTCTCCTTGTCCTCGAACCCTTTGCAGCAGTGAAAGCCTCCCCCAGCACGGGCGGTGCTGACTACTCAGTGTCCGGTGGCACTCCTTTTTTTAAATGTGTACCTCTTAAAGTCCTCAGTGGCTCTCGTGAACATCTACATGCTCACTCAAATAAATTAATAAATTAAACAAAAGTAGAATGAGCTTCCACTCACCTGGGCACAATACTTTTCTTTTCAGTGAGTTGGGGTTTTTCTCTATAATTAGGGTATACTGATCTGGGAGGCTGAAAGCAGCTGGCAAGCTTTTCAGATGAAACAGACAGGGAAGGATTCTAGGGCCATGGCTGGCCTCGACGGCCCCTTGTTGAATTAGAAACAGGCCCCTCCTCTGAGTATTCGTGGTCATGCGAGGGCAATTGAAGCTGCAGCCAGCAGAGTGCACTCTGGAGTCCAGCTCCCATTTGGCCACTCTGATACATCGCTTTGGGTGCAATCTGGACAGCCCAGGAGGGAGGGAGAGGGCAGGGGGCGAGCCTAGGAGATAGAGCAAGAGAGGGACGGGGAGGGAGCAGGAGAGCATGGCAGTGTTCTCTGGCACCGGCCCTTTCTCCCTAGTGGTCTGGCTGAAGGCAGAGCAGGAGGGACGCTCACCAGTGCTGCCTGCTAAGGGGCACCTGCATGAACCAGGCATGGCAGGGGCCACTGGCCTGGAAGGGGTAGCAGTTGGGAGCACAGTGGTAGATCAGGCTCTTCACTATTCACGGTTCAGGAGAAAGAGAAGCAGGAAGGAACCAGAGATTGACCAGAACAGAGACAACAGGCCACGTGATCTTCGGAGGAGTCTCTGGGAACTTCTGCTGCACCTGGCACTAAAGGATCCAGGAGCTGACTGTGGAGGCAGGAAAGGGAGGAAATGGGAAGGCAGGAAGAGCTGGGAAGCACAGGCTGACTTAGCCTTTGGGGGCAGGTCCATGTGTGGGGCCACCAGCTTTAAGAGCATGCTGCCCTTTGGACCTCCTGGATGAGGACCTGGAGACCGGGGATAGTGCACAAATGGGCATGCTTGGGGCTGGCTTCAAAGGCCGGAGTGGTGGCTGGTGTATGTGGCGCGGCAGTCAGGGCAGCCTCAGGGTATGGACCAGAGGTCTCAACACAAAAGTAAAGAGACACATGTAACCAACAGAAATGACAGGGAGCGGGCCGTACGCTCAAGAATCCTGAGGCCTCAGCAGACAGTGGGAAGAGCTTTACAGCTGGAAAGCGTAGGCATCCCCCCGTCCTCAGAGCCACTGGGTAGCTACGCGAGAGGCATTTCTAGGACGGCCGACTTGGTGACAAAATCCTCATTAGCCCTTTTTTTTTTTTTTTTTAACATTCTTCCCTTTGATTTCATTAGAGCAACAAAGAAGACAAAAGCCAAGAGCACAGATTTAGAATAACAGAATTTGAGATTTTTGTTGAAGATGCAAGAGGTATATCTGCCGTACAGGCCTGGCTGCAGCTGGGTGCCTGTGTGAAAAGACCCTCATGCCAGATCTGCCCTGTTGTGTGTGCAGGGAGGCCCGTCCTGGAGGCTGGCCCCATGGGAGCGCTCTTCTGAGGGCCCTAAGGAATTTCTTTTATTACTGTCTTTCATTTTAAACCTTAAAGATTTACGCAGGAGTACAGTCTCACATACTAAACCTCATATATATAGCCAGCTTCAACAACTTTGGACATTTTGCTGATCTTGTTCCATTTATCTTCTCTGTCCCCATTTTTTTGTTGTTGGAATATTTTAAAAGCAAAGCAACTTGTAAACATTTTAGACTCTGGCCATAAACACTGCAACAGTTTAAAAACAGAACTACAAAATATTACACTAACAAGATTAACAAAACTACTTAAAAGTCATTTAGTTCCCAGTCCATATTCAATGTCCCCCAATTACCTCTAAAATGTCATTTTAAAGTGTATTTGTTGCTTCAGGATCAAGACAAGATCCTCGCATTGCATTTGTTCAATAATTCTAGTATGTTGTTGAAATTCCCTAACAGTTTCACCCTAGAAGGGTTTTTAAGAACTTTGAAGGCTTAATGCCCTGCATATGAAAACACCCTTTCTGTTCTTTCTATCCAAGCTCCAGGAAACCACATCCTATTCCCTTGCAGGGGGAGGGGAGTGAGGATGGTGTGACCACAGGGAGTCTGGTTCCCAAGGATGCCTGCGAGTATTCTAAGCAGAGAACCAGGGGAAAGCAAAAAGGGAAACCGAGCTTTGCTCATAAATGTAGGAGGTTCTCAGCCACCTAACTTGGTGGACAACCCAAATATAGCCTAACCTACAGGAACAAGGAAACGTCAGTAAAATCAACAGTCCCTTGATAGCATGTTATTGACTTCAAGCTTGAAACTGGCGATAATATCTGCAATTCTAGGTCAGAGGAAGGCAAGCCCAGGCCTTGTACAGGGTGTGGGATTTCAGGGGGCTGGGAAGTGAGGCCTGGAGGGAGGACCTCTGACCTCTGACATTAGAGCCCTTGAGAAGCAGACTGCCTGCCAATGTAGGTGTCAGACAGAAGCACAAGAAGATGCAGTCGGCAAGTGCGCCTTTTATAACGAGACCTGAAATCATTTTCTAAAGCAACAAGTGGGACATCTGTGGTGGCAGCTGTCCCCGCACTCCGCACTGCCTCCTGAGTAGGGGCAAGGCAGATTTGGGATTTACTATTAATATTAAGTGAGCATAATGTTGCAACATATGCCACACTAATACATTATATAAATTAATAATGATTTTACAACATGTAATGTAACAAAAATTTAAATGTACACAGAATCCAGCTTGGAAAGGACACAAAAGCACGGCTCAAATGTGATCTCATTATGAGCAAACCAGAAACAAAGCTGTCTCCCAGATGCTGACTGATGATGCTTAAATGTAGAGATAGAAGACACTCAGCAGTGCAAGGTACTTATAGAGGGACACTGGAACCATGGTCCCTAATATATGGCCACTCCCACGTGGCTTTAGAATTTAGATCGCTGCCCCCAACCTCCCAATCCCAGGTTAGGCAGTTGGACTGGTACCTGTAGTTTCTGGGTTGGGGTAGGGGCTCTTATCCTCATTTTCATTGGGCTGGAGGTCATCCATGTTGATCTAGACAGTCACGGGGGAGAAGGAGGAAGAATACAGTTAGATATGTCCCCAAGTTAAGAGGCTTGCAGTAGCCTTGAAGTTGCATTTTAGTCAGTGACTTAGCTCAAAAATAGGTACTTGTCACTTTGCATATCTCCTTCAAGACATCAGCAGATGGCTGGGATCCAGCCAATCTGCCTTCTCTTCCCCCTCCTAGCTCTCCTGTTAGTCCCCACTGGCTTTCTTTCCACTGGGTGTCTTTCTTTCTCTCCTCTTCTCCACAGGGTTCTGGCCTGGGAAGGCTGTGGCCCTCCCTCCCCAGCACCGGCCTCACAGCTCCAGGAAGGAGACAGCTCCTCACCTTGGTGGTGGGTGGAGACTCTCCGTCAGCCGTGATGGATTTCAGCTCAATCTTCTCCTCCTTGGATTCCTCCACTGCCGGCTTCTCCATCAACTCTTGTTTCTTCTCTGGGCTGGCAGTCCTGGCCAGTCAGCAGCAGAAAAAAATAAATGGCTGTTTACTGGAGTGATAGGGAACAGGGTAGGAGGGAACCGCCCTGTGGCCTGTTGGGGCCAGAGGGGGCAGATCCCCTGGGTCTGAGTCCATCTTCCTTTCTCCAGGACACTTCTCGTGTGCAGCTCAGTCACAAGTGCTACGGGGCTGAGCCACACCTGCTCTGCCTGACACACAGTTGGCCTCTTGCAGCTCCAGAGATGCCTGGGTCGCCAAAGCAGAAAAGGATGGTGGATCTCATCTAGGATGGGCTCCTGGAGGAGCTCTGCTCAGTGCCCGGCAGCTGTGTGGCCTGGAACTGTCCCGTCTGGACAATGATAGGATACAACATAGGGCCCCGTCTTGCCTTCCTAATACTGCAGATGAATTATAAAGTAGTGAGGAGGACTCCCTCTGTAAGCTGGAGCTGCGTTTCCCAACTGAGTGGTTGCCTTTCTCTCTCCCCACCCTACACTCCTGCCACCTATCACAGCTTCTCAAAAGATAATCCCAGCAGGTGGAGAATATGACACCATTGCAGAGATTATAATAATTCATGATGGTCCCTACCAGAGCGATGCTTAGGAATTAGGAGAGAGGCCCGACTTAGGAAGCCCCAAACCCAGAGTCCTCCGCGGAGGGACAGCCAACAGGGGCTGGCAGTCAAGCCTCTCTCTGCCACCAGTGGGATGACATTCTGGAATGGGAGCCCTGGAGCCCCGGGCCTGGGCAAGCTTAGAGGGTTACCTGGCCAGCTTCTTTCTCTCCTTCTCCTCTTCCTCCTCCTTTTGGGCAGATGTGAGGCTCTCAGCATCAGCCAGGTTGTCCACAGCAATGGCCAAGAACACATTCAGTAGGATATCTGTTTGTGTCCATTCTTAAAGAAAATGACCCTTGGCTTGGGGTTTTGGTGGGCACAGGGGGCACGGGGGATGCAGGATGTGCAGGGTAGAGCACCTCAGCAGAGAGAGCTTGAGGGTGAATCACTTTGAGGGAGTCAGACCCCAACAGTGTTCCTCCCCTCCCCTTCCTCCCCATCACCCTCCTAGCTACCTGGAGCTACCTAGAGGGACGAGAACAGGCTAGCCTGCACACTGGAGCGGGCGGGAGTGAGGCAGCAAGCCCTGCCTTGCTCTTTAATTGCGGGGTTTCATGATTGCTTTCCCTGCTGAGATGACTGGCTGTAATCGACATTATAAACAGCATTGTCTCTAGCAGGATGCAGAACCCTCTTAAGAGCGGCTTTATTATAACTGGGCGCTGACGGGGTGGCTTGGTATCTCTGCCAACTCTTAATGTGAGCCTGCACACACGAAGACCCTTGGAGGGTCCAGCTGGAGCCAGCCAAGGCTTGGGAGTTCCCAGTGGAGACAGTTCTTTGCCCTTTCTCCCCACCCACTCCACCAACAGAAACGCTGTGGGTCAGAGAACTGCAGAATCGAAGACAGCATAGCTGGAAGGGGGCTTTTAAGTCTGTGAAGTCTGACCCCCAGCCCCAGGCACCCAGACATTCATATCATTTCACACAGAGGGAAGCCGCAACCCAGGCTGGGGAAGAGGGGCTTGTCCAGGGAGGCTTCTGAATGTGGCAGGGGCCTTGCATGTAACATCCCATTAAAACTCCCAACGACCCTTTACGTAGTAGGTTCTATGATTCCATTGCCACATTTTACAGACATTGAGGTAGAGGACCTTCAATCTGCAAGAGGTCATCCAGCTGGGAAAAGAGGAAACCTCGTCTGCAGGCTTCCGTGACTGTGTTTTCTGCACTGCCTCAGCTGGGACCTGGCCCACAGCTGTTCCTATGTTACCCCTGGCTCTGGACGTGACTCTCTCGGGGCTATGAGCTGCGGAGGAGACGCAGCACCGGTGGCTTGTGACCCTGGAAACTTGCCCGAGCCAGGATCAGGAAGGAGCTTTTGGGGCTGTTTGAAGTCTGTGCAGCTCTGCCTGTGACTAAAGTCCTGGAGAGCAGCATCAGAGAGAGGGGTGCTGACCAAAAAGCAGGAGGAGAGCTGAAGGTCACTGGAAGGACAACGGCTCATCCTCCCTCACGGAGCGTCCCGCCTCTGAGCAGACGCGTTGGCCCCAGGGCAGGCGGCCCGCTCCAGCGCGTCCCTGTCTCAGGCTGTGTGAGCGGCTGCACACGCCGCAACGCCAGGGGGCGTCGCTCGCCTAGATTACGACGAGAGCGCGCCTGGAGCGCGGAGCCGCTGCGGCCCCGAAGGGGTTCAGGAGGGTGAACCTCAGCAATGCCAAAGCTGCAGGTTTCCACCCAGACCCACCTCCACCGCCACGGGGTTCTAGGCTGGGTGGTGTGAGCCCGAGCGGGACCGCCCGGACCTGCGGGGCGTGCCCGTTTGGCATTGTGCTGCAGGCTGGGGGCTGGGGGCCGCAGGGGTGGGGGGCAGCAGCAAAGGATACAGTTTCCACAGATGAAGAGGATGATGAAGTAAATACAGACTAACATCCCTGGAAAAGAGGGGCCGCCATAAGCCATGATCCCATCATACATCACCGAATTCCAGTCCTCCCCGGTCAGGATCTGAATGACACATTCCCACCAATAAGGGACACAGCGTTAGACCAACAGCAAACCCAAAACCACCCTGCCCTGCCCCACTACGTCAACAAAACTGTCCAAAATTTCCCTTTCACTTCCTTCCCTCCTCCTGGCCCCCAATTCTCCTCCCCAGGGGCTCTGAGCTATTGAACTGTCCGCAGACAAAATGCCTGGCCATTGGCATATTATTTGAAGGGTGACTAAAAGGGCTTTTTGGCCCAAAGATCTCTGACTTTCCCCACACATGCTTGAGCTGACCATCAGCCACTCCTGGGGGTGAGGCATCAGGGCCCTTTTGCAGTTGTGTGTTTGCTGAGACAGCCACAGGCTACACCAGCTTTCCCCAAACATTCGTCATTGGGGCATCATCTTCAAGATTTTGATCACATCTGCATGTGATTCATTTTTACCTCTCAATCAATCTGCTTTTAAACTTAAATAGATGCCACTTTGAGTTTGCCCTAAGCCAAAATATCTAGGAAATCACAGATTTGATGGGCTAGTAATATTTTTTTGGAGGGACAAGCATGGTGGGTAGGAAAGCCAGGGTTTCGTCACTCTTCCCTCCCCCAGTAAGAGCAGTCTCCTTTTCTTTATGTTTTGGGCTTTCATGGAGAATTTGAGTAAAGGATTCCATGGATAAGAATGATTTTATTTTATTTTATTTTATTTTTGAGACAGAGTCTTGCTCCGTCACCTAGGCTAGAGTGTGCAGTGGTGCGATCTTGGCTCACTGCAACCTCCGCCTCCTGAGTTCAAGATATTCTCCTGAGAAGGCATTTTTGAACCACTTATATTGTTTCCCCTAATGGTCCACCCACTAGTGGAATTCCATGGCAGATGCGGACAGGGAAACTACAGAAAAAACTCAAGACTCTCCCGGGCATGGGCTCTCCAGGGCTGATCTAGGCTGGCTGTGGCTGCCCGGTGAAAGGGTGCAGCTTCCCACACTCCCCCCACCACCCCGCCACTCAACCACCCCGAGTCCGAATTCCAGCAGAGAAGAGTCCGTACCTGAAACACAGTGAGGAGGGACTGGGGGAAGTTATCGAATGTGCTCCTCCGGGTCTGCATCTCATCAAAGTTGAACTTTCCTCCAAAGAGCTGCATCCCCAGGAGGGAGAAGATGATGATGAAGAGGAAGAGGAGAAGGAGCAGGGAGGCGATGGAGCGCACAGAGTTCAGCAAGGATGCCACCAGGTTGCTCAAGGAGTTCCAGTACCTGAGAGCCAACAGGAGGGAGGTCAGCACTCTGCCCCTTGCTGTCCTCCCCATTGTGCCTCATTCTCACAACTGCCCACTGCAGGTTCTCAGAGGAGCTGCCACTCTATGCTCTTTTTCCCTGTCCGTGGGGGAGGGGTGTTGGTGGTGGTGTGAGTTGCCACCCTGGAGGGAGTTAATTCAAGGTCTCAGGATGACTAATCTGTTGGGGAAGAGAGGGGGGCAGTGGTCAGAAGCCCGCGACCTAGCTCTGCCGGCTACCTGCTGCATGTGCCTCTGGACAAGACATTTCACTTCCCTGCCTTCTGTATCCCCATCTGAAAAAAATAGAGATTGCTGTAGCCCTTGCTTCATTAGGCTATGGCGGGATTGCATGACATGATCCACCTTTCCCCAAAGAGCCTCCTGCAGAGTGCTTGGCACATAGTTGATAAAGGTTGGTAATCACTGTTGTCACTGTTGGTCTCTAAACAGAAAGAAAGCTTTTCTTCCCCCGCCATGAATGCCAGTCTGAGCTCAGCCCAGGCAGCAGCTTTCTAGCAGAGGCAGGAATTAGGTCACCCATGGGTAAGAGACAGTTCATGGCTTGGTGGTTTCCCAAGTTTACCCCGTCCTAAGAATTGTTTCTTTAAGGGCCTTTCCTCTTGAGATTGTGATTCATTAGCTGTAGTTTGGGGCCCAGACATCTTTGTTTCATGTTTTTTTTTTTTTTTTTTTTTTATTTGGAGACAGAGTCTCGCTCTGTCACCCAGGCTGCAGTGCAATGGCGTGATCTCGGCTCACTGCAAGCTCCGCCTCCCGGGTTCCCGCCATTCTCCTGCCTCAGCCTCTCCGAGTAGCTGGGACTACAGGCGCCCGCCACCACGCCCGGCTAATTTTTTGTATTTTTAGTAGAGACGGGGTTTCACCGTGGTCTCGATCTCCTGACCTCGTGATCCGCCCGCCTCGGCCTCCCAAAGTGCTGGGATTACAAGCGTGAGCCACCGCGCCCGGCCTCAGACATCTTTGTTTCTAACAAGCATCCTACAGGATTCCGATCAGCAGGTGAGTCTGGGAAATCCTAGATTATAGCAAACCTGTCACACCCACTGGGGCAGCTCAAAGCACGAGTCCTCTGAGTGGGCAGGAGCTCGGTCCTGAGTGGACATGGTCTTTCCGTGGGATTCCTGGGGAGGAGGTCCCCACTCCTTACAGTCCTGGGGCCTCTCTCCACTATAAATACAGCAATCCTGGGAAAATCCCTTTCTCATGACAAAGTGGGAGGGAGAACCTACTAATGACTGCTGGATGCAGGGTGGGCGCCTGTGTGAGGGTCAGCTCAGGACCAGGAAGTGCACCGTGGCAAAAGCACATGGCCCCAGGGAGCAAGAGCAAGAACACAACAATCTCATTTCCCTCTGGCCCACCTGCCTCCTAGGTCACTCCCTTGAGAGATTCCCAGCTCATCACCAATCCAGACAGTGGATTGCTTTTGCTGCTTCAGTGAGTGACATGCAAGCCACTCCCACTGCAGTCACAGCCTGGGCTCATGTCTGCAGAGAATGGTTCCATACCAAGGGACGGAAGCAGAGGGGTCATAGTTTGGATGGCAACATGATCTCTTCACCAATCTGCAGCCTCGAGGGCACCTTTGGCCTCCACAAATCCAGCTTTTCCTCACTTCTATTTTGCCTGCCAGCCACACCCCCTCTGTTGCAGAATATTAATATACATTTATTTGTATCTGTTCTATACAGTCTTGTCTCACCAAAATAGGCTCTAAATTTTAGACGGCACAAGATCGCAGGGTTTTGTCCCCCTCCAGCTTCCCCATCTCTATCCTTAAATAAATTCTGTACAACCCAGTATGTGTGATGGACTGCCTGGAGCCCCTGCAGGCTAGAGGCTGTAGTGATCTGCTTAAAGAAAAAAGTAAGAGAACCTCTCTGGGGGTAGCACACCCTCCCCTCTTACAGCGAAAGCAGTTTTCCCAAGTCTGCCTAGTGATCAACATCAGTAGAGGTGGCTGGACACGGTGGTGGCTCATGCCTATAACCCCCTTTGGGAGGACTGTCACTTTAGGAGGTCAAGGCAGGAAGACTGCTTGAGGCCAGGAGTTCGGGACCAGCTTGGGCAGCACTGTGAGACCTCATCTTTAAAAAATTAAAAAGTTAGCTGGGTGTGGTGGCACATGCCTGTAGTCCCACCTACTGGGGAGACTGAGATGGAAAGATCACTTGAGCCCGGGAGTTCAAGGCTGCAGTGAGCTAAGATTGCACCATTGCCCTTCATCCTGGGTGACGGAGTGAGACACTGTCCTAAAATATTAATTAATTAATAACAGAACAACAACAACAATAATTCCAGTGGGGGTGTATTAGCATTTCCTAAATCCTGATTCCCAGGTCCCTCCCTTGCACCATGAAACCCTAATCTCTGACTCTGGGGCTGGGGTAATCCTCACGCGGCCAGTCCAACACTTGCCAATACACTGGGAGTTGGGAACCAGCAACTTTAAGCATATTTATAACAAGAATTTCCAGCTGTATCCGAGGGAAGAGTGTCTGCATGTGCACTGAAGTCACAAATCCTCTAGAGATCCTCTGTGCGCTCAACTGTTATGGAAGATTCTGGAAAAGCCTTAATGGCCATGGAAGGTTGGAGCCTTCGTTTTCACGAAGTAAAGAGGCATGTGGGAAATAACTCCAACTGGAATTATACCTGAGACGCAGGTATGTCTGACAGCCATGGGGACCAACGGGAGCCTGACAAGCAGGTCATGGCTGCAGAGGGAGAGGGCCAGGTGCCGTCAGCAAGAAAGTCTTGGGGAGGCCCCAGATGAGGGGCAGAGAGGGATGGTGAGGTAGGGGGGGCCCTCCTGACCCGGGAGCCCCTCAGAATGCTTTTGGGGCTCCAGGGAGGAGGAGACTGTGGGCGAGGAACAGATCCAGTCTCTAAGAGGGGAGAACGCTCCTGGGAAGGCGGAGATGGAGCAGGGAAACTGGCAGGGATCTCCTAGAGCGAAGGTCAAAGGCAAGGACGCGGGTGGGGACACAGAGCTGTGTCTGGAGGAGCACCCTCTGCCCACTCTCCCTGCCGCCCCTGCCTCCTTCAACCCCTGGGGTGTCTGGGAAAGTCTGAGCTGCACAACACCGGGTTTGTGCTCTGACAGAGCTCCTGCTTCCCACCCTTCACCTTCCCCATCTCAAGGAACTGAGAACTATAGCTTTTGGCTCAAGGCAAAGTCCTCGGAGTCATCTTCCTGGCTCTCTCACACTCCGCATCAGCAAATCCTTCTGAGCCTCAGCGACCAGCCAGCTGTAGTCCCCTCCCTCAGGCCCTCCCACTTTCTCCAACTCCCACACGCGCTCCTGCCTAGCCAAGGCTGTGCTGCCGTCCGTCCGCAGGTTCTTCGGCAGACGTCGGTGGGGCTCACCCCTTCAGCTCCTTCAGGCCTCACATCTCCCCTGGCCACCGCTATATCCCTCATCACTCTCAAAGAATAATTACATCTTTGCTTATTGTCTATTTGCCCTCGCCAAAATGTGAGGCCATGGGAGAAGGAACTCATCTATTACATTTATACCCTCAGAGCTTAGAACAGTGCCTGGCCCAAAGCAGGTGATGAGCAAACATTTTGTTCAGTGAATGAATGAACCTTACTATTCGTATGACACATTGGTACTTCCTGGAGGGAAAGGCAAGGGGCCGCAGAGTTGCATGGTTGCTTCTGTGCATGTGTGTCTGTGTGTGTGTGCACTTAAGTTGAACACACTTTGCCAAACAGTGAGAAGTGGCTGCCTGCCCCTGCTCCCATAGCCTTCCTATTCCCATAGCTTCCCTACATCCATGGGGAGGGATTTTCTGAGATTCCTGACTGTTCCATTGCCAGACCATGCATCAAACTAATATGTATCAATTTATCCTACAGGAAAGAGGGTTTCTGTGGCTTGAGCAAACCTTGGGAGTAGGATTTCCAGATCACTGTGAACATGTGTCACCTTTGGGGAAGAACTCACATTCTCAAATACACTGGTCCCAGTTTTGACAGCACAGGTCAGCCTCTGTTTAAAAGATGAATTGGCACCAGCCCTACTGTCTACATGAAAAACACCTGGGGGGAAAGACATTGTCCTGGGGACCAGTAACGTAGTTAAAACATGGCTCAGACAGACAGAGATATGGTTCTTTGTGCCGTTTGTCTTCAGCCTACTGTTGCTTCCCATTCAACAGGGAGAAAGATGGGGTTGGGCCCGAGGCAGGCCTGCCACCTGTCCTTTCCTTTCCTTTGCAGCAGGATAAAGAGGGCAGGCTGCTGCCCGGGGCCTGGCATCACGAGGGGTGATGAGCTGAGCAGAAGGCTTCCATTCCTCATGTGGAAGTTATCGGGGGTGTTTTATGTGCTCATCTAGAAGATGAGACAAAGGAATTGCTGAAATGATGGTGTGGCAGAGAATGCTGATAGGGTTCAGAGGAGATGGGCTGAATTCTGGAGCCTGGCAGGCCTCGGCTGGTAGCAGGTTGAGGGTGGGGGCTCACTATCACTGATATGGATGGGATTTGGAGGTGTCCAGGTGGCAGCCTTTGAGGTGGGTAGGGTGATGTGAAACATCATTTAAATAAACAGCTGGCGATCCTGCAGGTCCTCACACTCCCTCCTCTTAATGTGGTCTGATGGCTTGCACAGCTATGGCCTGAAGATTGGGTGATGGCCTCCTATCCTAGAATCACCCTTTTTTTAGGAAGATTCACTGGTGGTAAACTAGAGGGGTTAATGGCACATTCACAATCAACTGAAGCTTTTTTCCTCATTGGTCAAAAATATGAAATACACACGCTCACACACCAAAAAGCCAAGAGCTTTGGAGAGAAGTGAGCAGCAGCAGAGCAAAGAACTTCACGTCTTTTGGTCACAGACCTCATGGAGAAGCGGAGAAATGAAGCACTCTCTCATCAGAGCAGTACACACACATGCCCACAAGCTCACATTCAGTACTGCGGGTTCTACAGCACCCGGGTGCCGGTGTCCAGCTCTAGATCACCCCCCAGACACTCTGCCTGCGTCGCCATCCTTGGCATCAACTTTCCTTTCCCATTCTCCGGCTGCTGGAATCATTCTCTCCAAACTGCGTGTCCTTGCTCACCCCATCCCCCATCTGACCCACTCGGCTCACTGTTTTATCCTTAAAGTGCGGCACATCTGAGGGCTTTTCATCACATCAAGTTCTCTGCCACCTAAATTCTCTCCTTCCCTCTACGTCCCTACTCCCAGCCTCCCTTTAAGCCCTCTCACTTGCTGACCACCATGTCACTTCTGTTGCCTTTTTCCTCTGCCTCTCCTGATTTAAGTTACCACCATCTGTTCAGAAATCCTTTTATCTCCATTTGTTTCCCCTTCCCTAGGTCTGTCTCTGGGTTTGGGGCTCTGTGGAATTCTTCCTCCTCTCCTATAATATAAAGTGACCCGAGCCTTCCTTGAACTGGAACTTTCATCTCATGAACCTTTTGCTTCAAAGAGCTCAGGCCCAGGTCCTTTACCTTTATTCTAGGTATAGAGCAGAGCATTGAGCTTGCCATAAATAAGAGATCTTCAAAGTAACAGTACCCACCACTTTTGGATGCTCTGCAAATGTTCCACCCTATTCTCTCTGTGTTCCAGAGAAGGTCATAACTGAGTTTGATACCTGTCCAAAATGTTCTCATCCTGAAGGCTAAAAAAAATTCTTAGTTTCAGTGGCAAGTGATCTATTGTTAAAAGAGCATTTATAAAGCAATCTCCTGTGGTGAATCTGTGTGGCTGGGGCTTCATGGGAGGCAATGGAGTGAAGAGGAGTGAGAGTTGGCTGAGGCTACCTGGGGAAGCGGGTAGAATCCATCCAGCAAGTGAGCACAGGAGTGGGTGTCCTCAGAGAAGAGCTTCTGTCAAGTTGAGCCCCGGCCCCTTAAGAAACAATAGAGCTGGGAGGGATTAGAATGCCCAGAGGCAGAACTGTATATACTGGGCTGGGAGTCAAGCAGAATTCTAGAGTATTTTGGTCTGGGACAGCCTGGGCCCCAATGCCTCATCTACCGGCTCAGTTTCTACCGGTACCTGCCCCTGCTCCCATCCATTCTAGCAGGCTGGGAAGATCATTTTGTGGTTTCACTTTTGAGGCAAGGGCTGACTTGGTTAACAAGTTCAAAGGTCTTGTCTTCTCTGTTTGCAGCAGACGTCTCAGTCACATTAAGAATGGAACCTGCATGGGGAGTGTAACCTGGTCAAGCGGGCAAGGTGGTCTGGTCTGGACCTGGGGATGGCCTTAGCAGCGTGCTTCTCTGAGCTTCTGGGCCACGGGGCTACTCAGTGTCACCTAGTTGGCCCTTCCAACCACAGTTGTGTCAGGGCTAGGGAGTCATCCTCACCTGCATCTTCTTTATCTTTCTACTAGTAGGTGACACCAGTCCATTCCCATTCCAGAGGAGAACCACCCATTGTGTTGACAGCCACACTGCAGGCTCCGGAGTCTGAGCTACCTTTGCCATAGACCCCTGCCAGGGAACTGGGCATCTGCCAAACAGACCTCCTTAATAATGGCCCTCAATGAGCTCAGAGACTCCAGGGGGCCTGAGAAGAGAGGGGGCTAGCAGGTGATGGGAGAGCTGGGAGGGTGTGGGGCTGGATCTGCTGCTCAAGGCCAGACGCTGGTAGGGACATGGAGACATTTCGAGCCTGGGAGATGAACTAACGGCTCTTACCTGGAGCTCTATGGGGCCCATATGTGGCCAAGATTTATGAGCCAGTCTGTCTGTGCTGAATCAGCCCCAGCTCCCATTTCAAGGCCTGGGAAGGGAGCTGCAGGGGAGGAGTAGCAGGAGAAATAAAGAGGGATTGAAGGTGTGAGAGGGAAAACAGCAAGTGCTAGAGGGGCCTCACTGCACTTGAAAACCAAGTGTGTCAAAAATGAGATGCAATTAGTAAACTGGTATCACATCCGGATTGAATCTGTCTGAAGCCCTTCTCCCACCCCACAGAACATGTGAGACTGGGATGACAAACTGGATATTGAATCTGGGCAGCACCGAGAGCCACAGGTAGAAGAACCCAATCCATCAAGAGGCTGGAAGGCCCACCGTACTGGGGCATTTACTCAAAGATGACAAAGATTCTGGCCATGCGTGTGCCCCACTGTTTTCAATGGGCAGGAATCTTGTCTTCCTCACTCTTTTCTATAATTTTTTTACAGTCTAGTACAGTCTTCCTGGCCTTTTCTTTTTGTCTTGAAACAATAGGATGAATAATATTCATACATGTAGCATACTCCCTAAGGTGTTCTCAGATTTTGACAAAACACAAAAAATGTAAGTATGTAAATAATTCATTTTCCTCATAATGATACATCAAAGACATCTGCTCCCTTAAGACATCATGGATGAGTTGCAAGTCCACCCGGATCTCACCCATTCATAGAAGCATTTTGTAATGCAAGTGACAGAGTGATGCTATTATGCTACAAGGACAGTATTAATTTGTTTTATTTTTTAAAGAAACTATTCACAAACTTTGGAATTTCAGCTCTCAGTAATAAATTATTTGCTATACACTATCCAGCTGCTCTGGATGTACCAGTGTGTCATGACCTCAGGGTTAAGAACCATTGATTTAGATCCCTGTTCCCCACCCTTGGACCATGGGCCCTGGGTAAGGGAAGAGCAGCCTAGAATTCTAGAATTCTAGAAAGGGATCCATGAATCCACGTGTACATCAAGCATTATACTACTCTGAATAAACAGCCTTGTCGTGCATTGACATTACCACTTTTCAAACATACACAGATGTACAGGAATTTAAATTTAAAAGCTTTGCCGAATTCATAGTAGCTCTTACCTTGATGTGTTTTCTCAGTCAAAAACTATCAAAAGTACCATCTTGACAGAATTAGAGACTACAGTCTGGAGAAGACAGTGGAGAGGTAAGAATCAAGTTTTTTGGCTGGGCAAGGTGGTCAGCCAAGCGAGAGGATCTCTTAAGGCCAGGAGTTCCAGACCAGCCTGGGTAATATAGTGAGACCCCATCTCTATAAAAAATAAAAATATTAGCCAGACATGACACTTATAGTCTCAGTTACTTGGGAGGCTGAGACGAGGCTGGGGTATCATTTGAGCCCAGGAGTTTGAGGCTACAGTGAGCTATGATTATGCTACCACCCTCCAGCCTAGGTGACAGAGTGAGATCCTGTCATGAAAAAAGAAGAAGGAGGAGGAGAGGAGGAGGAAGAAGAGGAGGAAGAAGAGGGGGAGGAGGAGGAGGAAGAAGAGGAGGAGGAGGAGGAGGAAGAGGAGGAGGAGGAGAAGGAGGAGGAAGAAGAGGAGGAGGAGGAGAAGGAGGAGGAAGAGGAGGAGGAGGAAGAAGAGGAGGAGGAGGAGGAGGAAGAAGAGGAGGAGGAGGAGGAGGAAGAGGAGGAGGAGGAGGAGGAGGAGGAGGAGGAGGAGGAAGAAGAGGAGGAGGAGGAGGAGGAGGAGGAGGAGGAAGAGGAGGAGGAGGAAGAGGAGGAGGAGGAAGAGGAGGAGGAGGAAGAAGAGGAGGAAGAAGAGGAGGAAGAAGAGGAGGAGGAGGAGGAAGAGGAGGAGGAAGGGAAGGAGGAGGAGAGGAGAAGGAGGAGGAAGAGGAGGAGGAGGAAGAAGAGGGGGAGGAGGAGGAAGAAGAGGGGGAGGAGGAGGAAGAGGGGGAGGAGGAGGAGAAGGAGGAAGAGAAGGAGGAGGAGGAGGAGGAGGAGGAGGAGGAATAATAATCAAGTTTTCCGATTGCATATGAAGGGCAGTATTTTAGGAGAAGAAAGCAGACCAAGAGCAGCAGTAGGAAATTAGGCCAGTAGTTCTTCAAGTGAGGTCGGTCATTGGACCACTAGCATGGAACTCTTCAGGAGTTGCTGGCCAAAATCTCTAGAGATGAGCTCCTTAATGAGCTCCTTCATGGGTTCAGCTAAGTTTAAGAATTGCAATTACTGGTTCAGACTACATTGTAAAAAAAAAAAGAGAGAGAGAGAGAGAGAGAAGAAATTTCTTCCACATATGAGTAGCAGCAAGACACTGCAAAGTATTTTCCAAGATATTTTAAAAGAAGAAGAAGGCATGCATTTGTCCGATGGCAGGACCATGCACAGATGACGCATTTCAAGGTTCAGCTGAAGGCACCACAATGTCCACTCCCAACCCATATTTTAGGCATTTTTCTTGGTCACTGTCACCCAGTCCCAAGGCTGGCACTGGAGACAGACTTATGGGATCCATGAATCCCATATGGGATTCCCCAACCTAATTAGTCTCTTTATTGCTTTCCGAAAGTCCCCAGAGGCTTTGGAGACTTGAAAATAGGAAGATGACGGCCTTTGCCAAAGTCACTTTCAATTAGACAATGATTTCTTCTGCTTATAGACTTCATAGAGGTCTGAAAATACTACTACTCCTTCTTGTGGAGGGACTACAGGAAGCTCTCTGATTAAGATAGATTTTTTAAAATGGTTTCTTGGCAATATCTTCAGATTAGAAATAAATTGGCGATTAAAAATAGAATGAATGTTAAATCTTTTCAAGATGTCATAACAATATATAGCAGCAAGATTTCTTTTCTATAGAAATATATATATATATATATGTATATATAAAAGCCCCAAACAGGGAATTTTGAGAATTATTTAAGAGGCATTGAAAACTATAAGTTAAAAATAGCTTAACAGACCCCAGGAGGAGCAAGTAGAATTGGCAATTATCTAACAAGAACCAGGGCATAAAGATCTTTTAAGTTCTGTCTCAGGGACCTAGACAAGAAGACAGGTCAGCTCTCAGCTCTGCAGTGCAAGGCAGTGGTTAGGAGTACAGCACCTCAAGTCAGACCACAGACCTGCCTTGCCTTTTAATCCCAGTGTTACCTGTGAGCAGTTTTGTGACCTTGGGCAACTGACAACTCTCGAAGCCTCAGTTTCTCATCTGCAAAGTGGGAATAATAATAGCAGTAGCCCATCCTCATCCTCATCTTCATGTAGGTAGTTGGGAGAATTACTCAAGCTAACATTCGTAGGCCTCTGGCTCACCCTATCTGGCACAGAGTAAGCACTGGTGCATGGTAATCATTGCTGTTGTAAGGATTTCTACCACTTTTACTGTAAACCAAGGACTTTCTGTAATGCCAACATATTCAGGACACTCAGGAAGAGCTCTCTTTCGATGGGGTCAGAGGGAAAGAAGGCTGTTGCTTAGGAGCATTAAACTTCTGGATTTTAATCGTGCGTGTGTGTTAAGTCCCTCATCTGAGATGCAACCTTCTCCAGGAGCTACCTCCTGCTCCCAATTTCACACAGCAGGTAATTCCCACACCCACCACACTTTGCCAGCTCATTATATTCTGTCATAGATTTTCCTTTCATCTCTTCATGTGCACAAACTCCATCTCCCCAACCAGACTATACATTTCTCCTGGGTTTAGTTCATGCCATATGCCTTATTTTTTGATTTTTTCCATCTCTCTGAGCTCAGTACACAGTATATACGTGGTGGGTAAATAAGTAAGAACAAGAGTATGTGAATATGTAGGTCACTATTAGCGCCCTTCTCCTTCTTCCTTCTAATAATAGCCATCATAATATTAGATGAATAATAAAAGCTTCTGCATATTGAGTCCTTTCTGTGCACTAAATGAAACACTTTAAATGTCTACCTCCCTGGACCATCCACAACACCATGTGACCATGCTCTGGGTGGCTGCCAGGAGAATTGTGACGAGAAGAGCAATACCTAGGGACACTCAGAAATACGCTCTGAGCAAGGTGCCGTCAGCTCCAGATCCTGAAGACACCAACCTCCATCCCTTTTTACCCATCACAATCCAACTGATAGTTTTAGTGCCCCTGTTATCAAAGGTCTCCCAAAGCAGAGATTTTGGGAGCTCCCAAAGCAGAGATTTTGGGAGCTCCCAAAGCAGCTTTTTAAGGACAGGGGACTTGTGCCTTAGAGGGGCACAGGTTGAAAGTTCCTTCCAGGTGTTTGCCTTATGTCTTCTAAGGTTGACCATAACGCATATTAAGAAATATATATTATACTGCAAATGTGTATTCTACTGCAAGTCAGGTCTGTATCTCAGCTTTTTATGAAACAATGTTTACATTCATGTGAGACCCTCTGATGTTTTCCTATTCTATTTCATTCTTTCTTTAAAAATGATGCTTGTGAGAATGTGAAGAAGCTGGAACCCTTATACATTGCTGGTGGAAATGGAAGATGCTTTACTCTCTCTGGAAAACAGCTTGACAGTTCCTCAAAATCTTAAACATATTGTTACCAAATAATCTAGAAATTCCACTCCGAGGTATGTATCCAAGAAAAACAAAAGCCTACATCTACAGGAAGACTTGAACATGAATGTTCATAGCAGCATTATTCATAGCAGCCAAAAGATAGTAACAACCAAATGTCCATCACTGATACATGAATACACAAAATGTAGTATATCCCTACAATGGAATATTATTCACCATAAAAGGAAACAAAGTACTGATCTATGCTACAACATGGATGGCCCTTGAAAACATTATGCTAAGTCAAAGAGGCCATCACAAAAACACATATTATAAGATTTCACTCATATGAATGGTCTGAAATAGGCAACTCTATAGAGACATAAAGTGAATTTGGTTGCTGGGAGGGAAGATGGGGGAAATGTGGAGTGGGTATGGAGTTTCTTTCTGGGGTGATGAAAATGTTCTACAACTAGAACATGGTGATGGCTGCATAACCATGAATATAAAAAACAATTAAATTACACTTTGTAAGGGGTAAATATATGGGATATGAATTCTATTTCAGTAGAGCTGTTTTAAAATGATGGTTGTGATCCAATAAATTGATTCCACCACTCCCAGTGGTCACAATCAGGTGAAAATTGTTGTCCTAGAGCATGGTGCCCCTCAGCCCTGTCCTTGTCATGAGAGTCACTGCTGCCTAGGCAGTGAAGGAGATGGCCTGCTTTGGGTAGGAGCTGGACTGACATATGGAGGGGTGGCCATGTGGACAGAGGGTGAACGCCATCTGCAGTGCAGTGTCCACAGCCCTTTGCAGTGGCTGGATCTTGATTGCATTTTCAGCAGAACTTGTCCTGCTAGAAGACTGCATTTCTCAGCCTCCCTAACAGCTCAGGTGCTCAAGAACAGAACCCTTTGCTGAGATTTCTGGAAGATTTCTTCCAATTTGTTTCACTGTGTTAAAATACACATAACATAAAATTTACCATCTTAACCTTTTTTTTTTTTTTACTGTAGAATTCAGTGGTGCTAAATACATTCACATTGTTGTGAAACCACCACCATCCTCCATCTCCAGAACCCATTAAACACTAACTCCCCTCTGCCCCCTCCCTCCAGCCCTGGGCGCCCACCATTCTGCTTTCTGTCTCTGTGAATCTGACTACTCTAAGAGCCGTGTATAAATGGAATCATCCAGTATTTGTCTTTCTGTGACTGGCTTATTTCACTTAGCATAATGTCCTTAAGTTTCATCTACTTTGTAGCATGTGTCAGGATTTCCTTCCTTTTTAAGACTGAATAATATTGCACTGTATGTGTAGACCACATTTTAAAAATACATTCATCTGTCTAAGGCACTTGGGTGTGCAAATATCTCTTTGAGATCCTACTTTCAATTATTTTGGGCACATACCCAGAAGTGGAATTGATGGATGAGAGGGTAATTCTATCGTTAATGCTTTTAGGAACTGCCATACCATTCCCCACAGTGGCTGCACCATTTTACACTCCCACCCACAGTGCACAAGGGTTCCGATTTTTCCATGTCATTGCCAACCCTTATGATTTTCAGTTTTTTTGACAGCAGCAGTCCTAATGGGTGTGTCTGGGAGTGACTTCTGCGAGTGGAGAGGTTGACTTGGCCAGGGTGGTTGGTCCTTTTGCTCCTTTCTCTTCCTCCCACCTCCAATTTGAATGTGATGGCTCAATCTCCAGAAGCCATCTTATGACCCTGGAGAGGAATCCGCACCAAGGCTGGTGAAGCACAGGAGAAGAGACTGAGTCCCTGATCCTTTTCTTGAAGGCACTTAGCTAGCTGCCTCTGGACTTTCTTCCCATGGCTGAATAAGTCCCTAGCTTGCTGACACTACTGAGATGAGTGTCTGGTATTAGCAGCCAGAGGAATTTCCAAATGATGTGCCATCTAAATGAACACAAACTACCCCCATTGCATGTGAACTTCAGAGACACCCTTTGAGGAAGAACAGCCCCCCTCCCACCCAGGCCTTGCCACCTCCCTTGCCGTCTGGAAGAACTTCTCCGAGTCCCCTCTCCAAAATGAGAGGAGTCGCCCGGTACCTCGTGATCTTGAATATCCTCAGCAGCCGGACACATCTGAGCACGGAGATGCCCAGTGGGGACATGATCTTGGTCTCCACCAGGATGGTCTCCAGGATGCCGCCACACACGACGAAGCAGTCAAAGCGGTTGAAGAGGGACACGAAGTAGGCCTGCAGGCCCAGGCTGTACATCTTCAGGAGCATCTCCGCTGTGAACAGGGCCAGCAGGGCCTTGTTCGCCGTGTCTGGCAGGCCCAGGAGAGGGATGAGATCCGAGCAGGGCCAGATGAGGCAGAGAGGGAGGCAGGGAAAGGAAATATAGTAATTATCTCCATTGGAAAAAGGACCCCCCATGACACCTCTCCCATCCACCTCAGCCAGAACGGAAGTTAGGGCCAAGCCAATGGGAAAGGGCTCTCTCATCATAATCATAACAGACATTTACTGAGCATCTCCCATGCACCATAGGCTCAGCACACACAATCTCTGCTCCTCATAGCAGGCCTGTGGGGATGGCACCACCATCATCATGCCCATTTTCAGAGATGAGAAAGGAGGTTCAAAGAGGTGAGTAATCCGTGCAGGCCACACAGCCAACAGTTGGAGCTGCACTGTCTGAGTCTGACTTCTCCACCACTAGACCCCGGCCTCCCAGGACTCTGGAAAGCAGCTGTGGAGGATGGGGCCAGGTCTTCTTGACCGCTCAGCAACGATGCTGAGGCCTGGCTAGTGGGGCCCTCGTCTAGGGGCCCAAGGAAGGATAATGAGAATGAATGACCCATTGAAGACGGTTCCTTGTGCTCAGGCCCTATTCTTTTCTCTGCCTTTTTGCTCGTTCCATCCTCACGTGTTCTGGTTAAGGCCACCTCGGGGCTGCAGGAAGGCCCCCAGGTATTTAAAATCCATGCTGGGAAGTTGGCAGCCAGGGGTCTGAGATAGGCAAACAAGCTGTAGCCCCTTTCCTCGTCACCCGGGCCCAACAGTGACTTTGGGGCAGGCTGATGGTGTGGGCCCAGTCAGGGGAGCCGTGTCTGTTTTTAACAAGGTAGTGCATTTTATTGTGGGGCTTTGGAACTGCCAGGCCCTTGGTGTCTCCAGCACAGCACCTGCCAAGAGCCCCAACCATTGGCTGCTTTCCCATCCACCTTCTGCCTGTGGTTATGCCCTCCCCTGGGCCTTGGGGCTGAGTTACCAGGAGGAAACCAGGGCAGAGCTGGGGCTGCCGCTCACCTTGGACTTCTGTGAGCCAGTGGGGCTGGTTGTAGTGCTCAGAGGCAATGGTGAGCGTGTTGAGGAACACCAGGAAAATCACCAGCCAGTAGAAGACATTAGACTTGACTGCGGCGCGGCACTTTCTTCTGCAGAACCGATTCCACCGGCGCCAGTAGCGGCTGGAAAGGGGACAGGGAGAGAAGGGTGGGCTTGGCTGTGAATTCAGGTTTCCTCCAACCCAAGATGCAGCGCCGTGGCTCTTCTCGCCCCTCGCTGACCTGGCCTTGCTAGGGCAGCCCAACCTGGTGGCAAGGAGCCCAGCTTCTCACCCAGCTAACCAGGCCCTGCCGCCTTGGGGATGCCCCTGAACTCCTCCCGGCTTCAGTTCTCCCATCTGTGAAACAGGAAGAGGGCCAACCTCATGGGGTTATTGTGGGGATGGATCAAATACCTTATAATGCATCTGGCTGCTATGAAGTTGAAGATGCTCAATAAATGAGAGTTTTTTTTAATTTTTGTAAAATGGCATTCTTGGAAATAGTGTTGTAAGCAATAAGAGCATTATTAGTAACAGTGGAGGAGGAGCCCAGTACCACACCAGGCACTTCTCATGCCTTCTCTCCAGTTCTTTAACTCTGCAAAGCACGCATTATCCTGATTTTTGTGGAGGAGAAAACTAAGGGCCGGGGAGGTTGAGTACCTCGACCAATATCACAGCAGGCAGAGCCAGTTGTGGTTTTTTGCCCAGCCTCTTGGCCCTGGCTCTGTGTGCTGCATCCGTATGGTAGAAGGGGTTCATCTGGAGCACAGGCTCTTTTTCTGGGTTATAGAATCTTTCCAGAATCTGACGAATGTTTAGATCTGCCTTTCAGAAAAACGGGCACACGCCCACACACACACCTTTACATGTGAGCCCATGCAGCACACAGACCCCTCAAGCCTCATCCATGCTCTACGGACTCTTCCCCCTATCTTGGTTTAGGGGCCTTTGTCAGTGATTCTCAAACCTGGCTACACACAGAATTACCTACGGAACCCTCCCCAAAACCCCACTGGTCTGTAAGCCCCAATGCCAAACCAATTAAGTCTGATTCTCTAGGGGTTGGGTATTTTTAAATACCCCCCAAAATACCATGGTATTTTTAAGGTTCCCCAGGTGGTTCTAACGTGTAATGATGGTTGAGAACCATTGGCTAAGATGATCCTAAAGAAACACATTTTAAGATTCTATGGTGGAGGCGTTTTCATTTTCCTGATACAGAGAAAATATACAGCTCTATTTGGTTGAATTCAGTAGACGACGTGGTTAATAAACGGCTGCACTGTGCAAGGAGAGAGGAACCACAGCTGGAGAGGTGCTGAGGAGGAGACTGCAGGGGCCATGCTGAGGGCTTGGGGAGGGGAAAGGACATGATCAGGTTGCATCGGAACACTCCACAAAAACAGCCCCTCTGTCACCTTCTAGACCAGGGAGAGTACGAGGAATTCTCTTCCTGTTCTCCAGGTTAGAGATAATGAAGGCAATAGATTTATTAATGGAAAAGACGACACAGAGCTGGCAGCAATTTTGGAAGCAGAATCAATAGTCCCTTGAGATGAGTGGATGTGCAGAATAAGAAAGACAGCTATGGAAGGGACTGCCAACATTTTTAGCTGGGGCGATTTGGGAGGGCGGCACAGAGGAGGGCCAGAGGACGGGGAGTAGAGCTCCAGGCAGAGGGGTCAGCTATGAGAAGAATGGGGTGCTTAGCTCTGCACGTGGCTTTGGGGCACCTGTAGGACTTGTACGCAGACCCACGAGGCATTGAAGATACAGCTCCTGCCTGGGTAATGAAGGCAGGAGGAGAAACAAAGTAGAATCCTGGTGATAAAGTCCATGAATATCTGTATTTTTCCATAAAATGATCTCCTGTCTATGAATCTCTCTAGTCTAGACAGACATTCCTCTAAATAAGCACGCAGAATCTGCCTCTAGGCAGAGATTTCAAACCTCACACTGCAGCCCATTAGTGGGTCATGAAATCTACCGAGTAGGTCATGCCTGGCACTGAATAGAGGAATAGAGTGGAACATATCACAGTGCGTATCATAAGGAAACTGCTTTTTAAAGCAAGCAGTAAGGAAAAATATTTTTACATAAAACTTTGTTTCCGTTGTGTGTGTGTGTGTGTGTGTGGCATACTAAGTCTGGATGTGAAAACTGGCCCTCCACTTCAGTGCAAGGAAGCTGAAATGAGGTCCTCCATTCTAAATCAGAGTCCATGCATGAGTCCGTTTCTCCAATCTTCCTGCCAGAGATGACCATCCAGCCTCAGCGTCACCTCCTGGGTCAAGTTATGTTGGTGGTGGAGCAGCAAGCCCCATCTGTGTGAACCCACCGGTCTGTGAATGGCCTATTCCTTCCTAGCCCCCGGGCACGTAGCAGCACCACATGTGGGTGTGCCCCAGGGGGCAGGGACAGCTCTGTGCTGTGTGCACTGCCCTCAGCCTCGGTCCTCTACTTCCAGAGCAGAAGCCCCTCCAAACATCAGCAAACTCCAAGATGCCAGCCTGGGCTGCTACGGATCCCTGCACCTACCCCCAAAATCGCCTCTTGGAGTAGCCTGACTTCATCCACCTTTCTACTCTGTCATTTTTCTATCTATGATCTGCAGAAAATCCTGTTACCAAGACTTTGCTAAATCTAGGATGAGGTTAGGAGAGTGAAGAGTCATCTAAGAAGGGTACTGTTTCTTCAGGACTGCAGGGAGAACTTAGTGTTTGGCCTGAGGAGCAGGGAGGAGTAAAAGGATTAATCCGGGCAGTGTTCTGCTCTGGCTTGAAGGCCATCTCCAGTGAGGGCCACACCTTACATGGGACACTTGCCTACCACTTGGGGGAAAATCCACTACACAGGGAAGCAGGCCACCAGGTGGAAAATATGGTTTCCAATCTGTATACTGAAGAGATATCTGCACTCCTATGTTCACTGCAGCACTATTTAAAATAGCCAAGATACAGAATCAACGTAAGCATCCATCAGCTAATGAATGAAGAAAATGTGGTACATGTACACGATGGAATATTGTTCAGCTATAAAAAAGAATGAAATTCTGTCATTTGCAACAACACGGATGGAACTGGAGGCCGTTATATTAAGTGAAATAAGCCAGGCACAGAAAGACAAATTGTACATATTCTCACTCATATGTGGTAGCTAAAAATTAAAGCAATTGAACTCATGGATACAGAGAGCAGAATGATGGTTACCAGAAGCTGGAACAGGTAGTGGAGATGGTAAATAGGTGAAAAAACATAGTTAAATATAATAAATGAGATGCAATATTTGATTATACAACATAGGAGAGAAGGATGGTGACTACAGTCATGATAATTTATTGCATATTTTAAAATAACTAAAAGAGTGGAATTGGAATGTTCGTAATACAAAGAAATGGTAAGTGCTTGATGTGAGGAATACCCCGATAACCCTGGTTTGATTTTTACACATTATACGCCTGGATCAAAACATCACATGCACCTCATAAATATACACATCTATTAGTGCCCATAAACAGTTTAAAGTTATGATTTCTAAATGCACTTTGGGATTCTTGCACCCCCAGACATACTGCCCTGGATCTGAGGGAGGATGGTGGAGGGTGGACAGAGGGACAAAGGAATGAGACAATGAGTCCCCGATGGTCCTCTTGAGAGGTGACCTCTGAAGTTTGCCAGATCTTGATACTGAACAGTCTTATCTTGCAGGGCATGCCTCTGCTTTTTTCCTGTGATTGTGATTATTAATATTGTACAGAAATTTGGCAAGTAGTTTTTTCCCCTAAAACATGAATTTTCAGGACAAACTCATATCTGATGTTGAAGAGCTGACAGTGAAGTTTGCAAAGAACATGTTTTAAATAGATACAGTCTCAAGTTCCAGAAATCACTGATAATTGTTATTCAGAGTCCAAGGCAATCAAGGTTGCTTTCTTTGTGGTATGTAGAGCTGTCTTAGAGTGGGTTTAATATGAGAGCTTGATTATACCCCTCTTTCCCCATGCTTGGGAGTAGTGGGTATGGGTGCTGTATGGTCAGGCCGGTCCCATGGGTCTGCAGCTGCTCTGCACAGACCCCTGAGGAGTGTCTGGAGCGGACAGGACCGTGTCCCTTTAAACTGGGGTGCTCCTGAGCAGACCCATTTGGGAGAGTCACGTGGATTTGGGCTGGGGTGGGGGTGGGGTAATTACTATCCAGAGAAAGTATTTAAAGATAATTATACACCTCCCACTCTTCAAAATATAGCACTGCTTGACAACTGGTTTCCTGGCAACACTTCCTACTGTATAATAAATGTAATGGTTTATTAGAATGTGTAAATTTATTTGTGTTTACATATGCATGGAGGATACAGAAATTAAATCATAAAATAGGGAGGAGAAATTTGCCCGCTATTCATGTTCCCTTCACACTAACTGGAAGTCATTTTCTCTAGAAATAGAACCTTCCATATGTAGACACAGGAGAGAGGGATGGATACGAATGGATCTCATCTACGTCTCTAAACTTCAGGATCACTGCATTCCAACGGAAACTTCTGCTCTTGCGGCCCCAGCTCTGCCTGCCCTTCTCCCTACACTGGGCCTTCCTCTTGACTGTCCAGCTGCACCGCAAGTCCTCCCAGCTACCGGAAACTCCACCTTTGCTCTGTCCTCTCTGTCCTGCCCCTCCTGTGGGGCTCACGCTGACTCCCAGCTTCTCCACGATGCATGCTTCCAGTCTTCTCAGCCTTGGCATTGGGCAGTGCTTACTGTCTGCATTACTCATTCTAGTTACACATCCAAGAAAGTTACTGAACACTGACCATGGGCTAGGTACCAGATACTCAGTAACTAGCACAATGCTCACAGGCCTCCTCTGCGTAAAACCTACACGGAGACACAGACCACTAAGTTAGCAGTCACAGCAGGGCCTAAGTCCTGGGCAGGTCCACAGGGGGGCACACAAAAGGACACCTTAGGCAAGAAGGGTCCCCTAAGGAAATGAGTTCCCATTTCCTTGTATTGTCAGTTACCTTTTATTTGTGTGGTTTCTGCCTCTCCGCGGAGCTCACAAGACCCACGAAGGAATGGGGCTGTGTCTTACACTTGGTTACAGATCCACGGGACTCAGCACAGTGCATCCTGCACAAGAACCCCGGGCTGATGGCATGGTTGAGCAGCAGAGATGAACTCTATACAAATGTACTACCTCCCTCTGTAAGACAAGGCCAAACATTCCTGTAGCTCTTGTGAACCAGGGCTGAGGGTGGAGGTGAGCAGCGGGCAGTGCTCCTAAAATAGTTTGCTTGACATGCAATGGTGGACAGGCATCTGGAATCGTAGACAACATCAAAATGATGGGCCCTGCAAGCTCTTTCTAGTGGCTAGAGTAAGTTTCTTTTTTTTTTTTTTTTTACCAGAACCAACAACAAACACAGAAAATCATTAAGTTTAATTCTCTTGTAAATAAGTAACTTTACAAAAGACTATTAGAGATTGGGGCAAATTTGGATTTGTGCCTTGTTGCCGATGGTATGGCAGAAGTGAAGAGAGCATTGGAAGCACATTTCACCGAAGACTGGGTGAGCTAGTCCTCCCAATTTTAGAACTCCGTGAGGTTCACTTCAGAACTCCATAAGGTTGAGATCCAGAAACTCCAACTTGTCTAATTAATCCCTTCAGTTTACAGAAGACTTCCTGAATCATTTGTTTCATAACTGTTTACATTCTATTCTGAATAGTGAGCTCCAAATGTCACAAATCTCTTATTTTAACTAATTCCTCTGAGTGCAAACCTGGATTACCAAGGGAATACTCTACTATGGCTGTAATATACTATGGCTGTAATCCATTAACTGGCCAAATTTTCCCTAAAGGCTCCATTCTCATACTTCCTTGAAAGAAACCGTGACTTTGGATCATTCTGTTTTGCAAAGGGAAAGGCCAGTTTGAGACTCAAATTCCATTATCTGTAATTGTTAAACTGTTTCACCTAACTTGAGAAAATGATTAGGAATACTTTGAAAATGTTGGTGGCATTTTCAATCTATTTGTAGCCTTTGATATTCCCTAAGCGGACACCATCAGTGAACTGCTGAATCTAGATTAGACGGCTGCTGTGTGATACCTGCTCATGTGTGAAACCTCCAGGGCCATGTGGCCTTGTGTGGCAGCCGCTAGCAACATGCAGCTACTGTGCATGGGAAACATGGTCAGTCCAGACTGAGATGTGCAGTAAGGGCAAAACACACACTGCATTTCAAAGACTTAGCACAAAAGCATGAATGCAAAATATCTCATTAATAATTTTTATGTGAATTACATATTGAAATAGTAATGTTTTAGAGATGCTGGTTTAAATCAAATAAATTTCCTGTTTCTTTTTATTTTTTAACCTGCCTGCTAGAACATTTTTAAAAGTACATATGTGGCTTGCACTGTATTTCTGTTGAATAGCAGGGCTCTAGAGTTAGGCACTCTGTGGACACACTAGCTATACAGGAACAGGGTTTACTATTCCCGGGCAGAACCTCATCACTAGGATGGCACAGTGATTGGCAGCAGAGCCCCTGGGTATGAGCTCTGACTCAGCCATACTAGAGCCCTGTGACCTGGGCCTCTCAAAGCCTCAGGACCCTCATCTGGAAATGAGTTTCAATGATAGTGCCAACCTACTAGCTGCAGGCCTTTAGAAGAACAAAATCTGCTGTCTGCATTGCTGCAGTGTATTGAGGGGTGGCTGCAGAAGGAGAAGGCCTTCCCAGAGGCAGATGATCAGGGCTGAATGGCCAGCACGTAGCAAAGCCTCGGGGCTGAGGGAGACTCCAGAGGTTTACAGGCCCCACTGCTCTTTCTCTCTTGTTCAAAAGCACAGCTTGCACCATAGATCACTGGATGAAAATAATGTCCCCAGAGTGTTCCAGGCAATCTCTAACTCGAGACACAAGTACATAATTTTCCCTCCCATCCTCCGGATCATATTCACTCATTCATTCATTTATTAATTTATTATTTACTCACTTGCATGAACTGAGAATGATATTTTGGAAATATTTTCAAGTGTATTTTTAATCCCTTTACTCTTATTGTGTGGGGGCTTTGGAACTGTTAAAGCACAACATGCTTTTTCAACTTTGACCGTCAAATTAGGTATTTTGTTTGAATCTGTGTCAAGTCTATTGTCTTACTGGGGCAAGACCATTCATTTACTAATTACTCACTCACTCAGCAAATATTTATGAGGTTCCTGTTATGTACCAGCCACTTCTCCAGATGCTGGAGATGAAGCAGTAACAGCCAAGCATTACTGAGAGAGAAAAAAATTTTTTTTTATATTTCTAGAGGTCTTTCTCTGTAATAAGAGCTAGAGCGGATGGGCCTGGACGTAGATTTTTTATGTAGACGAGGTCTTGGTTTGAGAGAAACAAGAATTGGGAAAAAAGCCTGTATTTTCCAGTCCTGGTGAAATGGGAGAGAAAGAAGGTGTCAGAAGTGGAGCACAAGTCAGACACCAGGGTCCTCACTTAATTTTTAGCCCTTGGGCACCACACCCCAAGAGGTTGGTGGGGGGTTGCTTTGGAAACACCCAGATGGCCACGGGGAGGCCCGGGGACATTGGGGCTGGTGGAGTGCCTTGGTGGGCGCTGGGAGAAGGTCAGCCCTTGGCTTGAAGCTTATCCTGGCTGTTACAGAGGGCGTGATGGGACAGCGGTAGGCCAACGGGCCTGTCATAGTGCTGCTGCCTCCCCCAGCTCCTTCAGGGAGTGTGAGGGACCTGAAGTGTCCATGTCCTCAGCTGAGGTGTAGAGGTGCTAAAGTCAGTGGGGCCAACAGAACTCAAGGGTCAGAGAGCAGAGGTGGAGATTTCAAGGCCGGAGGCAAGTAGAGGGCATGGACTCCAGCAGTGGATGCCCTGACCAGATGGACCTCAGCAGGTACCAGTTAAGACAGCAGTTCAGCCTAGCTCCATGCAGCAGAGATAAGCAAGCATCCAGAGGGGTCGCGTGGCTTCTAGACCAGCCCTCATCATTCCCTGCTTCCTGGGATCTCAAAGTCCCTCTCTGCCATGTGTCCAGCTCCGTCCAAGAGAGGAGCTGGGAGAGAGGCAATCTGAGAGACAAATCACTTTACCTTAAGGGACTGTTTAAAATACGGCACTGGGCTACATTTACTCAGCTGGATAAAAATTTCTTTATGCTCCTGCCATGTAGGAGATGGGGCTAGGGCATCAAGATTAGCTCAATTATGAAAAACAACCAATATTTTTTGGCACATACAAGCTTTGTGGGAGTAAATTCACATTCTCCCTGCACACATCTGTCCACTCATTCATTCACCACACATGTATGGACGTTCACCACTGGACAGGCACTGAGCTGGGCGCTCTGGAAATAACCCCTGTGAGGCATGCAGGCAGAGCCTCTGGAGGCAGGGGACTGCGAGCCAGTAATCCGAGTGTGATGTGCTGAGTGCCGTGACAGAGGCATCAGCAAAGCACCAGGGAAGGGGGAGCTGAGTAACTCTCCCTGGAGTTTGAAGAAGGTATTTTCCAGGCCCAGTGAAATGGGAGAGAGAGCAGTAACATGGAAGCAGTCACATCTGAGGGTCTGAACAGAAGTCTGAGTTCTCCAGAAGAAGGCATGGGGGCATGGTGATTTCAGTGGAGGAACGACTCCATGCAAGGGCCTCGACGTGCACCAGGACAGAGGACATTTGGATAACTGCAAGAAGTTCCTTGTGGGGGGAACAAAGGACAGAGGACATTTGGATAACTGCAAGAAGTTCCTTGTAGAGGGAACAAAGGTTATTTTCATGGAAGTGCAGGAAGTGAGGCTGGGAGGCAGATGGGGGCTGAGGACCCTGGATCCTTTTGTAGGTTCTGTCATTGTCAAGAGCAGTGACACAGACGGGTGTCATAATCCTATGTGCTTTCCATCATCATCAAAGTTCGTATCTCACCATGTTCTATAAACATGAAGCAGGTCATGACAGTCACAAGGGTTCACTTTATGTTTCTTTTAACTGGACTTCATCTTAGAAGGGAGGAAAACACATTTGGTCTGACAACTTCCTAGGGACAAAAAGATGGACAGTCCAAGATCATTCGACAAATATCAACCACTGGATTATTTGTCTGATCTGAGCCACAAGCTTTTTCTTGATGGCCATACAGAAAGTAGTTACCCCCTTAGAAGAACAGCCCTTATCCTACTGGCAACTCGTAGGTATTACCTTGGGCCACCCAACAGGGTGGCTGAGGACAGAGCTGGTGGCAGAAGGAAGGAAGAGCAGCGTGCGTCTCACTCACCTGAACTTCGACTTGGAGATCCGGTGGCTGAAAAAGAAAAAGGAAATGTTACCAAAGGACGGACACACACGTGCATTTAAAAGATGCTCAACAGTCCCAGGGAAATGTGATGTTCCCCAGCTAATTTCGTGTGGGTGCTGGAAGGAGGCATGGCGTGAACTAGAACATCATGGGAGAGAAAGAACCCTATTTATGTATTTGAATGTGGAGACTGAGGTCTGGCCTGGCTAGCATCTTCTAAGTATAGACAATCCTTGCTGCAGAGGGAGAGTACCAGGTCCTCAGGGCCTGCCTAGAAAGTTCTATGAGGTCAGGTTAGGAAGAGCTGTATCTTGAGAAAAGCTGCAGAGGAAGAAAAGGCCTCTCCTGATGACAAGAGGACCCCAACAGCAGAAAAGTCACAGGCAAGAACAGGTCGGCACAGACCTCACATCTGTCTGCCAGAGCCCAGCTAGAGTGGGGTTATGAAGGGAAGACCAGCAAAAGGAGCCAGCCAGAAATGGAGGGGCCACAACAGCCCCCACCCAAGAGCTGCAGAGGGGGCCTAAGACGCCAGCCCCAGATTCCGAGGAGAAACCCAGGATGCTGACAGTCACGTGCAGCCCTGAAGACCTGGGGACCTCTGGGCAGAAGCTCAGGGTGGGTGTGAGACTGGCTGCCTGGAAGGGTCATCGAACAGGGAGGAGGTGCCATGGAAAGGCGGAACCTTCAAGGAAGTCCTGAGGCTCCCTAGTTCATGTAGGGAAGAGTCCATGGGAGGCAGGAGGCTGGGAGAAGAGGGCAGGAGGGAGAGACTGTAAAAGAGAAGTGTGGAGGAGAGAAGGCTGAGCCAAAGAGAGAGAGATAGGGAGAGTGAGAGAATGTAAGCAGTTGAGATCATGAGAAGGCACCTGTCAGCTTGGCTTTGGTGCTAGGAGAAGGGCATGAATGCTGGGGATAGTGCAGGTGGTGACAATGTTCAGATGGACAAGCAGAAGGACAGAACGCAAGTCAGAGATGAAGAAAGGGATGGAGACAGTGGTGGAGCACCCAGGAGAGGCATGGGGAGGGAAACAGGAGAAGGGAGTCTGGGAGGCTACCGCCACAGGCCTGTGACGTCCCAGCGCGGCACACAGCGAGCTGTGTCGCAGAGCAAGAAAACGCCAGCCCCTCTCATTATTTCTTCTTAAAAAAAATTAAGCCAGAAGATGTGACAGGTGGCAAAGCCATCGTGCATGAGATAATTATATCTCTGGGGCACTTCGAATCAGAGCCAAGTGCCTTTACTGCTCCGAACCGTTAGCTAATAACCTCATCCCCCCCACAAAGACTGCCTGTGAGGGCCGGAGGGCTTAATCACAGGTTAACAGCGAGTGGGAGGGGGACCGGGAGCCCAGGGCGGCATTGTTATTTACAGCCACAGTTTAACCAGCAAACAAATGTTTCCCAGCTGCTAACTGGGTGCTGCGGAACCTAGGTGCCCTCCTCTCCAGCGGGGCCGTGCTGAGCCCCAGACCTTCAGTGTCTTCCCAGGCTGCTTTTGGGTGGTTGTCTCTCCTTGCTGTTAACCATAAGCCCAAGTGGGTCATCATGGCCTTCAGCCTTGTCACTCTGACTCCAAGCCTAGCCTGGCCCCAGGCCTTCTTTCAGAAACACCTCAGTAGTCCTGCCCGGGGAGCCCCTTGATGACAACCACCGGCCCTTTGCCATGAGGCGTTCTCTTGCTCGCAGTGCAAGCGGGCTCTGAAAAGCTCTCCTCTGGGGAAACCTAACCCTGAGTGTTCGTCTCCAAGGGAAATGACCCTGGGAAGAGGACTGGCGCTGGGGGTGCTGGGAAAGGAGGTCCTGCTTCAAGCACAGTCGTGGACTACAGGTCCTTCTCTGGCATCCGGGCACATTCTGAGCAAGAAATGGAAAGAGCCTTCTTGTCTGCTTTGCTACAGGTCCGGATGGATAAGCCTGGGCCCCACACTTGAAGACTGATTTTGTTGCTATTGTTGCTATCCTCCGGGATTGTGAGCAGAATTTTAGGTTCACAGGGACCAAAACCTCATCCGCTTTTAAAGGCTGGCACTTTTAACTAGCAACCGCCAAATGGCTAAGTTCCATGTCAGGCAGGCTCCTCTCCTTGCGAAGGGGAGGACCTTCCTCAGCGGCGTTTGTCTGGAGACCAAGGAAAACTCCATGCCCGTGGGGAGCTGAGGTGAGAACTCTGTGACGTCTGAATGCCTTGGTTCTTCCTGCTCCCTTTGCACACCTTGGAGTTAATGATAGGACCTCTTTGCCTCCTGGGAGGTGGCCCAGGGTTCTAGGCTGGAAAGGTGCTCCTGCAGTGAGAGGACGCAAGCCAGGAGCCCGGTGCCTTGGTGCCATGGTGCTGGTCCACACCCTGAGCCGGTTCACTGTGGCCAATGCCTCCCTGCCACTGATCTTTACAATCTCCAAAGAACCCTGAGAACAGCTGGGGGCTCTGGCTTCTCTATGCACAGCACACTCGGAAGGCTTCCTGGCTTTCTCCACCGCTGTTGTTCCAATGAGGCACGATTCCTACCTCAGGTTGAGTGGATTCTTGAAGAAGAGCGAGGAGGGAGAGAAGGCTGGTAAGGAACACGAGACCATCAGAACAGATCCACGGGGTGGGAACTGAAGTTCATGCAACCCCGGACACTATCTCCACCCAGGACTCCAAGACAAACCTTCTGGGAGACCATGATTTTCCTTTGTGCTTTTCAGGTTCAGAATTAGAGACAAACCCCAAACTCCTTTTTTTTTCCCTAGTTACTCAGTTTGCATTTGTCATTATTTGAGAAATATTTGAACTTCTTGAGAGCCATTTATATTTTCAGCCTTCCTCCTCTTCTTAGAGGAAAGAGTGCCATATGTTTACTACCTCCTGTGTAAAATAGTATTTCCCTGAATTGTCCCAAATTCGCCTTTAACGTAAGTCAGATGGCACTGCAGTCATCATCCACATTGACAATGCGTCTGACTCAGCATCCTTAACTCCAGGACGTCCTCTCCCCCACAGCTGTTATAATTGGGAGGGTCACATCCTGCCCTCGCCATGGCACAGGATTGCTTCCACTCCTGGGTACTGAGCCCAGAGGCTCCATGACCGGCCAGAGCCTGCCTTTCTACGATCCCTCCTGCTCTTTCAGAGGACCCAACGTTTGTCCTCACTGGATCCTCCCCATCACTCACACCCTTTAACACCAGGCTTGACTACAGTCACAGCAATGTTGCCCTCAAGACCACAGAGACTCCACACCGCCTGGGCCTTCTGCTGTGCCTGCATGGCTAAGCCCCACCGTGGGTCACCCCACTGTCTCTTTTTAGTGCTCTCAGGCTGCAGAGTCTGTCAAAAATATGGCTGACTGCGCATTTATGATATCAGTCTCCACCGCGGCATCAGTGCTGCCCAGCAACCTTTGAGCAACCTCTCGATGACTCACTGGTTTCAGTCTCTGTACTGTCCTTCAAGTTCCTGTGACCCCTGACCTTTGCTTTGGGAGATGAGATGGCTGAGCTCATTCAGAGTGACTCCTACTACTGACCCCTTCATCAGAGCCTGTTTCTGATTCTATATTCTTTACAGAACTGTAGGCTTTACAGAACTGGAAGGGACCCTTAGATACCATGTGGACCTACAGTTTGCAGTTTCTCCAGGTGTAGAATGCTTTTGTCACATGAAATCTTGCACCGCTGCAGGTGGTTTCCGCTCCCCACCCCAGCCTCTGCTGAGACGTCAGTCCGACCCTTCTTCTTCCCAGAGGATGAGGCTTAGGCCCACAGCAGAGTGCTTTGGCCAAGATCCCAGGGCTAGCTGGAGGTTGATGGGCACTAGACTCTGGGACTCCTCTTCTTTCATTTTCCAATTAGTTCCAGGTGCACAGAAACTCCTCCTTCCTGAGCAAGTTCAGTGCCTCAAACTGTCTTTGCTGTTGCCCTTCTCCTCTTCAGAAGCAATGCCTTCCTATAACCACTTGCTTCCCCTCCAGCTTGTTTTGCCTCTTCCTGCTCCGTGACTTCTTCCTTGCCTTGAAGCTTGCCCTTGCCTTTATTACAACGAAGGCCAGCGCCTCCCACACTCATGCTACTCGTCTTCACATGCTCCCGTCCTCCTCCCTGTCCGTGGCCTCACTGCCTGAGTGAGCACCCTGCCCTGGCCCATTTCCACCCCCTCCCTCACTGAGACCGACTCCCAAGACCAGTGCCCTGCAACTCTGACGGGTAGCACCCCAGAACACACACACGACACAGCCCTTCTCTCCCTCTGCAGCCTGAGCTGCTGCCACGTTACTTGGCACCTGCGTCAGACTCTTGCGGCTTCTCATTCCTCCATGCTCTTTTCCTGACATCGCAGTGATCCTTCAGGAGCTCAGAACTAACCAGATCAACCTCCCACTCAGCTCTGTTCTGAATGCCCTTCAGTGACTTCTCACCCTCTTCTGATGCAGACCCAAATGGTTAAGGGTCTGCCAGGCCCTCAATAACTCATGTTCATCCTTCTGTTCTCAGCTGGAATTTTAATTCTGCAAAGAAGCCTTTCCTAACCTGCCAGTCCAAATTAGAAACCTTTGTTATTAGCCGGACATTATACTTACTTTTCCTTTATAACACTTACCCCAATTTATAGTTGCCTATTTATTTGCATAGTGTCTCTCCCACACTAGACTGTGAGCTCCAGTCTGATGGTGGCAGTTTCCTCCCCTGTGGTGTGTCACCACCACCTAGCCTCAGCACCAAGCTGGGCAGACTGTTGAGCGAATGCACAGATGAACAGCTCTGTCCTGACATTCCTCCTCCCGCAGCTTCTAGGCTGGCGCTGCTGCCTGTTCTCTTAACATTCCTTTGTCTACTTTGCTTGCTTGGTCTATTCTTCTGTGTGTCTGTTTCCCAAGATTCAGCCCTTGGTCTTCTGTTTTCCACTTCTCTCTGAACAACCCCGTCCTATCACCTCATCGGTGGTCTTCATCCCGACAACCTCAAACACGTGTGTCCACCCCTGTTCAGAGCTGAGCTTCGGGCCTCCGTATCTCGTGGTCTCCATGACCCCGGCAGGTCACTCCAACTGGGTTCCTGCTTCAGATTTCACTTCCGCCTCATTATCCTCTTCCCTAACTGTGATGGCTCCTTCCTCTTCATTACCTCCACCTGCCTGCCCCTGCTGCCATGAAATAACATGCTGTAGTTCTTTCCTCCCTTCCCCCAACAGGAACCATCTTCATCCAGGCCTTCTGACTACATAGCAGTCCTCATCGTGACCTAATCTTATTACAGAAGACTTTTAACCCTTAGCTTTAAAGATCCTGGTCACTCACTGTCCCCTCAGACCATCACATTCAATCTCAGTTCCCATGCTGTTTCTCCCACCAGGAATGCTGGCAGTCTTGACTCATCATTGTCTGGGGCGGGGTGGGAGGTAGGGAGATGGGGAAAGACCACGTTTTATTAGGAGCATATTATAATTCTGGCACTGTGACTCAGCATTTTGTATGCACAGAGTACGAATGTGGCTAAACATGGGGATAACAGGGACCATTTCTGCAGAGCTCTCCAGGCTGCAGAGCATGTGCTCTGAGCGAATGACAGATCCACTGGAGACTGCCAGCCTCTATCCCTGGGGGAATATCATGTTTCCTTCCTAACAGAGCCTCATGCTCTCCTGAAATGTACTCTCAAGTGACTTCCTGGTGCCAGCTCCCTAGTCCCTCCTGGTATGTGACTTAGGCCTGCCCAACAGCCACAGTTGCAAGGCCTTTGATCATCTCTCTAAGCCTCGTCTTGGTGGCAAGACAACAGAAAGGCCTAGAACTGACGGACTTTGAAGCCTTCCTATAGGCCTTTTCCTAGAGTTGCTGTTTGGGATCTACTTCCAGAAACTCAAGTGCTTGTTTTGTATGATTCCAAAAGAAGAGGTTTGCACTGCTGCTTAAAAATGTAATTAGCATCGTATTTTAACAACATTTTGACAATAATTGCTTCCCAACAATGCTGAGAAATCTGCAGTGCAGACTCCCTGGTGCCACTGTCAGAGTGAGTGATACTGAAGCCCCACGCTCCCGGGAAATAGCGGCTGTGAGTGCTGCTCTGTCGTCAGCCTCATTCTCCCTCCCCAACATGGGCTCCCAGGCCACGCCCAAGGCCGGCCTTGCTGTGTTTAGACTCTTCCACAGCTCAGCGTTGTGAAAGGGCTGCGCTTGCCCAGGCTCTCTGTCGTTCCACAGACGAGGAGGGAAGGGAGATGCTGCCCCGCCCCCCAGATGGAGCAATTCCGAAATGCATTGTGTCTGGGACTGGTCTGACTCAGAGCCTCTGTTTGCAGTTCTTCCAGGGGCCAGGGTGAGTTTACAGTCGTGACACCCCAAGGCAACAGAACAGCAGGCTCCACTGCACTTCTGCTTCCCTTACTGGCAGGATGACAGAGCTTCAGGTAAGGACCCACATGCCAGTCATCTCCCAGTGCATCTTCTCACCTGGCTGCTTCTCTCTCAGGTCACATTTATCAGAACGGAAAGGGTGGCCAGCAGGACGTGGGACCCTAACCTCGCTGTCTCTTTGAAGAGGGGTGAAAGGGACTGGAGTGAAAGAAACAGACTTTGGGGGCCGCCCCCCTACACATATACCCTCTATATTTCTCAGATGTGATGAAAAGAGGCTCAAAACCCAAGAGTCAGTGCCCCTGCAGGAGTGCCGAATTGAAGACTAGCCTTGATTTTAAGACTCTCCCCCGCCAGGGCCACCCTCACCCCAGGGCCCTCTGCTCTCCATCTTGGTTCCCACCTGAGGTTTGTTTCTTGCCACTGGCTCTAATCTCTGCCCTTCCTAGTGATGAGCCAGCCCACTGTGATTTCCAGATGCAGCTTTTCCACCCATGCTCCAGAAAAAGCCCCAGCCCCTGGGCTCGCCGTGCCTACTCACGCCAGCCTGGCCCCGCAGTTTTCTCCCTCGATGTCACCTCCAGCCACGTTTTCGGTGTTGACGGACTCGGTCTCACTGGTGGGCATGCTCACTGCAAGAGTCAAAGGGAAGCAGAGCAAGGCATTGAGGGTGGGGAGACAAGGGAACAGAAGAGCAGTAGTTTGCAACACGCCCACCGCAAGACCCAGTGCGGGTTGGCAGAAAGAAAGCCTGAGCGCACTGGCTGGCTGATCTGCACAGATCCCCTTGACGGACACATCTGCTAGTTGTCCAGGGCAGGTTTTGCTGCCAAGAACCCTGTAAACTAATGGAAGTATGGGAGGACATCTGGTAATAAGAGCATTTTACCTTATAGGACACATCCTGAAAAAACTGACCATTGAATCTCTCCTCTCCACTCTGTGGACTGGAAGAAGCTATAGAGGCTTTTCCATTTGCAACTACCACTTGCCATAGACAGAGGAGCTTTCATGAAAATATATCATTTTCCTTACTTCATCCCACCCACCATCTCTAAGGGGCTCCATCTCCAAGAACAGGGACCAGCCTGTTTGTAGAAAGGGTGTGCTTGCCGCCTTGATGAGCTGCTGGGTGGACAGAGGCCTCCCCTTTCTGGCAGTTGGTTACATCCAGGAGCACAACTGAGACAGACGGCTTGAGGGGAATGGCCATCCCCAGAGCCATGTACTAAGACTCAAACTAGCCCTGCAGACGTCAGGGGTGAGGAGCAGAAGTGTGCAATCCACACAATTATGTTTAATTGTGCTCAGAAGACAGCCTGTAGGGTTACTATTTCCCCTTTCAGCCACCCTGACATTCCCATGTCAACAGGTTGACTTGGATATAAGCCGTTTAATTCAACTTGTCCAGCCTCCTCCCAAGGCAGCTGTGGGTTGAATTTCCAGAACGATGGGAGTTTTCTAGCTTAGAACCCAGTTTGGTGGCTTGAAAGAAGCCATTTCTTTTACAATTATTATTTTTTCTTCTAAATAAAAGTTTAACTCAAAGAATTTTTCTTCACCTTCCATCACTCTCTTACTATGACACAACGCGTTCCTTAGTTTTGTAACCCTTATTCTTTAGAGTGGCCATCATATCCTTCGTCCTGGTTCTGCTGTTCCTCCAGAATAGAACCCCTCGTCTGCTGACAAAGTCATCAGCCCTCAGCAGACACAGAATGTGCTGTTAGTGAGGGAATGGCCTCTGGTGACAAGTCCCCGTGAGGCTGCCAGAGCCCAAGAAACACTTTTACTGGTTGTATGGATATGGATAATGTTGATAGATGTGGATTCTTCCTGGTTTCCTTTCCTTTGGATGAGGACAAGCCAGGTTGGTGAGAAGAGAATCATTTCAAGAACATGGAAGATACAAACAGAAAGTCCATGACTTACTGTATGTTTGACTGTTGTGTATGAGAGACCTCTATGACCTTTTTAATAAAATTGAATTTAAAAAAATCCAGATGTTATTTTATAGAACTCTAGGGCTGGGTGAGGCTTTAGAAACTATCTGGCTCTAACTCATCCTCCTCACTCCGCAGGAGAGGAAAGTGAGGCCAGAGAAGGGATGTGATGCCCATGGTCACATGGTGTGTTCCAGTAGGGCTGGGACCAAGGCACAAGTGTCACACCTCCTGCACCATGTTCATCTTGAGTGCCCCAGTCTTGACTGCCTCTGTACTCTACACGCTAGGCAAAGACAAGCTTCTTAAAGCCTACTAGGCTCTGGGAGCACCACAGGAGGGCAGCGAGTAGCCAAACAGGGGCACTGAATTCTACAGCATTACACTCACTTTATAGTCTGAAGTCTGGAGGGTCTGGTGAGACCAGCCCTTAGGGATGGTTTTAGGCCTGGGAGCTGGGAAAACAGACCTTCAGAGCTTGCCAGGGGCCCTGCTCAAACCACACTAAGAAAGCCATAAAATGGAAGCACTCTCAGTCTTCCAACCCATCTATCTCCAGCCATCTCGGCCTAAAGGTTTTTTTATTTTTTATTTTTATTTCTATTTTTTAGCCCTTCACCCTCCGGACATCCTTGTTTGAAGGGCTAGGCCGCGTAGAAGAAGTTCTGTGACTTTGTGACACTTCGTTCCCAGAGCCTTATGTGTGAGTACAGTGCTGTGGAGGTGGTGGTGCTAGGCCTGGAAAGACAAACGAACTTGGAGGGGCAGGACTGGGCACTGGAAACAACGACAGCACCTTCTAAATCAAGGCACTGCCTGTACTGGTTCCAAAGGTGCATTCACAGTGTCCTTACTCTAGGCCAGCACTGCCCAAAGGAAGAGCTCCTGGAGGAGTAGCTCTGCCAGTTTGTCACACCCACTGACTTTATACATATGAAGCAATGATAAGGCAGTGGCTTTGAGGGCGACAGGTTGCCATCCCTTCACAAACACACACACATATACAACATATATACATACACATATATGCACACACACAGAACTACTGCGGCATCAGCCATCGAGAGAAACACCCTCCCATTCAGTCTGGTATGCTCCCACACACATTTACACACACAGAGCACAGGGGAACATTACCATGGGTTTCTGTGGAGTGACTAAACCAAGCAAACTTCCCTTTCTTCTGATCAAGCATGCCCGCCGGAGTGCCTCCTTTCACAGACAAGATGGTCAATGTCAAGAACCAGGAACAAGACATCAATAGAGCACATGCAGTCAGCCACGGGCAAAAGAAAGAAACAAGGAACTCAGCTTTCACATAGAACATCCATTTTTATCACAGAAAATAAACAACAAAAAAAATTCAGAGCAATAAATCAAAACATATAGGAAAACATAACACAATAGAACCAAACCCCCAACTCACATGAATTAACATCACAAAACAAATGATGGACCCTGGAGAGAAGGAATTACTCCAGGAGAGAGAGGCTATCTGGCATATCTAATGAGTGACTTTGAGAAGGCTTCCAAGGAGGGGGCTGCCACTCATCCCTTCTGCTTCCATAGGGAGCTGTCGCCCTTTGCAGGCTCAAGTGGGGTCACTGCTAGAGTCTAACTGTAGCCCTGATATCCCCTTCATCCCTACTCAATAGCCAGGTGACTTGTCTCCTCCCTCACATGGGACCACGCTGCAAAACTTTCACCTGTAGTGGATTCAAGGGCTTCCTTGCTATTTGCACCTGGATGGAGTCACTTGCAGGTGGAAAAACAACCCATTGGTCGACCTACCTGCTCCTTTGTTCAGTTAAATAATTGAATTCTATTCAGCAAAGACTCATCAAAGGCCTAGGGCTCACACCCAAAACATATATGTATCTGCTTTTAATCAGTTTAAATGGGCCAATAAGTTGTTAAACTGCCTGTCAATGGGTGGTCATTTGAGGAAGTTTGTAAATAAGGAAGAAGAATTCTGTGAGCTCTGCTGGGTCTGGGCTAAGGCTGAAGAGGAGAGTGCTCCAAAAGAGTGTGAAGACACTAGCCACTGCATGGGAGGGTGTGAAGACACCTGCCACTGCACGGGAGAGCATGAAGACACCTGCTACTGCATGGAAGAGTGTGAAGACCCCAGCTACTGCACGAAAGAGTGTGAAGACACCAGCCACTGCACGGAAGAGTGTGAAGACACTAGCCACTGCATGGGAGGGTGTGAAGACATCAGCCACTGCACGGGAGAGCATGAAGACACCTGACACTGCATGGAAGAGTGTGAAGACCCCAGCTACTGCACGAAAGAGTGTGAAGACACCAGCCACTGCACGGAAGAGTGTGAAGACACTAGCCACTGCATGGGAGGGTGTGAAGACACCTGCCACTGCATGGAAGAGTGTGAAGACCCCAGCTACTGCACGGAAGAGTGTGAAGACATCAGCTACTGCAGGGAATAGTGTGAAGACACCAGCAACTGCACAGGAGAGTGTGAAGACACCAGTTACTGTACGGAAGAGTGTGAAGACACCAGCTACTGCTCAGAATAGTGTGAAGACACCAGCAACTGCACAGGAGTGTGTGAATACAACAGCCACTGCACAGAAGAGTGTGAAGACACCAGCCACTGCATGGGAGAGCGGGAAGACACCAGCCACTGCACCGGAGAGCACGAAGACACTAATCACTGCATGGGGAACGGGAAGTTATGTATGGACTTGGAGTTCTGGATGTCAAGTGCTTTAGCTAATTGTTCAGATAGAGTTTTCCCATTTTATTTGAAAGAACTGGCATGAGCTGTGCTTCTGCGAGGTCACTATGCAGGGTGCTGGGAATGAGAGGCAAGTAAGGCACGATCACAACTTAGGTTGGTGCAAAAGGAATTGTGTTTTTTGCATTGTTGGAACTTGCTATTTGGTACTGAAATACATTTTTTTTTTTTTTTTTTTTGAGACGGAGTCTCGCTCTGTCGCCCAGGCTGGAGTGCAGTGGCGCAATCTTGGCTCACTGCAAGCTCCGCCTCCTGGGTTCACGCCATTCTCCTGCCTCAGCCTCTCTGAGTACCTGGGACTACAGGCACCCGCCACCACGCCCGGCTAATTTTTTTGTATTTTTAGTAGAGACGGGGTTTCACCGTGGTCTCGATCTCCTGACCTCGTGATCCGCCCGCCTCGGCCTCCCAAAGTGCTGGGATTACAAGCGTGAGCCACCGCGCCCGGCCTGAAATACATTCTTAAATAAATTTGGTTATGTTATACATCATCATTTTAATGGGCATTTCTCACTTTATTTTTTTATTAATGATGTATTACTTGCTGTTTATTTTATGTTTATTTTAGACTATGGAAAGGATGTTAATCAAACAGCAAATTCGAGCGATTTGGGTCATAAAGCAGTGGAGACAACTTGCAACGTCAACAGCTCATTTGGCCCAGGAACTGCTAACGAACATACAGCGCAGTGGTGGTTCAAAAAGTTTTGCAAAGAAGATGAGGAGCATAATGAAGAAGATGAGGAGCATAATGGCAGGCCATGGGAAGTTGACGATGACCAATTGAGAGCCATCATCAAAGCTGATCCTCTTACAACTACAAGAGAAGTTGCTGAATAACTCAATGTCAACCATTCTATGGTTGTTTGGCATTTGAAGCTTATTGGAAAGGTGAAAAAGCTTGATAAGTGGGTGCCTCATGAGCTGAGCAAAAAAAAAAAAAAAAAATCATTGTTTTGAAGTGTCATCTTCTCTTATTGTACTCAACAACAATGAACTATTTCTCAATCAAACTGTGATGTGCGAGGAAAAGTGGATTTTATATAACAACCAGCAATGACCAGCTCAGTGGCTGGATGGAGAAGAAGCTCCAAAGCACTATCCCAAAGCCAAACTTACACCAAAAAAAGTCATGATCACTGTTTAGTGGTCTGCTGTTAGTGTGATTCACTACAGCTTTCTGAATCCCAGTGAAACCATTACATCTAAGAAGTATGCTCAGCAAATCAATGAGATGCACCAAAAACTGCAATGCCTGTAGCTGGCATTGGCCAACAGAAAGGGCCCACTTCTTTTCCACAACAATGCAGGACCGCATGCCGCACAACCAACGCTTCAAAAGTTGAATGAATTGGGCTACAAAGTTTTGCCTCATCTGCCATATTCACCTGACCTCTTGCCAACCAACTACCACTTCTTCAAGCATCTCAACTTTTTGCAGGGAAGATGCTTTCACAACCAGCAGGATGCAGAAAATGCTTTCCAAGAGTTTGCTGAATCTGGAAGCACGGATTTTTACATAATAGGAATAAAAATCTTATTTCTTGTTGGCCAAAATGTGTTGATGGTAATGGTTCCTATTTTGATTAATAAAGATGTGTTTGAGCCTAGTTATAATGATTTAAAATTCACAGTCCGAAACCACAGTTTCTTTTGCACCAACCTAATATTAATGAGTGGCAGCAAATGCAGGTGGGAAGTCGGTCACCACGCGCAGAAGGAAACGTGCTCTGCTGCACTTGTGGGCGGCACCATCACTTCCAGGAAAGGCATGAGGGGAAGGGCAACCCAAGTCTTAGGTTTTTCTATATTTCACCCTCTTATCCTAGAACACAGATTATAGTCAATGGACTTCCTCGGAAGTTGCCCGGTAAGGAGAATTTTGGAGATTGGCTAGTGATAGAAAAGGGCCATGCCTATCTTTAACCTGAAGATCCGTGTCTCACACACTCATCTTTAAGGTACAAAGTGTGGAATGAACAGAAACTTCATAACTGGCAGGGTTTTTTTTGTTTTTTGTTTTTTTTTCACTTCTCAGAAATCCTACATGCAGAAAGCACTGAGAGTTAGGAGCTGAAATGAGCCACTTGGTTCAAGTTTCCCTTCTAGGGAAAGGTATGTCTCAAACAGTCACTAACATGGGACTCTCATAATGAATGGTCTTTTTTCTGGAGATGTAGGGGGTGGCCATAGGCTGCCAGTCACCAAGTTTCTATCTGTGTGGTGGCTGTCTGAGGGGATGAGAACCCTGCTTAGTGGTGGAGAGCCCAGAACATCGACACCTTCCATGCAGAAGCATTATTCAGCTTTTGGCTCTGACATCCTAAGTGTCCTATCTTGTCCAATTTCAGAAGTAACTGTACGATCACTTTATAAACCTGAATTTGACCAGGGCTGGTCTTTCATGGGGGCCAAGTTGGCAGTCACCTGCATGGAAAATGATCTGAAGAGCAACTAAATCATCTCCCTGGATGGTTCACGGAAGTCTCAGATCTTTCTTTTGGGGCATGGCATATATCTAAAGGTTCCTTTCTGAAATAAAAATGTCTCACCTGGAAGAAGCAATATATGAACACATCAGTGCCTATTAATTTGCGATAGTTTATCCCATAAGCACCTGCAGGAATAAAATGGTGAAACGGTGTTTGTGTTCCTTTTATCAAGGGATTACATAGTGGTATCAAAGCTGATTCCTCAAGGAAAACTTCTAGGAAGCTGAATGTCCAAATTGTTGAAAGTTTAGAATCATGAATGCTGGATACTTATTAAACAGATGAGATGGAAAGCCTGACCCCTCCCTTGGCCATTCAAATGATGAGTTGGTTGGAAACTAAGGGACACCTTTTCTCTAAAGGCAACCTACTCCAATGTTCTTAGAAGTGAAGCTTGATTGTCTACTCATCTGCAGGCAATGTCATAATAGCACATCCTTTATAAGGCACAATATGCTTTATTGAATGGATCTGGGAAGGAGAATGCTGGGGAAGAAAGCTAGACAGGAAGCTTGTTTTCCAATTTTCTAACTTCCCTCTTACCAGGTGCTATGGACCAAATATGTTTCTCTGGGCTATCCAGTCCCTTGCTTCTGCTGAGAAGACTCCCTAAGAAAATGAGGTTTCTTTGAAAGTGTAAGAAACATCTGCCAGCAGGAGTGGCTGGCCTCTCAAGAGACTTCCTAAGAAAATGACCAGTCTGTATTCTGGAACTTGGCTGGTAGCTCAAGATGGCTAACATCATTGTATTTTTAGTAACATCATCACTGGCTACAGCAAGTTGTATGGCCAACTTGCCAACAACTGATTACATCCTTTAATTAATGTCTTCTCCCCCTAACCCCACAAACATATACTCTTGGTGGCCACTCTTGCTTGAACAGCACTTAGTAGGACTATTTCTATGTCTCAAGAGAGGTGCACAGTTATTGTCTTACAGCAACCAGTGTCTCCCCTGACCTGCTTTGGGAACAGTTGTGTGACTACTGGGGAGATTATAAAAAGTCATTTTCTCCCTGGAATAATCTCTTGGAACTGGAAGCACACCAGCTGTGCTAGGGGGGGAGTGCTAGAGCTAAGCTGTTGTGTAGATTGCCCTTCCTTGGTGTTTGGGTTTGCAAACCCTCTGAGGGTTTACTTGCTGAAATTTGGGAATCCTCCATTAAACACCAGGTGGTGCTTTGAAAGTATGGCTGCACCGATCAGCGGGCCAGCCTTTTTACAGCTGTGGTCAACAGAAAATGGGCAGGCTCAGAGCACACAAGCCTCACTTTTCCCCATAGGAAGTGAGCTCTCTATAAGACGAACGGCTCTCTTGACAGTTCCCTATATTGCTGAAAGCAAGTCTCCAAGTAGTGAATCTGCTGCAGGCTGTGCCAGTGTGTGAACACTCATGTTCTCCCTGAAAAGAAATTGGATCTCATTTAGCCACCATGATGCCAGCATGATGTATCCAAAGATGACCAAAGTCATCCACATGAATAAAAAATGACTCCAGAAGGGGTTTTGGCAAAAGATTGAGAGTCAGAACCACTTTAGTTTTAATTAAAAAAAAGCCACTAAGGTGACAGGAATAAATCCACGATGGAAACAGTGAGCAAAATCTTCTTTGGTGCCCGCCGCTGTACTCTCGTTTCCTTCCTCCCTGCCACATCCTGACTCCCTTACTTCCCGTCCCGAGACTGGCCAGGAGGCTGGGGAGAACCATCCTCATAGAGAATATCTGGCCTGTTCCTGAGGCCCCTGTCTCAGAACTTTTTATGCGTCATGACTGAGTGAGTGGCACCAGAGCAAAGCTCCACATGAGAGAATGAGGGATGGATGTGGGGCGAGATAAAACAATCTGCCTAGTTCTGAAACCTTTGGTCACCCAAAATAGCTTCGACTTTGTCCCAGGGATGGAGCTTTGTAATGTCCTGATGTGCCTGTCAGCAGGAGTGGCTGGCCTCTCATGAGATTTGCTAAGAAAAATGCCCAGTCTGTATTCCGAAACTTAGCTGGTAGCTCGTTATCCAAGGCCAGAGAGCTCACCAGCTGCTGTCAATCTTATACCTCCTCCGGGAGGAAGAGGGTTGACGCCTCAGGCCCAGACACCCCAGGCAGTGGCTGGGGTTATCGGGAGCACTGCTTGCCCCACCCAAACTTCTCCAGTGTGGTGGGCTGTCATACAAGGCCAATGGCCGAGTCCAGGTCACCAGTCTGCTGGGATCCAGGGTCCAGGCTTCCCGGCACTCCAGGATGGAACTAAGGAATTGACTTTGCCATGTACTTGGCCAGGTGCCCATCTTATTACATTTTTTGCATATGAGTGGCATAATTTGTATTTATTTTCTCAGAGTACTAATCAGACTTACGGTTAACAAGCAAAAGGATTCCTCATTTCCTACCTCATTGACTCCAATCTGCTATCTAAAACGCCCTGTAATTTGCCTTCATCTTATCTGCTGTGAGTTGAGTTACATCCCCTCGGAAATTCAGATGCTGAAGTCCCAGTCCCCCATACCTCTGAGCGTGGCCATATTTGGAGACAGAGTCTTGAAAGAGGTCATTAGATTAAGATGAGGTCATGAGGGTGGGCTGAATCCAGTGTGACTGGATCCTTATAAGCAGAACAACTGTGGCCACTGACAGGTACAGAGGGAAGACGATGTGAAGACTCAGGGACAAGACAGCCACCTGCAAGCCAAAGAGAGGCCTGGGGACTGACCCCTTTTCCCTCACGACCCTCAGGAGGAACCAAGACCGCCATCACCTTGATCTCAGACTTCCAGCCTCTAGACTGACAAAATCAGTTCCTGCTGTTCCAGTCCCTGGGTCTGTGATACGCTATTAGGCAGCCCTGGCTGACTAAGACACTGTCGGTTCCTCTCATGTCCCGAGACATCCTGCAGAAACTCCAACCACACCGGGCTGCCCTCCTCACCATCCTTCAATGTGCTGGCTCCGTACCAACCTCTGGTCTTTCCCATGCACGGGGCCCTACGTCATGCCCCGTCCCTGGAGTGCCTGTCCACCTCCCTGCACGTATGCCAGGGGTCAGCGAACTGCAGCCTGCCCTGTCTTTGTCAGCACAGTCCTCCTGGGACTGCCATGCCCTGTGTGTGCTGTCTATCACCGCTCTCACACCACAGCAGTGGAGTGGAGGAGTTTCGGTAGAGGCTCTGTGTGGCCTGCAAAGCCTTCGATATTGACTCTCTGGCCCTTTCTAGAAAAAGTTAGCTGAGCCCTGATCTATCCAAATTTCATCCCTTCTCAGAGGCCCAGTTTGCATCTGTGGCAGCTCCCAGGACCACCCTCCTGCCCACCGAGTCTCCTCTTCTGAGCTCCTGTGACACCGGAGTCTGTGAGAATTTTAAGTAAAAACCTGGATCGGTGTTTTGGTTTCGCCCTCTCCCTAGAATAACACTTCATATCATCATGGAGTTTTAAGGGGACTCCTAGGTGCTGGACAGTTGAGAGTCTGTCCTCAGACCCACTCTCCTCCCCTCTCCCCGGGCCTGGTGCTCCAGGAAGCTGACCGTGCTTCCTGCTTGGGCTGGCCCATGGGCAGCACTAGCAGGACGTCCATGGGTGGACCCGAGGAGAGAGAGGTGGGGCGTTCTCTCTCCAACTCCAGCACACAGAGTTGGTGTAGACTGGCTGCTTCTTGCTGCCCAAGGCCACATGTCTGCCCCATGGCCCTCTCCACATAGCTGCTCTCTGACTCTGAGGCTGCCCCTCACTGTTCCTCCAGCCTTTACCGGTAACAGATCCACACAGCTGCTACCCTGGCGTACTGTACTTGCTGGCTTCCTTAAACCCTGTCTGCACCTTTATGAAACCCTCCTTAAGTCACCTAGTTTAAGAGTACTTTCTGTTTCCATGCGGACCCTGACCGACATACCCCTATGACGCAGGCAAGGTAGATATTATTATCCCCACTGACAAAAGAAAGTGTAGTCCCCAAAGGCTGAAGTTAGGTGCCCAAGGGGAGAGCTAGTAAATGGCAGAGAAAGACAGGTCTTGAGTCCAGGCCTTTTTCAGCCCCGTCAGGCGACACTGCTGAAGTGCACATTTGCAGGCTGGACTGCTGCTGAGAGCTGGTGGTGCAGGGGCCTGTAGCAGGGTTGCTGCAGCCCCACGGCAGAATAGAACTGAGCCACTGGGCCGTGTTACTTCCCGGGAATGGAGGAACTGTGGCATGGCACGTTTCATCTGACTTAATTTTCTCTTTCAGAAAACAATAACTTGGAAAGTTATTCCTTATGACTTTTCTACGGTTGGATAGATCAAGCACGTGGCCACATGTATTGTCAAGTGGATAGGTGAAGGAACTCTTCATATGTGTTTGCCCAGTTTGGAGTCTTAGGAGTCTCTAATACTGTGAGTCCAGGAAAAACAACAAAGACAGTCCTCACCTTGGCCTTGCCCTAAGTAGCTCCAAAGCTTTGGCAGGTCACAGTACAACTTTGGTCTCTCACATGGATAAATTGAACTAGAGGGTAAACTGAGAATCTCTCCTAAGGAAAAGAACGGAAAGGAATGGAAAAAGAGAAAAGAAGGTTGTAGAATAAGAGGAAAGAGTGGATGAGAGAAAAAGAGAAGAGAAAAAGAAACATGGTCCCCAGACCACAGCAGCCTGCCTGGGTGGAAAGGTCACAGAGAAAGGTGCCATCAGCTTCCAGAACCTTCTCAACAACTTCCTGACAGCCCAGGCCCAGCTTGGCTTCCTCTGCATAAGCAATTAAAACCTGGTTGATTTTAAGCCATCAGAAAGTAAATATAAAACAGGATTAAATATTAAGAAGCTAAACAAAGTGGCCTTATTAAAAAGGCATAATAGAAGTGCACTCTGCCATCATCATAATTACGATCACTGCTATAAACTGGGAGGAGGCATAAATGCCTGCCCTTGATCTGCAGCCATAATCCAAAGAAGAAAGCCAGGGTTATCGTGATCTCAGCAGGCCATAAACATCCTGTGCTCACAAGCAGAAAATCTCTCTCCACCATTATGGCACCATGGAGTCTGTCAGGCTGCCTTGGTTATTGCTGCCGGGTTGGCGGGGAGGTGGACGGGGCAGAGAGGGGGCAGGGGCAGGAAGTTTAGCTGCACCCAACAAACTGTTGAGCTTTGGCACACACCCTCTCCCACCCCCACCCCACCTTCACTAGAGATGGCAGGGCAGCCTGGGACATGCTCAGATCCTCGGGGACTATGGGGAAAACAGGTTATCTGACTACACAGGCGGGCGAGACACTCCAAGGGGAAAACACAGCTTGCCTGCAACCATTAGGGATGGGACACGGATCTTCTAGACATGGAGTGTGGTGGTCTTTCTCGAGAGCACTCCTTTGGAAACCCAGTTCTCACTACTAAAAGGACATTAGTAGTGTCCTTTTAAGTGCTAAATGCCACATGCCAGATGGTCGCCCATGTGGTATGATTGGAAAGGGATAGAGAATGATTTGCACCCCAAATCCTCCTCCAACCCGGTTCCATGACACCTAATGGCCATTCCTTGATTTTAAGGCCTTGTCCCCCAGAGTGTGCAATAGCAACATCAGCCATTTCTATCTTTGTATCAACAATAATAGTTCAGTTTCTCAATCACTCACTATATGCCAGCTACTCTTCCATGCATTTTACATACATTAACTGATGTAACCCTATGAGGGAGGCATTAGATGTCCCCATTTTTTGGATGAGAAAATTGAGGCTTAGAGAATTAAGTCATTTACTCCAAGCAAATGCCAATAAGATTCAGGATTTGAACCCAGGTAGATCTGATGCCAAGTCCATCCTCTTAGCTATAATGTCTACTGATGAATTTATAAAGCCTTTTCCTATCTATCATGAGAGAGCAAGGGCCAGAGAGCCCTGAGGATGTGCTGGCATCACTAAGTGGAGGAGGAGGGCAGCGAGTGCAGGTGGTGGTCCTGGGGAGAACCCACTTGTTTTAGGACCCTGCCCAGGGCCTCCCTGCCAGCTCCTCTGGGCAGAAGGAGGCAGTCAGCAGGCAGCGTGGTTAGGAGCATGGGCTCGGGGGCAGGGGCCTGAGTTTGGATCCTGGCTCCGCCACTCGGAGCTATGTGACCTCACTCTTCTGTGGCTCAGTTTCCCCAGTGTGAAATGGAGATCTTAATCATAACATCATCGCAGTCAGAAGGGCTCTGTAGGATTGTAGGCCAACCCTTCATTTGATTTTTTATTTTTTCTGAAAAAGAGTCTCACTCTTTTGCCCAGGCTGGAGTGCAGTAACATGATCTTAGCTCACTGCAGCTTCCGGCTCCCAGTCTCAAGTGATCCTCCCACCACAACCTTGAGAGTAGCTGGGACCACAGGCACGCACCACCATGCATGGCTAAGTTTTAAGTTTTTTGTAGAGACAAGGTCTCACTGCGTTGCCCAGGTTGGTCTTGAACTCCTGGCCTCAAGCAATATTCCCACCTTAGCCTTCCAAAATGTTGGGATTACAGGCATGAGCTACTGTGCCCCACCTAGCCCTTCATCGTATAGGTGAGAATGTTAAGGTCCAGAGAGGGTCATCAGCTTGTCCAGAGTTGCAGAGGCAGACGGTGGTAGAGTTTTGAACCTCTTTCCACCATCAGTGCTGCCTCCCTTTCTCACTCGCCATTGAGGCACATCACGGAGAGGCCAGGAGCCCACCCTTGGTCAGAAAAGCGTCAAGGATGGACACAGGCCTCAGGCTCCCTCTCCTGTACAGAAGTCAAAGTTTCACTATGGATGAGTTTTGACGTTTGCACCCTGTTCTTTGCCGTTCACAAAGCTACGTAGAGCTCACGATTTGCTCTCATTTTCTCTCTTCTCTTGGGCCCCATCTTTCCTGCTTCACTGCTTTCTGCTGCTGAAGACCAGGTCAGATTTCCCGCAAGGAGGCTCTACAGGAGCTCAGCACTACCTTGAAGGCCGTGAACAGCCACAGAGGGAGAGCCGCCTTGAGTATGGAGCAAGACTTCCTCAGACACGTCTCATTTGTGTCTTCCCTTCCAGCAGGCGAGAAAATTGCTGCCTTAAATTTCTAGGCTGCCGCCATTGATGACATTTATGTGAAGTGAGTCATTTTAACTCCAACCCCGCGGTGTCTCTTCAGCCCCATAATGTCATGAATGAGTTTATGAGCAGCTGTCAGAATATCGATCAGCTTGCCCCGCTATGTGGCGTGTCCTTTGCTTTAATTCTTCTCCCAACTCTGCCTGCTGGATGCTTGCAGTTTGTTTTCCTCCTTCTTGCCCTGGTGCAGACAGAGTCTTTGGTCCATCTGGCTACTTTATGTGTTGTTTTAGTTTTAGGTTTTTTTTTTTTTTTTTTTTTAGACAGCGTCTTGCTCTGTCACCCAGGCTGGAGTGCATTGGTGTGATCACAGCTCGCAGCAGCCTAAATCTCCCAGGTTCAAGTGACCCTCCTACCTCAGCCTCCCAAGTAGCTAGGATTACAGGCCCACACAACCACACCCGGCTATTTTTTTTTTTTTTTTTTTTTTGTAGAGATGGGGTTTCACTACATTGCCCAGACTGGTCTCGAAGTCCTGGGATCAAGTGATCATCCAACCTCGCCCTCCCAAAGTGCTGGGATTGCAGGCGTGAGCCACCATGCCCGGCCTCTGGCTGCTTTTTCTTTTTCTTTTTTTGAGACGGGGTCTTGCTTTGTTGCCCAGGCTGTACTGCAGTGGCGCGATCTCAGCTCACTGCAGGCTCCACCCCCTGGGTTCACGTCATTCTCCTGCCTCAGCCTCCTGAGTAGCTGGGACTACAGGCATCCAGCACCACACCCGGCTAATTTTTTGTATTTTTAGTAGAGACGGGGTTTCGCCATGTTAGCCAGGATGGTCTCAATCTCCTGACCTCATGATCTGCATGTCTCGGCCTCCTAAAGTGCTGGGATTATAGGCATGAGCCACCACACCCTGCTCTGGCTGCTGTAATTGCCCACATTTTTCGTGAGAGGTCCTATGGCTTCATGCATTTCTAGGCTCATTGCTACAGGCAAAGACCCACGAAGGCAGGGCTTCCCTTTCCCCTGTATCGGGCAGGCCCCCTTAGGATAGAGGTTTAGTGCTCAGGATCATGTTTAAAGGGGCCAATAATAGAGTTCTTTGATGGGGAAGGGCCAGTAAGTCATGTTGTGTTGCTTATACAGAACAGTAGAAGAAAAAATGGAAAGGTTTAATTTAGATAAGGAGAACCTAAGAGACCTCGCCACCACCTTCCAATATCTGAAGTCATTTTCCACGGGAGGAAGACACCACCTGCCCAGAGCAGTTCTGGAGGGCACTGCACTAAAGAAGGAGAACTGGAGGGGAAGATCGTGCCCTAATAGATGAAACACTTCCCAAATGGCCTGGCTACCTGGAGAGACGAGGACTTGCTCATTAGTAGAAGTTTCCAGGCAAAGCCTGGATAAGCATTTGCTGAAGGGGTCAGGGAGGTGAAGGTTGAGAGGAGATCTCTAAGATTTCTTCTCCTTGGAAAAAAAATTGAGCTCTACAAGAAAGGAGTGGGTTGATTGGATGAAACAGCAAGTTGTTGGTTGTAAGGGGACTCTCGGCACAGAGAGAGAGGTGCTTGAAGCCCACACATAATTCTCTCATCTTCTGGAGGAGTCTTTCTCAGCAGGGACTTCACCATGTCACATCACTAGCACTCAGCACAGGGGACCCTTGGCCTGGCTCCCAGGGCCCTTGGTAATCTACTTTCACTCTACCCATCTAACCACACCTTCCCTTTCCAGCATTCGCCCTATGATCCATGCACTCAGTCCTACTCTCTGCCTCCAGAATACGCCACACACGGTTCCTCTTGCTTTGACACCACTGACGGAGGGCTTAGTGCATCCAGGGTGCTTACTGGGAGCTGTGCACCTGTGTCTGGGTCTTTGCCCTTCTGCCCCACTCTTGGAATTCCATCCCCACCACTCCCCCAACATGCACAAAAGCCTTGCTACCTACCCTCCAACTCCGACCACCTCCATGAAGCCTCCTTGACCTATGTGGCATCCCAGAATGGTCCTTTTCCCCGAGGCATTTACTATTTGTGCCGTGTAGCTTGGTGCTCAGACACACATGGTTCTTTGCTCGTTTGTTAGGAGAGACCAGCAGTGTGTGCTGTTGAAGCACTCACATGACATCACCTCATTTAATGCTCACAACAACCTGGGGAGACCACTGGGGAAGGTGTCTCCAGCCACAGGTGAAGATGAGAAAACTGAGGCTGCCGAGAGCAGAACTGGGACAGGGGCGCAGGCCTTCTCCAGCCTCTGTTCCCTGCTGCTTCCCCATCCCTGGTGACTTTGACATGCGCTCCTGGGACAAGGAAGAGCGAGGCTGCCCTAGCCCCACCTGGCAGACTCCACCAGCCCTTGTATCCTGACTCCCCTGTCCTTTCCTCGCCACCGAAGCTCCCAGAGAGCACACACCTCTGCTGCGCCAAGCCACCTTCCCTGGGAGGGCAGATGGGAATGCCCCAGGGCGGGAGCATGGCTGGGGACTTCCACTGGAGGCATCAGAAGCACCCTGGAAAGACTGGCTGGCACTGGGGCACACACCCCAAATTCAGCTTTCTCTTGTTTCTCCTTCACTCTCAGAGAGGGGTATGAATGAACATCTTGGGGCCAAGGGACGGGGTGTGCACTGCTTCACTCATTCAATGTTTGATCCATTACTCTGGAGCCATTTATCCAGCCACCCATTAACTCCTTCCCCCCTCCTGGGTTATTTTGGGTAAGGGCCAAGATGTGGGGACTGGTGAGCAGTGGTTTTCATGCCCACAGCAGCCGGGGCAGCTCTAAGCCAAGCACATTGAAGGCGAAACTGACCGCAAACCAAAAGTGCAGAGAACAGATGGGGATGAATGCTGGCCTCTGTCACTCTTATTATTCCACTGAACAGCCTCTCCCTCCAGATCCTTCCTCTCAACGCTGAGTCTCAATCAAAGGCCTTCTTCACCCTTCATCCCTCCTCCCTCTTTGCCCGAATCTTAGAACTATTCTATAATTTCTCAGGAGAGCTGGGCTTGCTGGGGACGCTGATTGTTCTTCCTTCAGAAGAGAGAAATGGTTTTTGAAATCCAGAGAACAGGGACCACTGTCTTCGACAAGCTAAAGGCCTGGAGGCATGACAGGAAGTGGGAATGCTAATGATCCTGAAATTGACTTGAAATGTGAGGCCTGACCTTGGGTTCACCTGGGCCCGACTGCCTGGGGTACACTGCTACCTCTCGGTGACCTCTCTCCTTCTGAGTCTTAAATTCTAGGAGGATTCATGCTGCAGGCTCAGTGGCCCAGGAAACCTGGAAGGAAGGACAGGACACAGAGGTTCTGATTTGGGGATGGAGTCCTGGTCCTGGTGGATGGAACACAGGAAGGCTCTTGGGGTAAGGAGTGGGAGTGTCGGGCTGTGTGGGCTGTGTGAAGACGGGCATCGGTGGGCCCGTCCAGCCAGAGCATGGGCCATGGGCAGATTCAAACTGCTCTATCGCTTTTGCTGCTTACATTACAAGAGTAACAACTACCTGGATGGTGAAGTTGGGATGTGCCTGATTTGGGGAAAGCAGAAAGGAGACAGTGGTCTGTTATTATCTCAATAATACTGTGGGGGAGCGGGCCTCCTTGCAGATGGGAGTGACCAGGCACAGATGTCGGAGAGGAAGGAAGGGCTGTGTCGAGGGGTGGGAGGGAGAGAGGCAGACAGAGAGAGGCAGAGAGATCCCTGATGCCTGCCTGAGCCAGAGGCAAGAGGCAAGAGCCTCTCTCTGCTCAGTGCTGGCTCCTTGGTTGAGAAGGCACATGGTGTAGCAGCTCAGCGCTTCCCTCATAGAGTCACTGGGAAGACGAAGGGAGAAGAGGTGGGAAATGATCTCAAAAGCACAACCCCTCATGGAAATGTAGGAGGCAGGAAGAAGTGCAGGGACAGAAAAGCAATTAGTGTGAGTAATTAACCATGCCAGGATAATTCACCACACCATCGGAGGATGCCGCTGCACCCAGGACACTGTCTTTCCACTGTCACTCAATAGCTGCAGGTGTCAGCTGGAAGAACCTTCCAGCAACTGGGGCTTGCACAAAGATGGAAAGGTTTTTTGTGACTGGTAAGTTCCTACACGGAGAGTGTGTAAGAAGCAGGGTGGAGAGACTCCGTAGTGAAGGTGTTGTAGAGGAGCTTCACGCATAGGTGGGGATGACGGGAGAGAAGGAGAGAACCTCAGGACACCTCCCAGCACTGAGGTTCTACTGCTCAGTGCTCTCAAGGTAGACAGACATTGTCAGGGTAGTGGCTCTGGGAAAAGGGCAGGAGAGTGTGGGCCCTAAGGAAAGAGTCAGCTGCCGGATGCATGCTGGCAGAGAAGCTGTCCAAAGTCCTTACGCTGTGGACACTTCCTCTCTTGTGACCTCTGCTGCCTGGCCAAGATGGGAGAAGCGTCTGTTTGCAAAATGAGGGCATCCTCTCCTCAGCTCGGCCACAGACTTGTTCTGGAATGTGAGACTCCAAGAGAAAGACAGGGCTGGAGGGGGCTTCAAGGGGATTGGGATGCAGAAAGATTAATAGACAAGTAGAGATCCTCTGGGTATTACTTTTACATATGAGGAAACTGAGGCCCAGAGAGGAAACGGTTGTTCAGGGTTACAGGGCCAGTTAGTATCAGAGCTGGGACTAGGAACCAGGTCTCCATACTCCCTTTCTAGGGCTTCTTTCCACTCCACTTCTCCTATCACCAGGCTCATGATTCTGGGGGGCTACCATGTGCTTGCCTCTCTGACAAAAGAGAAAGAGGGAAGGCTTTTGAGTCAGATGGGGCATGCCTGGGTGTGAGCCTGGGTAAACCTCCTGTTAGCCAGCTGGTCTCGGGCCAATGATCTGAACCTTGCTTTTCTCTTCTGAAAATGGAGATCATATCAGTCTCAGAGAGTGAAGTGAGGGCAAAGATAATAAGGGCAAAAGGAGATGCTAGATAAGCAGTAGCTGTCATTCCTAATATTCAATATTAGAGCTCTGTGTGTGTAGGATGCCTGGACACTGGGCATGTATACAAAAGCACATGAATACAAAAGCAAGTGCAGGCCAAGAGAAGAATGTCCTTGGGACCCCTTGCTTTGCATCTAAAGGTTGCCTGGAGGCGGTACTCTTACTGGAAGGGATACGGCATTCTGAAGGCCACCCCCTAAAGATGTCACAGTTAGCCATGTTCCCTCTGGGGCCATCAGCTTCTCAGATGTCTTCCTCATTGCTGTCATTCTCTTCACGCAGCATCCATGAAGTTCCTATTGTGTGTTAACAGTCACTTACCCATGGCATGGTCCCTATCCTGGAAATGATCTTTACGATTAATCACGAAAAAAAAATTGAAGCACAGCTGGAAAAAAGAGAGCTGCATTCAACTCCCTTTTGTGCCCCCTTGAATTTGTTTTAACCCTAAAGTAAGCCAAGGCCGTGCCAGAGATTGTGTTCTGTTCTCTGAACCCACTCTCTGCCATTCAGAAAAGGTCACTTATGACCACAATTTGGGCTCCATGGTGGTCCTTCTGGCCTTGCTCTGGCTGTTCATTGGGGTCAAGAAGAAATCTTTAGGATGGCCACTGCTACAGATCTCTGTAGTTTAACTGGAAAGAGTTTTTACTTCTATGAACCAGTAACACCAGTACCAGGGCAACATGGGGCCTCAGCTTCTGTTGGGTTTTAAATAGACTTTGGTCTAAACATATTTTTCAATATGCAACAATTGGGTTAGTCTAATGACAAATGTCATCCCCTTCCATTGCCAGAGCAACATGCCATTTCCATTAGGAGTAATGTTTCCTGGCCAGATTAAGGCATGGAAAATAATTTTTGGTCATCAACAATTCCCTTCAGTTTCACTGATCTGATTAAACTTAGCAACGGAAAAAGGAATTTACAAATTAGATGCGGTTCTCTATTTATTACCAAAATGGTTGCTTTCCACTACATCCAGGAGATACAGTTGAGATCTCATTACGTCTCAGCTTGTGATAACATTTACTCCATAAATCTCCATTGCAGCCAGTGAATGAAATGAGCATTATGCTGAAGACCACATAATGGATGAAATCAAACCTCTGCCCCCTTTGAAGGGAGTTGACCTTTCAAGCCTTAAATGTATTCAGCTTTCTAGTTGTAAAGAAGCAACTCAGAATTTATTCTTGGTATTCTCTTAACCATTTCCTGACTGCTATTCTTAGCTGGCTAGCTGGCCTTCTTGAGACAGGATAAAATGAGAAATATTTCTGACACTTCCTTGGACAAGTTTGAAGAAGAAAGAGGAGGAGAAATGAGTACATGAAGAAAAACATCATGGGATAATCATGTCCTCCTTGAGAAGTGAAAAAGAAATGTTGACAGGCAACGAATGGAAGATTAAAAACTAATTTGTGTGCCTGGTTAATTACATATCCTCTGCTGGATCAGATTTGGCCCAACCTGGTTTTATTTATTTATTTATTTTTTTTTTTTGAGACGGAGTCTCGCTCTGTCGCCCAGGCTGGAGTGCAGTAGTGCGATCTCGGCTCACTGCAAGCTCCACCTCCCGGGTTCACACCATTCTCCTGCCTCAGCCTCCGGAGTAGCTGGGACTACAGGTGCCTGCCACCTCGCCCGGCTAATTTTTTGTATTTTTTTAGTAGAGACGGGGTTTCACCGTGGTCTCGATCTCCTGACCTCGTGATCCGCCCGCCTCGGCCTCCCAAAGTGCTGGGATTACAGGCGTGAGCCACTGAGCCCGGCCAGTTTTAGACCTGACAAAGTGACAAAGCAGGCCTGAGTGATCCATTCCCAGAGACAGAATTCCAAGGACTTCCAAGCCAAGACCCTACTCTTATCCCCCAATTTCCAAACACTTTTCCAATCAATATTCATTGATTGCCTATGCACCAGGATCTGTACGGGATTCTGGTAATACCAAAGTCCCCACACTCAAGATGTACTACCCAGCAGACAGTATCAGATAGATGAATGCCACAGGTAAAATGCAATGAATACAGCAGATAGGGAGACACTACAGATCACATACAATAAGTACTATGATGCAGCTGTGGAATGGGGTTTCTGGGAGCATGAAGGAGCAGGTAAGACCCTGCTGGGGAGAAGAGGTGGTGAGGATAGGAAAGGCAGAAAAGGAAGGGATGGTTGATGGGGCTTTGAAGGTGGGGTGGTGAACCCAAGGGCTAACCTAATGAGGTCCACCAAACCTAATTTGCCTCACTGGCTTCTAGTTGATTTTAAAACATATGCAGCTAAAAGTCATGTAGCTAAGGAATATGTAACTAAACTTCTACAAGCCTCCTTACAGATAACATCTCTGATGTATAAGTCACCATGGTAATGGTTGCTTAAGTCATTTTTCAAGAGCTTGGGGTCAGCTCTTGTCCAGTTCAAGCTAGCTCAGACCACTAATCCTCCAACTCGGCCTGCCTGAGTGTCCAATGGGCAACCTTTTGGCATCAGAGGGCCCAAACTTCCATCCTCAGATCACGCTAACGATGCCATTTTGTGAACTTGAATCCCAGGAAGAGCTGTGAAGCTTGACTACACTTCAGCAGCTCACCGACGGCCTCACTTTTCCTTACCCCCAATCACCTTTCCCCATGCCTTGGACCTTGCGCCTCTATCCCATAAATATCCCTAAAACCCCATCTTTGGGGAAGTGGATCTGAGACCTACTCTTCCATCTCCTTGCTTGGCTGCCTTGTGAACAAACGCTTCCTCCGCTGCAAAACTTGTGTCTCAGTGATTGGCACATGGCATGATGGGTAGGGCAAGCCTGGCCTGGTAACAGTGGCAGTTCAGAAGGCAGATGGTGGGGCTGGGCTTTCCGTGCAGAGAGATCAGGGTGTGCACAAGTGTGGAGAGGATCGTTGGAAGAATGGGCTGGCTTTCAGGGTGCAGGCAATCCTGCAGGAGGAAAAGTGCAATTCCAGGCGTCTGAGGACTTAAGAAGCTAGAATCAACTGAATTCCTCTGGGGTCTGATGGGCTGAAATGATCAGGTTTGGCCCAGGCTCCTGGAGCCAAAGCTAACGTGTGTCAGCTTAGAACTACAGAAACAAACTCCAGAGCTGGAAGGGGCTTTTACTGACCTAACCCCCTTCATTTTACAAACAAGGGAACTGGGAGAGGCCGACTGCAGATTGGCTATCAAGTGGAGCGGTGAAGTCAGGCTGCCTGATTTTCTCTGGCTCCTGTTAGTACCTGTATAGCACACGACAATTGTTCAGACTAAAAACTCTGGCATCCTGTTGGGAGAGGAACATGAAGGTCATTCATCCTAGATTGCTGTACTCTCAACTCATCTAATCAAGGGGTAGGACTTAATAGTTGAATAGAATTAGTTTACTAAGGGATTATGGAAATTATAATTAATGGACATGATTTTATACCATCTAAGAGGTACAAGAAGAAACTCTGCAGTTTTTATTGAAGCTTGGGATCCTCTTGATGAAAACCTAGGATGCCCGTCCTGATGGTTAGCAACTGACCCCTTAGCTTCCTAGTGAATGCAGAAGTGGTCCAAGGGGCTGGGACCCACTGCTGACATTACTTTTCATGTCAAGCAGATGCTCTCCCCTGTGGGGACAGCAGGGATCTTTTTCTCTGCCTCTGCCAGGCATAGCAAGAAGCTTTTTACTCAAGGCTGGACCCAGCTGACCTTAGCGAATATTAGTAAATACATTGAGACTCTAATTCTGAATATTCCTGACAAGAAAGGAGTCCTTAATTTCTTCTTGCTCCTGTGTTTGGTGTGTGTGCATGTGTTAGTAGATGTGCATTTGGTTATTTTCAGATAACCATTATCATATCTCATGAGTCATGGACATGAGACACAATGGTTGGACAGGCTGATTTGAAGCTTGGAATTGAGAAGGTAAACAAAGGCTTTTTCCTTTAAAGCCAGCCTGTCAAGCAAATAATTAAGGCTTTTCAAATTCATCAGTAAGTTGCTGAGAGTAGATCTAGTCTATTACTTCAAGCGAAAGACACAAACAAGTCCCCGCGCAGTTGTAATCATTCTTTAACAGCGCTGGCCTACGGTTTGTCTTCGCTTGACCTCTAATCTTCATACACTGTGATCCTGCACACAAGGCACTCACTGAAGTTCTTAGCGTAAGACTTGGGCCATGTTAGTCAAAACCAGCCTCAGGCTTAGCAAATAAGGTTTTAGAACATGATTTAGGGAACAGCAAGGGCTCCTCTGCCCAGACATTTTTAAAATGTCTTAATATCCTTACTTTTTTGTGAATAAAACAAAACACTGAATAACTTTATCAAAATTCAAATATATCTATTTAGAAAGGATAAACCTTTAAATTTCTCTTTTATCAAAATTCAAATATATCTATTTAGAAAGGATAAACCTTTAAATTTCTCTTATCAAAGCTCTTCTGTCCAGTGGCTCGGCCCTGCAGATCTTTGCTGGGGTTACTTTTCTTCAGTCGGAGGAACTAATCCATATTAATTCTTAATTGCAATGGATGTGTATTTTTATGGCTGAGTAAATGGCTACACTTTTCTTTTCTTTATTCATTCTCTTATTAGGCTCTCTGCAGCTGCCATGTAGAAGTGAACATGCTACTCTATCACTCCAGTCTACCTTCACCAGAGACCATTCATTCATGGGCTGTATTTAGAGACTCTTGTGCAAACACATTTCTTGCCCATCATTTCCTTTGAGGAGGGGTGACTCTGGATGGCACCACATGTGTGGGCCCTGTTGGTGAATCAAAGAGTTTATGGCCTTATCAGTAAAGTGCAAGTTCAGGCTCAAAGCCAGGTGTTTGGAAATGAATACAACTTCCCGTTCTGTTGTGGAAGGCCCTTGCCCTGTTCCCATGATGCTACCTTTGAGCATGTCCTGTGATTTTTCCAGAGACAGTGTTGAAACCTGCTCATATCTCTAAAAGAAATGGAATCTGGGAGCACTGTCAGCTGGGAGGTGGTCACTCCAGTGTGATGTGACAAGGCCCTGAAGAGCAGCACAGACACTTGTCTTTGGGCCAACAGCCCCCACATGGGGTAGGGTGTGGTTCGGGGATGCATGATTAAGCCCGGGGAATGAGAACAGACTCAGGGACCTGGAGCTCCCTTCATCCCCCAGGGTCTTAGAATTCCGTAATTTTTGGATTGCGATGGAGCTAACCACATGGCTAAATAAGGAATCCAGCACCTGGCAGCAGGATATAGAAAGAAAATAAGACATAAATGAGCCAGCTCTTCTCTCCCCAGCTGCCCCTCTTCTCCTGACCCTTACCCCAGCCTAACGCTGCCAATTGCCTTCTATTTTGAAGAATTCCATCTATCTGCCCAACAGACCACCCTTTTTATTAGGCAACTCCTTAAGCAGATTCTCTGTTGTTTCTGCCAAGTCTTCAGGTCTGTCCCTCTAGCAGTGTGGCTTCAACACAAAGTGATCACAGTGATTAATAGTCCAGTACTTACAGCAGGTATTATAGTTATTTAAGAGGACAAAGTCTCTCCTATTATATGAGGGTGGAAATCTCTTCTGGAAACACTGCAGCTGTCACCAGAGGCATGAGTATTTCCATTTGGTGAAGTAATCCTGAAGGATGGAGCCATCAAAGCCCATGTTTGGGGTTGTTACTCGACTTTTTCCCCAGGAGGCATTTAATCATGCAGGCAGGGATTTAATGAGGCTGAGTTGCTTGGAATTCTCCATGTGGCACCTTTTAGGGTAAGGGGGCTGCTTGTGGGTGTGTTTGTGGTCATGGGTATTAAACAGGCCTTGGAATACCAAGGGGCAGAGGGTCATGGCAGGGATCCCACCACAGAGCGGGCAGGAAAAACCGACTCCCAGGAAGAGCCCCTCAGAGGGGCATGGCACTGCCCAACCTCCTCCATCAGTCCCGAGGCTGAAAAGCACAAGATGTTTATCCTGGAGCCTCCAGGACAGGTGTTCAGGGCCTGCCAGCCCTTAGGACCCTATCCCAGTGGATGCAGGCTCTTTCCAACCCTTCCCCACCTGTCCACTCCCACTCACGCTTTATCAGCCTCTGACTGCCCCCCCGCTCTGCCTCCAGCTTCTCTCTCCTTTCAGCCCATTGTCCACACTCAGCTGCACAGTGACCTTTCGATGGTAAACTGGTACCTTGTCATCCCTCTGCTTAAATCTCTTTGGTGGCTCCTCCTTAACCACAGGATAGAGTCCCACTCCGAGGCCCTTTGGGACCAGGTCCCAGTCTTTCTGTCCTGATCTTTCTTTTTGGCTTCTCCCCTGTGCATCCTGAACTCAAATCACCATGAAACACGTGCAATTCAATTTCCTTTCCTTCTTTTAAAAATTACTTTGCTTCTACAACTTTGCAAATGTAGCCCCCTCAGCTTAGAAGGTCCGTTTGCGATCTTTTGGCCGTGTGACCTGCTGCCAAACTGCAGCAGGGACACTGTCCTGTGCCCACCCGGCCCCAGTCCTTCCGCCCCCGAGCACTTAGCTAGCTGCTGTTCGCCAGTCCCCTGGAAGTCAGGCGGAAGTAGGAGCTGTGTTCCAGCCGATGGTGTGTCGGGAGCAATGCCCGCACTCCCAGGCCTGACTGCTGAAGCCTCCGGCAGGCCCTCTGTGCTCCCTCTTCTGCTGGCCCGATGCAGAGCAGACAGGGGAGACCGCGAGGCCCTGGGGGTGGCAAAGCCACAAAAGGGGCGCAGCCTTGGGCCCTGAAGACCAGTGCGGCGGAACTCTCCTCCCTCCAATCCCCAGCCCACACTCCACCGTGGAGTGAAAAGTAACCTTTACTGTACTAAGCAACTGAGATTTCATTTGGGGGCTGCTTATTACAATGGTCCACCAACCCCGACTGAGATGGCACCTTCATGAATCATTCTTGGGGCAGGCAGTCCCTCCCACCCTCTTCCAAACTCTGCTCTCTCTCTTCTGTGTTTCCCCAGCCCCTGGTTCATGACTGCAATTCATCACTGTCACCTGTCTGTTGGTGCATCTGTCTCCTGAACTAGGCTGTAAGTCCCCGTAGGACAGAGACGGTGTCTATTTATCTTAGTATTCTGGGTGCCCTGTTGGGACTTAAATGGGTGTTAAGTTGCCCATGTCTCTCTCAAGCACTCAGAATGGTCTGGCAAGCATGTGGCTCTAGGAGGTTCCCTCAGACACTAGCTACTGTGTTGAGGCCAATGATTCTACTTTCTGTGACCTTCCCACTAGCTTCAGGGTTCCAGGTTCTATAAATCATCCTCCCATGCCATGCACCCGATGATGGAAATACAATACGTGGCTCATCTCCCTCCATTACTGGATGATAATTTTCCACATCAGCAAGCAGTGAGAAAGGCTGGAGCTGTCACTCTCCCCTCCACTGATAGCCTCTGACAGTTAAGATGTCTTGATGCGGCGTGAGCTTCTTACCCCAGTGTTTACGGAGAAGGAAGCGTGGAGTGGGTGGGGGAGCCAAGGGTAACTGTAGTGTAGGCAGCTCTGTTTCGGGGCTGAGCGCTGGTTATTGGAGGAAATGGATGGATCAAAGGGAAATTTAGGATGATTCATCTCCCCTTCCATCCCTCTGCCGAGCTACTTTAACTCCCAGGTGTATAGATCGATTTGCAAAGCACCAAATTAAAATCAAATCAGCTCTTTACTGGGTGCCTACTCTGGGAAAGGCCAAGTGGACACAGGCAGGTCCATTCTTAAAGCTACCCGTGGCTTTAGGTAGGTGACAGGACTTCTCCAAAGACACCACGTGTCAGTGATCCTCCCGCGGCCCCGTAGTGCTGAGGTTCCTGGGATCAGAGACTTGGAAGTGAGGACGCTGTGGCACCGCACAGCCCAGAATCATCAGAGACGGTTCTGTGACATTCCTCACACTGTACTTGCCAAGGCAGGAGAGTGGTAAGCTAGAACTCCCGTTCCCAGAGCATTCTGGCTGATCAACACCCTCCTCTAAGCCAGTCCAAAGGAACCCTGAACTGAAGGAAACCGGATAGGTCACGGAATTGATACATCTCCTTCCAAACAAAACTGCCTCTTAAACCACTCCAAAGGGAAGGCGCTTGACCTCAGTTCGCTTTTTCTTTCCGTGAGCAAGATGATGCCATAACTTCTTTCTACACTTCAAATATAGTTCTCAGAATCATAAAGTTCAACTTAAAAAAGTCAAACCCATGCCCTACTACCAGCACCACCGCCCCGCCCTCCCGCCCCATCTCCGCTCTTTTCCTCCTTTCCCCTTCCACCTGCTTTGCATATTAGGCTGAAGCCATAAATGCCACAACCAAGGAAAATTCACAGGCTACTGTGGCTGGAGGACTGGAGGGCCCGCTTCTGGTTCCCCCTGGTTGGAAGAGAAGGGCATTTGTGAGGGGGCTTGTGGTAGAGACCAGTATGGCATGGAGGGAGCAGAACTGGGAGCAACGCCCACATAACTGTGCAACTTACAAGCTGAACAACGTGAATACGTTAACTTTTCCGAGCCTCACTTTTCCCATCTGCAAAATGGGGCAAACAGTACCCATGTGAGATGATCTTGGGCAAGATGAAAGGAGACCATCCAGGACTTCTTCACCTTCCATGCAAGAAAAAGACATCCTCTCTCATGCCTCTGCCCCTGTCCTTCCTCTGCCCCCCAGCCCAGAAGAGCCCCAGAGGGCCGAAATGTGTCCATGATCCAAACTCAGAATCTGAAAGTTGACTCCATACCAGTGAAACAACGACCCCTCCTACGGGGAGTATGTGGGCATGAGGCAGCTTTGTCCCTGTTCTGTCGACTCCTGGCTTTCTCTTCTCCTGGGACTATATAATTCTAACTCCTTCCAAACGTTCCTGTCGGCCCACTTTCTCAATGCCAAATCATTTCTGCCCATTCTGTCAACCACAATACACTGGGGGCTACCACGAGCACGGCTAAGACTGGAAAAATGGTATTTGGCCAACTAGGTATGAATGTAGGGCTATCAGACCTTAATTCTCTGATCTGAAGAGAATTCAGTTCAATTCATTTTGTGTTTTTGGGGGAAGTCTGTGAAATAGAAATCATTGCCCTGCATACTGAGTGAGAGAGTGAATAAGAAGTTACCAATGCATGCTCCTGCCTCCCGAGAGCTTTCTATATAACAAGTGGGCTGGGCCACCCCCACCCACTGGTGGGTAGGTGAGGGTTGAGTGCTGATAGTGCCTGTCCTGAGATGGGGGCTCTGGGAGGCCTGAGCCAAGACGTGCTCTTCGACCTGGGCTGGGAGGCTGCGGAGGAGCAGGGGAGGAAACGGGTGCTATAGGCAGAGGGATGGAAGATGGGTAAAGATGCAGAAACAGGACAGCAGCAGGCATTTCTGGAAAACAAGATGCAGTCTGGCTTTGTGGTGGGGCAGTAGGGAGTGACAAGGTTCAAGCTATTGGCTGGGACAGGTCGGAGATGCCTGAAATACTGAGAGATATTCAGGCTTTATTCTGTAGCCACGGAGAGACATTCAAAGCTTTTGAACAAGGGAATGACACATTCGGCTGCAGAAATACGAACTTGGCTGCATTACACAGGTTGCGTGGGAATGGGGCTGGAAGGCAGGGCAGCAAGGTGGCTACGAGTCCAGGCGGAGAGAGGTGAGGGGAGAGGAGGGAAGGAGTGAGAGGTCCAAGCGAAGAAGCGAAGAGGACAGCCCATACGACTTGACCAACTGAACGCAGGCACTGATAACTGTGGAAGGGCACAGGAGAGGAAGGAGGAAGGAGGCTTTGTAGCCTGGGGAACTGGAAAGATGATGAAGCCTCTGGAGACAGAAGTGGGCTGGGACCCTGGCGGGCAGGAAGACGATGCTGTCCTCCAGGCCCTGGAGAGGAAGAGGGCCTTCATGCTCCACACCCTGCCAAGGACCCCCAGTGTGCCTGGCAGTTCAAGAGCTAACAGCCTGTTTGCTCTGCCCCTGCAGGGTGGCTGGCTGGCCAGTGATCCCAGGAACACAGCTGCTGTCTATCCACATCCACTTTAAACTGCAGGAGAGGTCCCGGTGACTCCCTGGTAACTCCTGTCCCTCCAAAACCACAGTGTGGCCTCCACAGCACTTGACCCAGCCCCTGCTGCTCATCGGCCCCTCCACACAGCCTCCGTTCCTACCATAGCTGTTACACAGTGAAAGGGAGACCAACACAAAGGCAGGTATCTAAAAAGGGTGTGGGAATCCTTCTTCTGGTGCCTTTCTCAGCTGGTACTGACAATATTCTCCACCGTAAACCTAGCCATCTGGATTCTGCAGTTCGTTGGCTTATCAAGGTTATCGTTTTGGCCTGGACACTCCCCTAAAGTCAAGTAGGCGTCTCCCCAAGGGGAGCAGAGCCTTTATTAGCTGATGGCTTGGCAGAGCTGCCAGGCACCTTTATGCTGATCTAATGCCAGGCCCAGGAAGCTATGAATGTCTCCTGTCAAAATGCCATGTGGCTGTCACCTTCCCACTCCTCTGAAGCATATGGCCATTGGTCAATGAGAAGATTGTCATGGCTTCCCAACAGCTTAAGTTAGCAAGCCTTCCCCAAAGCTGGTGGTTTTGCTTTGGGAAGTGTCCAACAGCTCACTGAAACAGGCTGACATGCCTACTTCGCACTGTATACACAACACAGCCCTTCCATAGCTCTTCCACTGCTCCCTTGGCCGGGAAAACAGCATCTGTACACTTACGGGGCCAGATAGCACAGCAGCCAGGCTGTGCTCCAAAGGTAATGTGCTACCAATGAACGGATCCCTTCTGGATCGTTACTACAACATGGCCCCCACGCCCTGCATTGAGTGAGACGCCTCTCACAACACCAAGTCCACAGGACCTTGCCCATGGGTATTCATGACTACCAGAACCAGAAATATCCATCAGTGGTTTCACTGCAGAGCCCCAGTACACAGCCCCACTAGCCACCACGGTCTTCAGGCAATAGCACAGTCTCGTTGCTTAAGAACTCCCAGTGCTTTCCCACAGCACTTCAATTTCCCTGTCATCGCCACTGTCCACACGTATGGGGGGCTCTGTGCTTATCTGCCTGTTTCCAAATGGTGCCTTCCAAGAGTTGAGAGTGATTGAGGGCTGTTGGAAAGCAAGTGTGTTCATGAAAGGAAATGACTTTGAAAGGATGTCATCGGCGATGCCACAAGGAAGTCAATTCTGAGCAGACAGAACAACGAGCCAACTCAGTCCAGCGGCAGTGTGAGCTCACCTGTTCCAACAGCTTAGAGCATGGCAGAAGGTGCTCTGCCAAAACTTGCATATGGCATGCACTCACGCTTGCGTGTGTTTGTGTGACTCATATGTGCCATGACATTCCCATGCTCTGGCCTATGTCAGGTCATGGGGACACAAGGGTGAATTAAAGGCAGCCCCGTGAAGGACCTCTCAGTGTAGCCCAGCGAGCAAGTGTAAAGAGGTGGATGTAATTCCACAAGATAAGTGGGGACGTGCCCTAAGAGCTAGGGGGACAGAGGGACAGTTAGGGAGTGCTGCTGCCTGGGTGTCCAAGAAGGCTTCTGTAAGGAGCACTGTGGTCTGCTGGGCAGGGTCCTGCTTGGGGAATCTGGAGCCCTGGTTTGAGTGCTGACTTCAGTAACATTTAGGCAGGTGGCTGTTTCCCACCTTGGGCTCCAGTTTCCTCACCTGATCTCTCCGGCAACTTTCCAGCACTAAAGTTTCCAGGGCTCTGATTAGGACCAGCTAAGAGTTAACGTGAAGGCCCAGGAGCTACTTCCAGGCTCTGCCTTAAGGATCTGCTCTCACTTCATGGCCTGGCAGCATGATCACTTCACAGTGCAAGGTATGAACAGAATCAAGGACAAAAACAAATATTAGCATGTCTTCTCATGTAATCTGAGCCAGATGCTTCACGTGTTTGTATGACTCCTATGTGCCATGACATGGGCTTGTGTTGTAGGTATCGAGAGGTCCAGGATAAACTGATCGTACTGATTTTTTTTTAAAGATCAAATAACTATATACGTGCCCTTGACACATACAAAATAATGTAAATCAGTGATATTCAGGTTACTGCTCTCAAGCCACATGGGGCCCTTTCGTGGGCATCCTGCAGCTCTTACAAGCCTTCCAATTTCCTGTCTCGGTAATATGCGATCCTAGACGCTGTGGGGCAGGCAGCAGGCACGTGGCTCTGCTAGCTGGTGATGACTGCAAAAGTGGCTCCCGAGTCACATAACTCAGTACCATGGGGTAAATATTTAATCCTGCTTATCTGCATGGAAATTCAATATTTTGGTTCCACCGTCTGTCTGTCTTTTTACATGCTCATCCACATCAATGTCTGTCTTGGACTGCAAGCTTTAGAGAGCCAGAGCTGCATTTAAGTTGTCTTAATGACATGAGAGAGAGATTCCTGTAAGGATGGATATTTAATAAATGTGTTTTCTCATCTTGAGGAGGAAAAAGAAGAAAATCTATCTCTTTTTCTTTATAGCTTCTCCCTCTAGTGTCTGACCTTCTATTAGATTTAACGTCGGAGCTGGAAGATGAGCCCTGTCTCTTGGAGCAGTGCATCTCTGCTGATGACAAGAACCCCATGCTAATGATGGTTCTGCAGTGGGTCCCTTCACAGCGGCTTCTCAGTGCTGCTCAGAGGGAGGGGGAGAAGCAGTCACTAGAGTGGGGAGACCTCAACATTATCCTAGTCTTTACCCAGAGAGAAAAGGGGCTTGGCTCTTGGCTGCCCCACTTAGGAAGCTGCATCCAGGGCAACAGTACATAAACATGCCCCTTTCTTGCCTCTTTTTTGCCTTTTTGGCTCTGAAATGGCTCTTGAGTATTATGTCCTCTTTTTCCAAGACTGTCTGTAACCCGTTGCAGAGGCAGTGGCTAGTATTGGCATTGCTGCAGAAGGGAATATCATGATGGGCTAAGCTTCAGACACTGACTGTCTCGAGGCCATGGGCATGCTACAGTCTGTGTGAGTCTCCTCCTCTCCTCTTTCTGGTTTCCCGATGGCCAGACTCTTCAGATGGCTGGAAGCTGGGCCATGCCAAAGAAGCAAGAAGGCTGCAGAGCAATGCTCCATGCCATTGCAGGAGGCATGCAGACTCGAGAGATGCACAGGGTAAGGCTGATTTGCCAGGAAGCTTTCTCCCCAGCATTTCATCCAACAGCCTGTGTTAAGGCACCAGCAAGTGGGCCCCACATTGCTAAGCCCAGTGGTCAGTTTCCAGTCACAGCAGCAACACTCACACCCCTTCCTTTGCATTCCCTCCTCTCTCTCTGGCCATGCCTTTAGGAGTCCTGTTTGCTGGTTCTTTCCCTTTATCCCAATCTCCAAACATCAGTAGGGCTAGGACTCAGTTCTTGGACCGCATCTCACTTCTGTCTACACTCACACCCCAGTGATCTTATCCAGAGATCCAGGGGTTAAGTATCTTCTATATGTTGTTGACTTCCCAAATGACAGTTCAGCCACAGATCTCTCTCCTGGAGAGGTTCATTCCTTGTTATATACTCCACATCTCCACTTGGAGGTTTCATAGGCACTTCAAACTTAAAGGTCTCAGATGGCTTTCCTGATCCTCCTGCCCTGACACCCGTTCCTCTCACAGACTTCCCCATATCCATAAATGACAATTCCCCTCTTGGCATCGTTTAGGACAATTGCCTTGGAAAATGCCCTCCCTCTCTCTCTCACATCCCATATCTGATGCGTCTGCAAATGACATCATCCTGCAGTCTGACCTTATCGCTTCCATGGGTGTTAAGACCAGGCCCAGCATCTCCTGAGGCAGCAGGCACCTGACAGGACCCCTGCCTCTCCCTGGGCCACCTTCACTCCATTCTGCACATGGCAGGCAGACGGACCCTGATAAGTGTCTGTCAGATCGTGTTGCTTCTCTGCTCAATTAAATAGCAATTAAATACCCAGAGGCTCTTTGGTTCACTCCCAGTAAGAGCCAACTTCTCACAACAGTTTATATACCCTAGTCCTTGGGTCCCACAGCCTCACCTTACGCCATTCACCCCCTTACTCCCTCCTCTCCAACTGCACAAGCCTCCTCAGCTCCGGATTCATCAGCGTGGCCCCTTCTCATCGGCCCCTTCTCGCTAGCCCCTAGAAGGCTGTTTTCCCAACTATCTGCATGGTGCCTTTCCTTCCAGTCTCCAAGTCTTTATTCTAATGCTGCCTTCTTCGTGAGACATTCCTTGGCTGTCTCCTTAAAATCACAACCTCTGAACACTCTTCCCCCTTCACTGCTTCACCCCTCTCTGGCATGCTATTTAATTTACCATCCGTCTCTCTACTAGAATCTAAGTTCCACGAGGGCAGGGATTTTTGACTCCCTTGTTCACTGGTCTATCACCAGCGTCTACAACAATGTCTAGCAGACAGCAGACCTTTCATTTGCGAATGGGTGGACTAATGAATGAATGAACTGGAACATATTTTTGTATATAACTTACTGACCACTTCACTTACACTAATATTTAGAGAAATGCCTCCCAACTGCATGCTTTATTTCTGTTGTCCTTCCAGCCCATCTTTTCCACTTCCTTGGTGGCTTTTGCAGCTTTCCCTAAGAAAACAGAATCCCTGGGCTCCCCTCAGGTATTCTGGGTGTTACCAAGCAGCTCCTGCACTGCACTCAGCCCCACCTCCCCAGCCTCACACCACGGGCATCCAGAGGCTGCCCAGGGGAGAAGCAGAGTCACCACAGCTGCTGATGAAGAGTGATCAGCCCTTTCTCTTAAAAGATGACTTGGCTTTTGAGCTGAAGAGAGTTGGCAAACATACCATACTATAGTCTTTTAGAAATTTCAAAGGCTAAGATATTACGGTAATTGAAACACATATGCTTCAAACGTATCAGGATTTCTCCCCTTGTCTTTATTTCAAAGGGCAATCTATGCAATTCTCAAGACAGGAAGAGTGTCGGAGCCATTGTCTTGCCTTTTTTGCAAGTGAATTAGGCCTCTGATTCCTTAATCATTTCATCACATCAATTCTACTTTTAACTGGACTTCCCCAACAGACACAGTCCTTTGGATTCTCCTCCTGGCTCCACTCCTGTCTCTCACGTTCCACTTCATTGCATGTGTCTATCTTACTCTCTACACCTTGCTTTTTAAAATATTCATTCCCCTGCCTCATCCCCTGGAACTGTCCCACTAATTAGCATTTCCACTAATGAAGGAGCCAGGCTCCCATTCCAGTCCTCTTAGGACAAGAAACAGACCCCCAGGGCTCCTCCAGCCGTAAGGAAGCAGTGCAAGGCGAGAGCAACCAGTCTCCAGAGTCTAAGGCCATCCTTATCTAGGCTTAGGTAAATCTTAGCGAGACTGTCTATTGGGTTAGGCAGCTCATTATGCTCTTCTCAAAGTTTGTCAAGAAATTTGGGTAGATGGGTCTTGTCAATGTGATCTGCTCCAGCAGCAAATAATACTCCATGCTGGGAACTCTCCTAAGAATTTATTCATTTAATGGGTTAGATGGAGAAGCAGCACACTCTCCCTTGGAAGCTCCTGTTTTAGGCAGAGAACAAAATAGCTATGTTCTGTTATCTCAGTGGACAGCCACTGGCTGCTAAGCATGTAGTGGCTATTGCAGGTTTTCAATAACACATGCTACAGAAATGCTAATCACCATTAGTCACAAGGTAGGGCCAGTGCTCTGACATACGGTGGAGCCAGGAGCCAGCATACACATTCCTGCATTTTAGAGGTAGGCTTCTCCGTGGCTCACAGGCCAACTTATTTATTTACCATACCACTCAGTGCCACAAACTAATCAACTACTCCTCGGTTCCACCAACAGTGTAATAGAAGCTGTCAGGCATTTTTCCAGGAAGACCCTCAATGGCATCATGGCTCATTGTTATAATCCATCAAAGGCCCTGTATTCTAACTTGCAAAACCACTTAGTGGAGCACAGAGGCCTCCTTAGGTTACTAAATTATGTTGTAACCAGTCCCTTGTTGTTTGTGTGCTTTAATTTTGTATTTGCTCCTTGAGCAGCGTTATCAGAAAGGGAGCAGTTGATAGATTTATTTATCTATCTTTGAAATGAGGGAGCAGAGATTCTGCTCCTGTGAACATCTTTGGCTGTCTTCGTCCCTTCTTCCTGCACGTGTTTCTGCTCCTGGCAGCTCTTCTCATCATCCTCTCTGCTCAGGGTGAACTTCCAGCTCCCTGTCTTTACCAGTATGACTCCACGCAGCAAATGCCCTGGATGGCTCTTTAACCTGTTTGCTTCCTGGAATACTCTAGATGCTCAGTGTTTAGGAAACTGTTTTTAAGTAAGGCTGCTTGATATGACAGAAACGCACCTATTCAAACATGTATAGTGAAAGGAAAGATACCGCACACAGAAAAAGAAAGAAAGAGTATGGTTAGAGTCACAGAGCTCAAGGACAAATGAGATACAGAGAGTGGTTAGAGTTAACCCAAAGGTTCTCAGATTTACTATGCATCTTGATCACCTGGGGGAGTTGTCAAAACACAGATTCCTGGGCCCCATCCCCACAGTTTCTGGGTCAGTAGATCTGGAGTGGGGCCCAAGAGTTTGCATTTCTAACAAGTTTTCAGGTAATGCTGATGCTGCTGGTCAGCGGCCACGCTTTGAGAACCACTGAGCGAACCTGCTAAGAGCTTGAATTTTCATGATCCATCATTTTTTACATATTTGTGAGTCAATGTCTTCCATCACTCTCATTTCTATCCCAGCCACAGCCTATCAAACAATGGGCCACGTGAACCCCCGAGGAAGGGATCTCACTCAATTTCCATCACCTAATTGCATTCTGCCGAATTCCTCTGGGCTTCCCCTAACACTCCCACTTAGCACTTCCCCAGGTCTTTGAATCTAAACCCCTTCAGGAAAACCTTTGACTACCTTTCCTATGAGAAAGCTCAGTGGTGCATGGAAATCTTCTGCAAAGGGGGAGGAATCCTGTGCAGGTATAAAGTTTTCCAGGCAGCTGCTTGGCAGACATTGCTCCTTTCAAAGAAGCCTATGCTTTCAAACGGGAAGCCTGTGCCCCTGCCCAAAGAGGCGGAACCTGGAGGAGAAGGATCTCTGATTTTAAAAAAGCCTCTGCCTTAGCAAAATCTCAACGGTCTTTCAAGGTGAAATATTCTAAAAGGAGCATGAGGTTTTCTAGGTCGACAGCTATGATTTCCCACATGTAACCAATGTCTGTGTGGAGCAAGTGACTGCCGTCAGCGAGGTAAGTGCTGCTCCAGGAAGGCACACCGTGGGCTGCCAAGCAAGGGTGGCAGTCAAAGTTCTGTGCTGACCCGATGCTGTCTCCGCTCCCCCAGAACCCAGCCCAAACACAGAAGAAGACGGCTGCTCACTGTTTCGGGGCTTCTCCTCATCCATGCCCTCGTCCTCGTTCTCGGGATCGATGTCTTCGGCCTGCGTGATCCAGTCCAGATAGCCTTTGAGATCCTCTTCTAGCTGCTGCTTCTCCCGCAGCTTCTGGAAATCTCCCCGGGCCTTGGCCTTCTCCCTCTCTTTGGAAAACTCTCTGGTGAGAGTGAGAGAAGGGGCAGGGCAGGAGAGCACAGAGAAGGAGGGAGCACCGAGAAGGGTCGAGGATGGAAGGAGAGATGGAGATAAGGAGAAACAAGAGTCTTAATTGCTTTGCAGGGAGAAACCTGCCCACACGCCCCTACTTTCCACCGACAGCTCCGCTAGTCAGCCTAGGCTTTGTCTACTCTCACCTCGATGGGAAGCGTCAGTAAGGGGACATTCCTGACACTGGCCAGGAGAGGCTTAAGGGGATGGATGAAGTCCATCTCCCTCTTTTCCTGGATCATGATCACACGCTTTGCTTTTTAATAACTGTTCTCCAAAGACCTGGGAACCCGTTCCAAGCAGTAACTAAAAACCTCCATCACCATTCCAGAACATGCATTTCCATCCCACCCAGTATTGACTGGTAGTTTAAAATTCTCCCAAGGGTCTCCAGGTGACACAAGGTGTTAGGACCGGCAGTGTACCAAAGCCCACTCACTCGCCCCAGGTCCTGAGAGCCAATCATTCATGTCTCTTCCCAACTCTGGCTTCAGGATGTCTCACTGGTAGCTTGAGATCAGCCACAGTGGGAATATTTACACCATGGTAACTGGCAAAAATGCTGAAAACCAGGGCTTTCCCCATAGAGAGCCAATTGTTAAGTATTTACCAGTATACCGCTGATTTGGGACCCAGGAGATTTAATGTCCTGAATTTCTGTTCTTATAACGAGCTCAACCTGCCACTCAGCATTCCTGGAAGGATTTCTAACCTAGAGAAGGTTCTCTCCCACATGGAGACAAATGAAGATTCCAAACACAAGAAAATGTCCTGGGGGCTGCCCTTTTGGTTTAAAGAAATCCAATCAGAATAGAAAAATACATAAAATCAAGATGATATAAAAGTTAAATGATGCATTTAGTTTAAAGTAATAATGAGTTGAAATTGAAACTGGGGTGGGATTTGCTGGAAGAATGGCCTATTGAAAAATCTCTGACACAGTAACTATTTCTTTTCTATGATTCTGTCCTGATTTTCCCTCTGACTTTGAATTCACTTTCTGAGCAAGGAGGCGGCTGGCAGGAGAAGGCAATCATCAACAAAGCGAATTCTCAACCCTCGAAGCAAGTCTGTGCCTTTTCTTGCAAAATAGATATAGGGGAGTATTTTTGGTTTTGATATACAGTCTTTGGGGAATGAGGCCCTTGGTGGTGTGTGTATGTGTGTATTTGTGTGTGTGTGTGTGGTGTGTGTACATGCACAGGACATCTTGCTTAATTCTTGGAGTCATGATGTCTTCCTCTCTCACCACTGAAGGCCCAGTTCAGGGCAAGAGGCTGCTGGAAGCGCCTTGGAGAATTTTTTGCTCAAGCCACACTCTAGGAAAGGCACCCTGGAAGGAGGGACAGCACCACAAACCACAAGAGGGCAAAGGGCTCTGCTCCTGAGTCTACTGTCACTACCTGTACTGCCTGGTGCTTGCGTTTGGCCTGTGCCACTCGGGAGAGCACTGATTTCAGCATGCACTGTCTTTATGGTGAGATGGAGTTGGGGCTGGGGTGGGGCCTAGGGAACTTTTTAATTGGGAGAATGTGGGGGCTCTCAAGCTAACCAGTTCTCTTCAACTGCTGCCTTAATGATGCTCTGGTTTGGATTGAATTTTGTTCTTAAATTTGATTGAATCCAATTCTAATTGGATTGAACTTGCTGTTTCTTGGGCTTCCTGCCAAGCAGCGGGTACCTTCATTTCTTTCCCAAGGAGTTTTATGCTGGGGAAAAGGGTCAGATTGACAGCTCACAATGGAGAGGGGAGCTTTGCTCCTTCCCTTTTGGGGATGATCATAGAGAGATGCCATCCCCTCTCCTCCTAACCTCTTATCCCCTGTACCTGGTTAAGCCTCCGGGGCCTTAGTCTTGCTCCTGGAGACAGTAACCTCATACAGCATTTTTCTCCCTATGCAAATCAACTCCAAAAACTGTGTTTCAAGGCCTCCTCTCTTGACTGTCTTTCTGTCTACCTCCATTTGCACCCCTCTGAGGTGGGTTTGGAGTTGCAAGGGGCTGAACTTCACACTCCCTTGTAAGGGCTCACTTCAGCTCTTTTGAGTGACTTTGCAGAGGGTTCAAGTTCTAGCTACAAAACACCTACCCATCCTTCTTTTGGAGTTGGGAGAATAGGACTGGGACTCAACTGGAGTAGGGACAATTGGCCCAATCCTGTTTTACAGCATCAGCCCCATGGAGTGAAGCTCACCATCTATACCCCAAGGCCTCTGGGATCGAAAATAAACATCACAGGGGGAGAAATAGAACACGAGGTATGCTGATGATTCTGCCCGGCTTGAAGATAATTTTCCTCATAGAGGAAGGATGTGTTTTGGGAGTGTGAGAGGGATGGGGAAGGGCTTTACTCAGATCTGGAGCATGGCTGGATCCCATGGAGTGTGAGGCACAGCCGGGCTTGAGGCTGGATGGAAGGTGAGCCAAGGTTTCCCTCGGCAGTCCCCATGTGGTAAAGGATCTGCTGGTGGCAGTGCCTGGCTCTCTTTATCTCCTTGCCTGGATGCCAGCCATGTTCCTGCTCTGGGGACTGAGCTAATGAAGACATGGAGCCCCAGCCTGACAGGTTGCACTGGGTGCAGGGACTGGGGCCGGCAAGACAATCAGTCACAGCTGTGGGATTTGTCACGAGACAGGACTGCATCTCTCGCCAGCAACGGCCAACATGAAAAATGAGGGGTGGTGTGGAGAGCCAGGGGCAGGGCTCAGCGATGTAAAGCATGCACAGGGTGCTGCCACCACGCCCAGCTCATTTGAAAAAAAAATTTTTTTTTTTTTTTTTAGAGAAAGGGTCTCACTATGTTGCCCAGGCTGATCTCAAACGCCTAGCTTCACATGATTCTCTTGCTTCAGTCTCCCAGCGCTGGGATTATAGGCATGAGCCACCATGCGCAGCCCTGAATTTCCACACTTTAAATGGAAGCTTTATGGAGTCATCTTCTCTACCTTCACGAGCAGAACACACCAAGCACCCTTCAATCTTTCCTTAGTGACCGAAGGACATAATTTATGAGGATGAGTTACTGTGCTGGGCTATAAAATCGTATTATCCTTAATTGTTGGAATGTAGGGTTTCACACCCACTTCTCCCAGTCCCAGAAGGCTCCAAGACTGCAGTGCTATGCAGTTAGTTGCTTTGCTCTCTTTCACGGGCCATGAAGATCTGCAGGGCTGCCAGCCCCTCTGCTGAACAGCCCAGCCCTGCTGCAGGCCTCTGGGCGGCTGCCTTCACAGCTTCCTGCTGGGATTGTGTGCCTGCTGGCTGTTTCCCACAGTCTGTGCTGATTGCTTCTCTGTCTGCCTGCTCGCTCCTCTCACCCTTCCTACTGCAGCTTCTGCTCTTCCCCTCTCCACTTCTCACCTGTCATTTAAAAGCATGGGATGAACCCGTCCTATGGGTTTGGGGAGAGTACACCACAGAGGTCAGGGATAGAAGCGATGGATTCACATCGCTTGGGCTCAGCTCTGCATCCTGCATTTTTCACCTGCTGGAATTGAGGTCATTTTCCCTGGTAAGCCTCACTTTCCTTCTCTGTAGAATGGACACAGGAATAGCGCCAGCTCACTGAGTTGCCTTGAGCATTAACTGAGCGAATCTAGTGAACGCGCCGAGCACAGAGCCTGACACAGAGAATGCTAGTGACTGTTAATGCTATCACTGTGACAGTCAATTTCATGGAGCAGTGAGACCTTTTTGAATGCTTCTGAAAGCGTAGCTTAATCAGAAGTCTGATGAATAAGTGGGTGTTTGACTGCATGGTCAACTACATCTGCACCCAGTAAGTGTGCGACTATTCTACCGTCCTGGCTAATCAAGACACTGACTGGCAACCGTTGCCTCTGAGTGGTCAGCCAAGAGAAGCCTGATTCCAGCTTTGACACTGCATGGGGCGGAGGCAACCAAGTCAGAGTGGCCAGCTCTTGACACATGAGGAGAGCTGCTTAAACCAGAAAGGGGAGGTGCTCACCCATACACACATCTTTGCTCTTTAGGGCAGACCCTTGGCCAAGGAAGCCTTGGCAGATGTTCTATCAGTGATTCAGGAGCTGCAAGGAGCAGATGGCAGCTCTCAGAACAGGTCAGGAAACAGAGGCTGGGGAAGGTCTCCAGGAAAGACCAGCGTGTCGACTCAAAGACTCCTAAGTTCAGAGGTCAAATAGCCTTAATGTTCTTGTTCTGAGTCAACCAACATTTTTGAATATTATCAAGCTCCAGGTTTGGGGTGAGGAGTCTGAATACACCCTAGCGCATTTAGGCTGAGTCAGCCAAGATATGGCCTTCAAAGTGGCTTCTTCCCCAACATCAGCAGCTTCTGTCACTTGACTTCACTGCTTTGATTCCTGGGCAGACGCTCTGCTCGGGGAGGACCCTCAGGGCCCAGCCCTCATTCTCCACTTCAGGCTCTCGGCGGGGGGTTACTTGCTCAGATTTGGTTCCCATCTCCAGGGGAAGAAAGTGGAGTTACATTCTTTTAAAAGTCTTGAGCTGTGGCTTGTGTTGCAGTTCAAGCTCATTCATCATAGATCTCATGGGAGGCGGTGCCTTGAGTGCTGGCTCTGGTTCTGCTACTTACCAGGGAAGTGACGTTGTACAAATCACTTAACATCTCTGGGCTCACGTTCCTCATCTTTAAGAGGAAAGGCTGGAGCATGTCTAACATTTGATGATTCTACACTTCCAGTTATAACAGGCACCAAGTAAATAATAATCATTGTAATGACAGCACCATTATTGGGCACTTATTATATACCACTGTGTTAAGTATTCTGAAAATGATCTTATTCCATCATCACAGCCACCTATGCATTGGAATGATCATCTTCACTTTTCAGATGGGGAAACTAAGATTTAAAAAGGTGAAACCACCCAACATTATGCACCCAACAAGGGCAGAGCTGGGATGCCTCAATTTCTGCTTTGATTCAGGGTGATGAGGTTGATTTTTTCAGTCCTTTCCTTGGAGATTCACATATAAACACATGGGCATTTTCTTGTGTTTGAACATAAAACTGAAAACCTCTCTACCTTCCAGGCAATGAATCAGGGACTTACGTTGTTCTGCTCATCACTGTTATCCCTGATGGAAGGCACTAGTCTCCTGTGTGGCCTCAAAAGGCATTTTGTCATCAAGGTCTCTATTGGGCCATTCTCCATGGGAGGTGGAAGGGCTGGGAGGAGATTCTTTCCTCTACGCAGCTCTGAAGGCCAAGCCCACTGCTCTGCACTGCATTAGGGCAGCTGTATGAGCTGGGAGTAGCTGTTCCCAGTTTATGTACCGGGGGAAAGTGGAGAGCAATCTTTCTCTTTATGCCTAAATTTCTCCCAGCATTAACCTCTCTAGACAGGAAAGACTCTGCAAAGCAGCTGACCAGTCTCAAGCAGAGTAGAAGTAGATTACCCCCTCCCCCAAGTGGCAAAGGCAGCAGAGTGGGTTACCCATGAGCAGGTCACCAGGAGCATTTAGGTGTTAGGCCTTGGCATGGCTGGTGTGGACTTCTGAAGAAGAAAGTGGGTTGAGGAAATATCCCATGCGTTTCCATGGTGAAAAGGCGGCCATCCTCAGGTGCTCCCTTCCAACCACATGCTACTTCTACCATGGGGTCTCGCTATGTTGCCCAGGCCGCAGTGCAGTGGCAAGATCATAGCTCACTGCAGCCTTGAACTCCTGGGCTCAAGTGATCCTTCTGCCTCAGCCTCCTGAGTTGCTGGGTCCACAGGTGTGCGCCACCACGCCCAGTCACTTCTACCACTTCTCACTTCATCTGAGCAAGGGCTGAAATCAGTAGATGTGATACTTGCAGCCAACTAGATAAAGTTAGAGGAAAGTGAATCCCATCTCCTCTATTCTTAAATAATCGATGGCTTTAAACAGTTAAGGGTCCTTTCCATTCAGAAAAGGAAACTCAGAGATAGACTGCTCAGTCTGTGAAGTAAAATGAGAATTAGACTTTGAGTCTGCCTTTGTTTATGTTTTAAACCAGTCTCTTCTTACCCAGGCCTGTTCACCAGAGGCCACGAAGGCACAAGGAGAAGTGCCCTGCCTGCCTGGACAGCTACTGGAGGCTGGGAGGGGCCGGCTGGACCCAGTTTTTGTGGTGAAGCCAGCTCTCCTCCATCGTCCACCACCAAGACCAGTGGCACATCTGACCCTTTACCCAGCCAGGACAAGGACATCCACTTCAAGGCTCCTGTGGTGACCCCTTATCCCAGGTTCATCAGAGCCAGAAAAAGAATACAGCCAGGAATAGCAGAAAGAATAAAGAAAAATAAATGGAAAAATCAAGACCTTTTTCCTTGGTCCTGCTTACCCGCTAAGCACACCGAGAACCAAGTTAAGTACAAAAAATGACCCTATGATGATTAGTGTAACAAAATAGATCCAGGGCCAGTCCCTTCCTACGGCATCATTGACCTGGAAGAACGGAATGATAGTTAGTGAGGCACACTCAGCAACCGAGCACGGCCAGTGCCGGTCCCCGGCTCCCCAGACACTGACCCACGCAGCGCCGGGACCCGGGGACCCTCTAGGTGCAAATCAGAGGCCAAACAGCCTGCCTGGCCAATGGGTCAGTATTTGTGGTTGAACAGAGGCTTTGTTGTGGCTTTCTTGGGCCTGTCAGCGTCCCGTCCCTGAGGATCCCGGGCACGTATGGAGTGGAACCTGAGACCTTGCTCGGCTGCGTTGTGGAGAGGACATAGAAACGGTCAGCTTACCCGCTCAACACACCGAGAACCAGATTTAGAACGAAAAAGGATCCAAAGATGACCAGACTGACAAAATACACCCAGGGTAACTCATAGCCCATAGCGTCCTGCATCTGGAAAGATGAAGGAAAGTTAGGAAAGAAGAAGCAGAATTGGGTTACAGCAAAGAGGCAGGCAGCAGGTGTGAGCAGATCGGGAGGAGACAGACGGGGCTGAACGTGGGCTTTGTTCATGTGCACCAGGACACCCGTGTTACCCGTGTTACCCGGGGCATCGCCCATGTTCAAAGGACCTCCTGTGACCGAAGGGGACCTCGGCCCGCTCTGCCTCAAGAGGAATCACTCTGTCTCTCTGTGGTTTTATTTTTTGAAAAAGAAACCTTTCTCCAATGTTTTCTATTCACTTGTCTGAGAAAATGGGTCACCTCAAAAAATAATTTCTTCCCCATGGGATGGTTTAACTCACTTGGGTTTGCCTGGACATTAAGCCTTTTGTTGCACCTGGAGGCCCCTGACCTTGGTGTATGAAGTGCGTCAGCTCCTACTGACAGGCCTGGAGAACTGAAACCACAAAGGACGTGTGAGGAAAGATAACCTTCCTCAAGGGCTTGCCACCTGGATCGTGGGCCAAGCCCAGAAGTTAGAGGCTAAACCCCAGTGCTTCACACATACTGCGGGCCACCGGCTGGGAGAGGCAATCATTTTGGTTTATGTATTCAGAGAAGGGTCCTGTGACTGCAATCACAGCTTAGAGGGAAATGGTCCTTAATGTGGAAACTGACTGTAACTACTGAATGGTAGGGAATGCCCTGAAAGGTCACAAACCCCTACGGCAGCCAGACGCAGTGGTGTGCCGGAGCTGGCTCCTGGGGGCTGTGGGGAGCTCACCGCGCACATCTCTTCCCAGCTCCGTGTTCAGTGACCACACTGGTAGCTTGAAACTGACCACGGTGGAAGTATTTACACCATAGAGATAGGCAAGCAATAAATCAGCCCCCTGTACCCGCTGCCCCTAAGAAGAGATGCTTAAACATTTATTAGCTCACCACTGGCTGGAGGGTGGACGTGAAGATAAATTGCAGAGCTGTGCTTCCATCAGAGGAAATTTATTCTGATTTAGTTTCTCAAATCTATCTCTTCTGATGCCTTCTGACTAAACAGGGTTAAGTTCTGGCTTCCTAAAAATGAACCCAACTTTGTCCTTGTGAAACTAGCTCATAGAAACCCAAACTTCCAAGGCACACAAGCGTCCTGAATGATTCACATCAATGGCTCTCAAAGTGTGGCCCACGGATGAACAGCTGCAGCGTCATCTGGGAACCTGTTCAGAAATGCACATACCTAGACCTCACCCTGACACCCAGCAACCCACGTTTTGACAGGCCCTACAGGTGATTCTGATGCATGCTTGAGCACCACTGATCACACTGTTCTCTCCATAGCTCCCAACTTCAAATGTAACAACACAAGTGTGTGGCTCTCCATGTACCTCCACAAGGTTGCATAGCAGTGTTCCTCAAAGTGTGGTCCAAGGACCACCAGCATCAGAAACATCTGGGAGAGTTATTAACAAAGCAGATTCCTGCCCCATGCCCCCAAGATCTCAGGGTGGCCCACAGTCTGCATATTAACCATCCTAGGTGATTCTAGCCTATGCTCAAGTTTGATAACCACCCCACGATTTCCACCCAGGGGCCTCAAAGGAGTTCAGGCAGGTGGGATATTAATGCCCTCAGCCCTTGGGCTTCAGGGCTTCACAGCTTCAGCAGCCACATGCATTTGCCTAAGTACGCTGGATAAACATGTTCTCTGCATGCCGGAAATAAAAGACTGAGAAGTACCGAGACACCAGCCAGGCTGACTGGTATGAAGTGTTACATCCCAATATGTTCTTTACAGATCCATTGAGATGTATCTGATATTACTAAATTTTGGTTAGGAAAATTCACCCAACAATCATTGTGCATAGTGCAAATATCGTGTCTGGGGCGAGAAGATTCCCAGTGTGTGCCCACTTGGCCATGCCATTGTGAAATTCAATTGAACGTGGGCTTACTGAGCATGCCCATTTTCTCACGTCTGGTTTGCTTTCCCTGAGCACTTCTCACTTGGTAACTGTATCATTACCTATTTATTATGTTTATTATTTGCTGTTTGTCTTCCATGCTAGAATGTGAGCTCCCCGAGGACAGGTGGTTTGGGCCCGCTTTGTTCACGGGTGTACCCCAGGTGAATACAACGGTGCCTTGCACACGGTAGGTCCTCAGCTAATGTTCTTTGAGTGAATGAGTGACCTTGATATGTGCTAGGCCCTGTGCTGTAAACATGAAATCCTTGCTGGAGGGGAGACAGGAAATGACCATGCAGCTACAGTGCAGGCTGGCAGCTGCAATGCAGGAGGATGCGCGCAGGGTCCCAGAAGGCTTCCACCAGTGGAAGAGTGTCTGCGTGAGGCTGAGGGGGGCAAGGGCCAGGCTCAGCAGGCCTGCGTCAACCTTGCACTGCACAGCCACTGAAGGCAATGGAGATAAAGAGCAGGAAGGAAGCCCCAGAATCTGTGTGGTCCTATGATAGCCATGGAGGTTTGCAGAAATTGGCAATTGTTAAAAATAGACCCTATGGCTGTGAAGCCTTCCTGGCTGCAAAGATTCTCCCAGTGGCTGAACTACTAAAATATCCAGCAAAACAGCAGCTGTTAGGAGAGGCAGGGTGAAAGGTCCTTGTGTGTCAGACCCTGTCCCCATCCCAGGGAGCCTGGGAGCTTTCCTTTAGCCAGAAGGTAACTGTCTGAACCGACAGTGCAAAGAAACCATGCCAGACTTCATCACCAGGAGAAGAAAAACAAACCCGAGCCAATACACAATGGGGTGGGATTGGTGACACGAGATTAGGGAGAGAAAGGCATGAGAGCCACATGAGCTGCCTGATCACAGGCCACACTAACAGCCGTGCTGGCCACGATGGGCTGTGGTCTGCAGGTCCCATTTGACCATGGGAACTATGAGGTCATTCTTTGATTATTCTTAGCAGTGGTCACATCAGAGTCCATGTTTGTTCAACAGGTATTTACTGAGCGCCTACTTGTGTAAGGGTTCTGCTGTGTATTGGACTCTCTGCTACAGGGAAGGCAATGGGGTTGAGACAGCCCTGGAATGGGAGTCCCAGGCACCTGCCGAGGAAGAGGGAAACCTGGATCCAAGGTTATGGGGAGCCTGTGGGTGTCCTTGCAGCTTTTCCTCTCTCGGAGTAAATCCTGCTAAGGAGGGTCAGAAGCAGTCCCTTTCTTTTCCTCTAAATGAGTATTGCTTTACTTTTTTTTTTTTTTTTTTGAGGCGGAGTCTCACTCTTTTGCCCAGGCTGGAGTGCATTGGTGATCTCGGCTCAAAGCAAGCTCCGCCTCCTGGGTTCACATCATTCTCCTGCCTCAGCCTCCCGAGTAGCTGGGACTACAGGCGCCTGCCACTACAACCAGCTATTTTTTTTTTTTTTTTTTTAGTAGAGACGGGGTTTCACCGTGTTAGCCAGGATGGTCTCGATCTCCTGACTTCGTGATCCGCCCACCTTGGCCTCCCAAAGTGCTGGGATTACAGGCAGGAGCCACCGCGCCTGGCCTGCTTTACTTTTTTGAAAGGGTAGGGCAGTCAGGAAAAGCTTTTGAGAACTACGGACTGTCACCAGAAGTAATGCACACTGAACACACACAGCGTCCTGCAGACAGCCTCGAGGGCACGCCGGCACCCTGAAGCCCGTGCAGGACCCTGTGGTACTGACCTACTCCAAACGACTGGTCTGTTCTGTTCAACCCCAAAGGAGCTTGCCCCGTGTGCGTCAGGGGATGGAGAGTGGCAGAGGAGGTCTGTTCTTGGCAAACTCCCCTTGCTCCTCTCTGAGTCACAGACCCCACCTTCTTCAGGACACGTGGGAGCAGCCAGTTCCAGGAGGCCACGGCGTGCTCACCACGGTTCCCCTCCCAAAGCTGCCTCTAGAGCCTGGGCAGATGGCGCCCAGGCAACTTCCTCAAAATGAAATCTTCCCTCACTAGTTCCTCACACCCCTTAAATTTTGTGAACATTTAACCTCACAGAAAATGCAGCCTTGGAGGCCACACAAACCCACGTGCCTTGGAGATTTCCTAAAGCCCAAGCTTAGCATGGGAATCTTTTTCTCTGCACCACACACAAGGTGAGAGGCTTCCAGCATATGAAGGACTTCAAAGGGGGAGCTACAGACCTCAAGGTCATGGCCCCACAGACAGCCAGGGCCATAAGAGGAAACCCATGGGTCCCCCTCGCCATCCTACACTTCTACTTTGGTCCCTCCTGGGCTGTGGGCTGGTTTTTTAGAGGTTCGAGATGGGGAACAGCAGGTGAGGTCAGGAGGCAGGAGGACAGATGATAGATGGAGATGGATGAGGCCAGGGTGGTCCTCAGAACCCCATTGCCTGGGTGAGCAATGCTCGGCTGCCACAGAAGGCGATTCTCTGGCCTGCCTGGCTCTGGTCTGAAAGGAAAGTTCTCCTTTCGTTTCCCTCTTACTTTCTCCTCTTTATTCTGGGCCACCTACTTTGGGGGGCCAGCTGAGTAGACAGCACACAGAGCTGGGTGGCTCTGAAGTAGGGTGATGCCTGGAGTCATGAGATTGATGTCCTAAAGCAGCTGAAATGGAGCTATTAAGAAGACAATGAATAAAGTCAGATTTTTAAAAGAAAAATGACCCAGATTGCTGACACCCTTATTTAGAGGTGAAATAAAGGATAGTTCTTCTAGAGCCATTAAGCCGTGTTCCTCAGGTCTCCTGACCTTCCTAAGGAAAGTCAGTTCATTGTCTGTAGCCTTGAGGGCTTGGCTGAAACAGCCTCACTACAAAGGGAGGGAGCAACTGAATGAAAACTACCAAAGACCCTTCGGAAACCAGCATCTAATTCCTTGAAGGGAACCCCAGATTTAAACCCTCAAGTCCACTTTTTATCTTTCCCCAGAAAGATAAACAGGGGAGTAAGCTTCCCTAGCCCATCTCCTCAAGGCCACTCTCCAGCCCAGCAGACTTCCACGGGTTCTCAAGCTGTGTGTACCTTTCCCGTAAGGTTCCTGGCACAGGCACCGGGGATCCAGAAAGACTGAATCGTTTCAGCAAATGTCGAGAGAGAGGCTGACACCTGCCATCGAAAGGCAGGAGGTGTAAATCTGTGAAAGCCACGGTGCTTTACACTGAGTGTCACTGGGGGACAGGATCTGCTGCTGCCAGTGAACACCAGTCAGCTCAGGGCAATAGCTCCATCAACCTGCGGCTTTCATAACCTATGTCACCTTGCTTGCTGGGACACGGGCGGCTACCTCCCGGAGCACCAAGTGAGCAGGAAGTTGTGGAACAGGCTCCACCTGGCTCCTCCTCACCCCTGCACCTGCTTATTGAGTGCTGAAAGCCCAGGAGGGCCTCAGAGCCCAGGGAAAAGCTTAGTTTACATGGGGGAAGAAAACGGCAAGCTGCTAGCACCAAGGCAAGCCAACAAAATCAGCTCCTCCATGTATTTAAAACTCCCTGGAATCAGATGGACTCATGAGCTGGCATTGTGTGGAAGGTTGGGAGCTGTCATAGAGAGTAGCGGGCCCCAGTTTCAAGACCTGTGCAGGGGACAACTGGCTAACAGCCACAGTGATGTTGAGAGAACCTAAAATCCAAGTCTCTGCAGCCTCCCAGACTGAGACAAAGCTCACTTTCCCCAGGCAGAAGAGTCTTCTCTCCTGGTCCAGCAAAGCCCCACTTGGTCCTGGAGTGCTCTGTGCCCCTCAGGGCTGTCCTGCTCCCACAGAGGGCACTGCCCTACACGGCTCAGCTGCGTTCTTCCGCATGTCCTGCACCTCTTTAGTTAGACCTGAACTGCCTGGGCAGGCCTTATTCTTCTCTGTGCTCCCACATCCCTCGACCCAGGAAACAGCAAATGCTCAATACATGTTTGCTAAATTAAATTACAGAATCATAAGGACTCATCTAATACCAGCAAAATAAATAAAATGAAACCCAATAAATAAATAAAGAATGGCTTTGAGAGATGCTGACTCTCCTCCTTGATATGCTTCTGAACAGCCAGTTTACTGTTTAGATCAGCGATTCTCCATTTTAGGCAACAGGTGCACTCTGGGGGTAGCACGGAGGCAGGTGAAAAGTCAGGGACCGCAGAGGTCCTAACACGGTCTCTACTCCGAAACCTGAGAAAGGGTCCTGGACACTGTTTCTGGGTTACTTGAGGGTTTCTCAGCTCCTCACTTAGAATGACTTGTAGGTCATCAGCAGAATTCAGCTCTACCTTTTATGAAGGCTTCAGCAACTCTATATTTGGTAGTGAAAGGAAGTGGCTTTGTGAAGATGGAGTAGACAAAAATAGGGTAAAACTCCCAATTCAACCTACTTGGATGTGAAAGGTCTTTGTCATAAACAAAGGATATTTTCAGCAGCACAAAGACCAGAGATTAATAGCTATTGTGTGTGTGTGTGTGTGCGTGTGTGTGAATTTAGTAGAAATACCTTCTCTGCACATCCAGACATGTAGTGGGATGGCAAGATGAAGGGTGGAGCTGACAAGTGACTTATGAAAAGTTAACTCATTAGATTTTTGTTCCAAGGGTCTCCTGTTGGCTGAACCAAAACAAATCCCAGGTACTAGAGAACACACTATTTGTGACTCTAAAAAAATCTTTTATATGATTTCTCATTATTTTTTATAATCTTATTTTTAAGTTTAATTTTTAACTTATAAAAAACATCAGTCGAAGAACTGATCACGGAGAAATTAATGCCAGGGGCAATGGGTAGTGTCAGGAAGAGGGTGGCCCCAATAGGATGGGAAGGGGCATGAACCCAGGATAACGCAGGCCAGAGGCTCTTTACTGTGGTTCACAGCGTGCAACGTTTTTGGGGATCTTAGAAGGGCATGGGGTGGACAGAAGTCAACAGAATGCTCCTGATGAATTATCCAGGCATTGAGATTCCTAAAGAGCTAGAAATGCATCCTCTAGTGTGATGCCTAGTCTAGCTGCTGCCCCCCTCCCACAATTCTCACTTGCAACCTTCTGCGTGTGTCCCCAACCCCAGATCAGCGGCCATGTCATTCTGTTTCCCATGAGCAGGGGCCTCATCTCAAGTGCTGAACACAAAGTCAGCACTGAAAAGATGTTTAATTGATGGATGTTTGTTACCTGATTGTGACTGCCCACAATGTGTAAGAGGTCATGCTCAGAGTTTCAAACCAACCGGAATTCTCAGAGCATGCCTATGAATCCTATAGACAAGGTCCTGCAAAGGAGGTTGACCCAGCAGCCTCTTACATCTTTGAGATGGCACATGCGTAGACCATGGGAGACAAGCAGCCTTGAATGATGTGCAAAAGGCTAGGGACGTTTAGATTCTTGAAACAAAACAAAACAAAACATGTGAAACTAAGAATGGAAAACAATGGTAATGTTATACATTAGGTTCTTCCCTCCTTGGTGCTTCAGTGCCTCTGAAGAAGGCCAGTGCTTTTTATCTGATCACATTCCCCACACCTACCCATCTGTTTTTAAGAGTCTTGGACATTCTGAGAGTAAAGGATGAGCCTTTGGCTTAAGAAGTAATTTCCTAAGGAAACTGCACCCCAAACCCAAGTTTTGTTTAGTTTCCAAATCCCCGGTGTCCACCCTTCCTTACTCTGTCATCTGCACACTCCTCAAACAGGATATTAGGTAGAACAAATGTTTTCAGCAAATTGCTCGGCTTGTTGGAGCCTCAACGCAATGCATGGCCAATGGCTTTCATAGCTGAAGCAATGTTCAAGTGTTACTTGACCAAGTCTGATTTTATTTTTAGTCCACTCTTTAAAATCCTAACAATGGAATGCAGTAACAGATGTTAGAAGAAAAGAGAAAGATACTGTATCATCCACAACCGGAAGCAAGTGCTGCCATCTGCTAGGTGCCTTCCCTGACCCCTTCTACCTCAGGCCATATCCAGCAGCTGACCAATCGCTTCTTTGATGCTTTAGTGACTTACTCTTTTCCAGCTGTTTGGTGATTTAGAATGAATGGAGCTCTGGGGTTTCCATGCATTACTATACTTGAAAATCTTGGCTGCTCCTTCTCAAGTCCTTTAGACTTGCCCTTTGTGCTTGAAGGACAATTCATTCTTCTGACTGAAAGGCCTTATTTCCCCCTCCTCCCCATGGAAACTATCTCCCTAGAAGGGTTCAAAGCCAGCAGGATCATACCAGCACCATGAGGTTCAATAGGTTAGATTTCCAGCATTTTCAGACTCCAGCCTGGAAATCAGAATCACCTGGAGAGCTTTTTCAAAATGCAGATACTGGGGCCCTGATTTTAGAGCTTCTAATTCAATGGCTCTGAGGGAGGTTTGGGTATTTTTATATTTACAAAGCTCTATGTTTGATGCTAGAACATTTTGAGATTTGAGAGTCTGTGCTTTAGAGATACTGGCCTAGAGGCTAAGCAGGAGGGACACTGGAGAGAAAGGAAGAGGGAGAGGGAGGAAGAAGGAAGAAACAGCCATAGAAAGATCAAAGCAATTAGAGAAATTGAAAGCAGGAGCACTGGGCTAGGCAGGGCTTCTATCATGAACACCCAAGTTTCAGTTTTAGGTGTGTGTATGTGCACGTGTGTGTATACACACATGCAGGTGTGCACACACATACAAATGCACACACACACAACATGGCCATTTTGGGAAGGTGCTGGGAAAATCAGAGAGAGGCATGTCCCATGAGCCTGGGATTGTTTCTTCACCTCTGACACTCTTTCCATTCCCAGCCTGAGCTCTATCACACGCTCCCCAGGGGAGAAGGCACAACACAGCTGCTGAAAATTGGTGGTTGCAGTTGTTGCTGCTTCTGCTTCCCCGCTCCGGCTGTCATTATGACAGTATTTCTTTGGGTCACATCTGGCTGGTGGGGCATCAATGACTTGTGGTGGGGGAGAAGAAGGGAGTGGTGAAGGAAGAACACAAAAATACATCAGCAAAGGCAATCATATCTATTCCTACCCTCCACCCACCCTCCACTGCCACCTGCCCTCAGTTTGACGCCATGGAAGGCATGGGTCTGAAGCTTATGGGATGAGGCCCCAAAGCACAGTCCCACACAATCATTTATCCTATGTGGCCTGTAGGCAGAAACTGCCTATTGGCAGAAGGATGTTTCTGTCCTTGGCTGGCCAGAGGGACCCACCCGAGGAAGAAGGACCAGTTAGGACCACTTGGGAATTTGGTCTGCTTTGCTAAACAAAATAAATTTGCCTAGGCAGAATAAATTCAACTCCTTCTCTCTGTCTCACAAATTATTCAAAACCAAGTTCTTATTGAGCATGAATCTCAGAAATGTTTTCCAATGTTTCATTTTAGTTTGAGGCAGAGGGGATCTGACCTTTGCCTTCTTTTTGAAAGTATCACAACGCAGCAGCTTCGCCGCGGCATCGGTCCAGCCATACTGCCATTATTCAGTTTAGAATTTAGTTGGCTTCCTAGACTGAGATAATTGGACTGGACTGGATCTTATTTATGACTGAATCCTGAGAGCCTAGGAGCACCCCTGGCATGCAAGGACACTCAGGAAATGTTTGCTGGGTACAAGGTCCTCGGGCAAGTTTCAAGTCGTCACTTACAGAGAGAGGGATACATGTCATAGCAACACTGGGTTTTGGCATATTGACTATCACATAAAAACTGAGAAAGAGGGATTCTGATTCAATAAAACATGGTGCTTTTAAAGAAATCATATGACAGAATACTGTGCACCACATCTCCATACAGTTACAAAACTCTTCCTTCCGATTCAGGAAGAAGTCAACGCCTCTCTTGGCATGATTTCCTTTTGATCTGGCAGCTCTGCTCAACGGGAAGCATTCGCTCCCCTCTCACTCTTCCCTGCTTGAGTTTGTAGACATGTTCCCTGAGCAGGCTCTTAGATTGTTTTCATGATGGCCACATAAATTTGCCTATTTGCAAAACTCTGAAGGAGATGGTATTTTTAAGACTGGCAGCATGCTTTATTCGCCCAAATTCTGGAGGACGACACTGGCTTCTGGCAAGTCATTTTTCATGCTGAAGTTGGAGACACTATGAAGAATATATTTTCTGGAGTTTTTCCTAATAATGGACTTTGCCAGAATCGAGACAGCTCAAATATGGAGTGTGGATTTGCCTGTGGGGTAGGCTGCACAAAAATCTGGCACTTCAGAGGCTCGAAGTGCAGCAAAGTAGTGTTGGCTACTGGATACTAAAAGGGGCAGCTTTAAGGTAAACGAAGATTTACTATTGATTGGGTGGCTCTCGAGAAGTGGTATTTCTCTACCTAATGCATGTGGGGCTTAATAGATGATGGGTGGATGAATGCAACAAGCCACCATGTCTCATGTATACCTATGTAGCCAACCTGCATGTTCTGCACATGTATCCCAGAACTTAAAATAAAAATTTTTTTTAAAAAGTATATTTCTAAATAGGCATCCATGACCAGCAGCATGTTTTGGGAATAGTAAAAATGCTGCCAGTGCATTTGTCTGACAGACTATTCTAATAAGTAAGAGTAAAATAAAAAGTAAAAATTGAATAGCATGTCACAATGCTCCACAATTCAATAAAAATGGTTTCTTTATATAACTTCTTTTTAGAAGATCAGGACTTTTTCTCTTCAGCCCTAAGAATACATAATTCTGCCTTCTAGCTCCCTTTTGAGGAAAGAGGCAAGAAAAGGATGAGGGCAGAAGGAACGCCGCATGGGAGGAGGAGTTGAACGGAACCCTTGTGCCACCTTGGCCAGCTCATCCATGCCTGCACACCAGGGTTTTGCACTGTGGGACGCACTGGAAAAACGACCCTTCCCTAAGGCTGGCAGGTGGGGGAGGGGACTCATTAGGGTGAAAAGCTCATGCCTTGTTTCTCAGGCAAGACCTGGAAGAAATAAAAGACGCTCTTCATCAACCATTCCATCAAGATTCATATGTGACCCCAAGACCATGGGGAGGAGGAGAAAGGGAGGTGTCAGGGAAGGGCTCACGGCCGCTGTGCCCCCACCCTCTGACTGCCCACTCGTGCTACGTACCCAGTACAGCACGTCCGTCCAGCCCTCCATGGTGATGCACTGGAACACCGTGAGCATGGCGAAGGCAAAGTTGTCAAAGTTGGTGATGCCGTGCTTAGGCCCATCCCAGCCGGGCTTGCACACCGTGCCGTTCTGGCACTGCCGCCCGTGGCCTGTTTCCAGTGCACAAGGGGAAGGGTCATCTTCTGCTGGAACATCTCAAATGGCCAGAAGAAGACAGGAGACGGGAGCAGCAGGGAGGGAGAGATGTGGGCAGAGAAAGAAGTCAGAGAGAAAAGTGACAGGATGAGGTTGATGGGATGGGCAAAGCAACCATGGCAACAACAGTGCAAGACATGTTTAAATCAGGTCCCCTAGATGTGAATTAAGCAACATAAGAAAGTAGGCATTCCGTTTAGGCTGCCGTTAATTTAGAAGGTCAGTCCTTTCCACTCACTGTTGTAAAAGCTGTATTTTAATCTCAGTAATTGATTGCTATTGCCCATTCTGTTGCGACATGTCAGCATCATAATCAAATGGCCAATCAAAAAATAATGATAATGCCACCACTGCAAGTGGAAACTGACCCAGAAAGCGATTAGAAGTCCATATTTTCTTTTTTTGGTGGTAGAGTTCTATAGACACTTGTATTGGAATACCAGAATTTAGGGTAAGGACAACACCAATGCAAAGACTCCTTCACGTAGTTAGCCAACCGATCCCATCCAATAATGCCAACTATATGGGTCCACTATGTATTAGAGGATACATTGCCAGGGACGCAAGTCACTTTACAGTGAAGCCTTATATAGGTGAAAGACGGAAAACGGACTCTGCCTGCCGGGGAGAGGGATCACCTGCAGCCGTTTTCATTACAGCCTGTGAGTACACACTACTGACTGTATTTCATGCCTGTCATGTGGGACTTCGCAGCTCTGCCCTTTGCTCTGCAGCATGAATACCTTTCAGAAGAGAAGAATCATTTTCTGACCTCTAATCAAGACAGAGCGGCAGTGAATAACAGGGAGTGTGCTTCCTCAGTACGGACGGGGCTTTGTCAGGAAACAGTAGAACACAGTGTCTGTAGCTAAAGGCAGCAGTTGGACTAATTCCACGTGCTGGGAATAGCTCCCAGCAAATTAATGAATGAAGATGTGACTTATATTTTGAGTGTGGAGATTGTTGGTAAATTTAAACAAGACCTGACTGATCTAAGAATTTCCATTATGGGAAAATACTGAGAAAGTCTTGGCTCTGGCTATGGAAGGTAATGGTGTGGAATTCACAAAAGTTTGTGAAATCAAGGACGTTGTCCTGTCCTTAGACAAAGTAATGACAATAACAGACAGAAGAGACCCCAGTTCCAACAAATAAATGATTGCCTATAACAATGAAAATACGCTTCCAGAGAGAGAGAGAGAGACAGAATTCGCTTATAGTTCTTCGTTTAGAGACAACAGATCACCCAGGATTATTTTCTGGTTTCATATATATCAAAACAATCATAAGCGTGATTACTTTGCCTACATTAGGCTCTGCATTGAAGATGACTGGCCGGTGGGCTGATTCTCAGTTGGTGGCTTTAAATCTGAAACTGTTCACTCCCAAGAGGAAGACCGGGAGAGAAATATTAATCCTTAAAAGAGATAATTCTTAGGAGAATAGAGTCTACTTGAAAATAGATGCCCGATCGTGTCTTCCCAGCAGCAGGGCAGCTCCTCCTCCTCCTCCTCTTCCTCCTCTTCATTGTCATCATCACCTTCGTGGTCATCTTTGTGGCCTCTTCCTCCTCCTTGTTCTCTGTCAACTTCATTTCCTCTTCCTCCTCTGTCATTTCCTCCTCTTCCTTTTCCTCCTCCTCCTTCTCTTCCTCCTCCTCCTTCTCCTTCTCCTTTCCTCTTTCTCTCCCACTGACCCCATCAGCTTTATTGACTTATAATTTACATGCCTCAGAATTTATCAATGTAAATGTATATCTTAATTATTTTTAGTAAATTTATATAGTCATGCAGCCATAACCACAATCCATTTTAAAGCACGGCCATCACTCTCTGAAACCCCCCCTCGCCTGTTTGCAGTCAATCCTTGCTCCCATCCCCAGTCCCTGGCAACCTGATCTGCTTTCTGTCTCCATTGCTTTGCCTCCTCTAGAAATTTCATATAAATGGAATCACACACTATGAGGCTTTTTATGTCCATCTTCTTTCACTTAGCATAATGTTTTGAGTTTCATCCGTGCTGCTGCATATATCAGTAGGCTCTGTTCCTCTTTATTGCTGAGCAGTGTATTTCATTGTATGTTTATCCCTTCACCAGCTGATGGACGTTTGGATTGTTTCCAGGTTTGGGCTATTATGAATAATGCTGCTTCCTGGCTTATTCTTGGGCCAGTGCTTAAAGTTGTGTGTGAGTCCTGTGTTTGTTGATCAAGGTGCAAAGGTCTGCACTGCTGGTCCCTGAACTGTTAAAGAGACAGTATCCACACCATTTCCTTATTTCAGGGTCCAGCTCCCAGGAGGGCTCCATTAATGCAGCTGAAATAAGTAGTCCTCTAACTACAACTTTTTATGACTTTAAAAAATGTGAAATCTTAGAGATTTGGATGTGATGCTACAAAAAAGGGGGAGGCTGAAATGTAAATCCTAAGCCTAAATAATACATGAAAAAGTGGATGATAAGCACCGAAAAATTCAAGAGCTGAGAGACCAGAAAACCAAGAGCCAATTAGATCATTAATTCTGTTGGGTTCTCACCCATTCTAGTCATAGATTTCTAGAGAGACGTGTTCAGTCACTGTGATAAAAGTGCTGGAATGATAGGAGAGACGGGACAAACAGAGAGGGTGAAAAAGTGAAGGGGAAGCTTGCATCTTTTTCTCATGTTTTGCTTTTTCGCAGAATAAAGATGCAGTTAATCTTTACATTGGGACCATTCATCCGACAGCATTCCCTGCACTCTCAGTTCCTGAAACGTCACAAAGAGGGAATATCTGTGAAAAAGAAAATGGCATCGAGGGGAAGTGATCTCACTAACGAGAGAGAAAGGGATGAGACTCAGAAACATTATCTAAAGGCTTAGTGCCACTCTGCTATTTAAAATCCGATTTGAACAACAATGAAAAAGACTTGAGAACAATTAAGAAGCAGTGATGATCTGGTAAAAATAGGTATCTATAAAAAGCGCTAAAGTGAACACTTGAAAAAATGTGAACACACACAAATCAGCAGGTCCTAGCAACACACACTCTAGGGTGAGGAGAAATTTGCTTAAATGTAAAAATGTGTTGGTTTTCTTTTGCAGAGTCATGAAGTCCTCGGGAGGAAAGTGGGAACATGAGGCGGGAGAAAGAAACAAAGCAATACAGGGTCTACATTTTAAGACAGAAATGAAGAGAGGTAGAGTCATTCTGGAAAGTCCGAATTAAGTTTTCGGTAAAATAATGGAGGTGAAGATTAGGAGAGATTTTAGAAACGCAGTGAATACCAACAAAAACATGCAATCCTGGGAGAGCTCCAGTTAGTGATTCCAAGGAGAAATCACTAAAGACAAAAATCAATTACTTTTTTAAAACTCAACTTTAAGGAGTGAATAGAACGAAGATGATTTCATTTCTAGGTTTTAGCCAACCAGTTCTGTGCCAGTCTCAGGGGTAATTACTGTGATTGGGAAGCTATTCAGAGTGACCTGGCTCAGCGCACCATCAAACAGATGGGACAACCAGAAACAAAAGGTATCGGCATATGGTGATGTGTCTGTTGAGGAGCTGAGAAGGCGCCTTGCAGATGTCTCCGGGATTAGGGAAGCGCTGCCTCTTCTGAGACCATCTTCACCGGGGCTGTTCCCTGGAAGGGCAGTCTAGAGGCAGAACATGGTTCATCTGGACAATTCCATAACTTTCTTTGTGGATTTTATTGGAAACATGGCTCAAAATCAAACGTATTTTGAAATCTAGAGATACATAAAATTCACAGTCTGTGAAATAATACTGGACTATAAAAAGAATTTGATGTAAATCTCATCAAAAATTACAACAAAGGCTCACAAAGCACTTTTGTATAATCTAAATTTGCAGAAAATAGGGTAATTCAATCCAAAGTCTGAAATAAAAAAAAAAAAAGAAAGAAAGAAAGAAAGAAAAAATTTAAACCACCCATTCCAAAGTTTATATAAAACTCTCCAAAGCACTCAGGGGTTGGTTTCAAAGCCTGCAAGTATTTGGTCTTCTACTCCACGGCTGCACAGATATGTCTGGGTTCTCGCATGTTTTCCCTCCTTGTCTGTACTGCCAACTATGTGGGTGGACAAGGGCTTGATGGCAGCAGCACCGTGTTGTGCTAAGAGTGACAGAGTGGGTCCTTGCTTGTGATCAGACGGCAGGGTTGGGAACGAAGGGACAGCAAGCTCCTGATTGCAGAGTATTTGAGAGGACAGGCTTCTGCAGCTGTGTCCTGGGCCCCTGTTCCCAGCAGGGACTCTGGCTCAGGCGAATGAGTGAGGCCACCTTCTCATGGAGCCTGGCAGGGCCCTTCTCTCTGGAGCACTTCTGTTGTTTTCCTGGCCCCCTTGGCTCATGGCCGTTTCCGTGATGGGAGCCTACTTCTCTTCTGAACTTGCAGGCAAAGATAAACCCATCACATAAACAATCTGATGAGTCTCTTGGTAGGAGGCAACTTGTCAGGCACTTTTCCTGCTCCTGTTTACTATCTAGGTGGACAATGTGATCCTAAATTGGCCATTCCAATTGGGGAGGCCAAGTCTTATCTTTGCCCTAAGAGAAGAGGAGGCCATGACAGGTTCGGTACTTGGAGCGTTGGGGAGACCTCTTCACCGGGCCCTGTGGCTATGGCCTTCAGGATGGCTCCCTCCCTGTGCCATGCTTGCTTTGTCTACCATGCTCACCATCTTCTGACTGTCCAGGGTCTCCGAGGCCTGGTAACAAAGCCTTGGGTTTCCAACCAGTATTCAGGGCCGCTTATTCTCACAGGCCCTTGCAGGAGCCCACCACCGGCAGAAAACACACTTGGGCTGCTTTCTCGTTAGGATGATGGAAATCGCCTGCAGTTTTGCAGCCCCTCTTCTTACTCTGTGGGGCTGAGACCTCTGATTGCACAGCAGGGCCGCCATCTTTGGCTCGACGTCTGAATTCCACCATTTCACTCTCCCCCATTTTGTTAGTGAGGGCCTCACCATCATTCACTGCTGAACTGAGGGGGAATCTTCGAGACTCCACATGTCTGAGACTTCCTGAGGAGTTCGGGTCAAACGGGTCATTGATAATTTCAATACAACTGCATCAACTTTAGACATACCACGGTCAGTTTTTAAGGAGTCTTAAAATGAGCTCTCACAGGGCCACACAATTCATATACATTTATTGGTTCTGAGGTAGCTACAAATCAACCTGAATGAAAGGAAGGATTTTAATTAAAGGGGAAAATATTATTCATATATGGTTTGGCATTTCTTTAAGCAAGGCTGAAAAATCTCAGAATTTCAGCTATAGGCAAGACCTGCTTTTTCCAATTTAACAAGGATTCTATTTTTGAAAACAGGATAGTTTATTTGACACAATTATGGCCCAAGTAATTTGGAAATTCTCTCTAGAGTGAAAAAACAGTCTCCTGTTAAACAGACTTCCATCCAAAGGGTGAAAACATTTGTGTGATTCTGTGTCTATAGGAGTATACGTTTTGTGTGTGTGGTTTTTTGTTTTGTTTTGTTTTTAGGACTGTGGCTATGTGGAAATAAACTAGAAACGCCCTCAAATATGCAGTTAATCCATCCAGTCACAGTAGATCAAACATAGAAAGTATTCCACTTGGGTTTCTGCTACGAATTTCACTCCCTGTTGTTTGGAAGCTATCCCTCCTCAACCCCAGTGAAGCGAGAGGTCCCATTTAACTGAATGCTGGGACCGAGTGGGAATGAGGTGCAGTGTCGATGGAGAACATTAGGTATCCCCCACTGTTTCCAGCAGATGATGCTCCCCTTTTTCTACCAAGATGCCAAAAACTAAGATGATGGATCTTGCTATGTGAAAAAAAAAATCATATACATTTAACATGGCTAGCCCCTTTGGGGCGGGGGATATTTTTTCAACAAGCTCTTTGTGTTAAGCTGCTTTATATGTGTGTTTAAAAGCCTTGTCAATTTCTGTTTAAATGTTTCTTTAAAAGGCCAAGCTGCGACGTTAGTAGCTTTAGCAGCAGCTTGCAGCATATCCTGCAAGCCAAAACTCCAGTGCCACGCAGGGAAGTGCCTAATGAGCCAGCATTGCTGTTAAATATATTGATTTATGGAAGGAACATGAAGCTGGAAGGCTCAAAAAGGAAGGGACTGGGAGTCATGGGGTAGAACTAAGCCTTCTCCTTGAAGGCAGGAAGTTTGGCTGCTGGCAAGCACATGATTCCCACCTGCCCTCCTCCCCCACCTGGAATAGGGGCTCTGGGGCATCTGCCTGTGAATGGAGAAGCAGAAACAATAATTACAGAGGATCTGGAATCAGCACCATGAAGGTAGAAAGATCTTAGAGTGGTGCTGGGAGAGCCTGTTGCTCAGGGCTGAGCGGCCCCCGTGAAAGGGCTTCCGATGGCCAGCCACACTGAAGTGTGGAAGGAGCAGAGACTGACGTCCCCAGGTCAGCTCTGATTCTTAAAATACTCAGGGTTGGCCTGAAAAGTGGTAGATTGACAAAAGACAGGTTCTAAGTTATTCAAATGTTTCTCAAATTGTGTAGCTTATTGAAAAGTGCTGAACGAAGTTTGCATTAGGCCAGTTTAACAGAGATTAAAACAAAAATTAGAACTGAGAAAAAAAGGATATGGGTCCCTGCCTCTCACTTAACCATGCCCAGTGTGTGTCTGAGTGAATGGGGCCTTCCCTGGGCTCTGCTGGTCATGTTGGTGTAGCCAGCAGGGGAAAGGTGCTGGGAGCGATAGGGGGCAGGGCCTTGGGAGCGCAGCCGCCTGCCCCTCTTACCTGCTATGCCCTCCTGGTTGTAGCAGGTCTTGTGCATCTTCCCCATGAAGAGCTCCAGGCCGATGATGGCGTAGATGATGATGACAAACAGCACAAGCAGGGCGATGTGCAGCAGGGGGACCATGGCCTTGATGATGGAATTCAGGACCACCTGGAGACCTGCGGGGACAGAGCCACTCACTGAACCAAGCATCCCCACGGGTACCGTGCTGACGCCATCTCATGCAATCTTCCGGCAACTCTGCAAGGAAGGAACTGCCAGCCCTGTTGTTTAGATGAGAAGACTGAGGCTCAGAGCCACACGCCAAGGACTGATGGTGCAGGGGTCTAAATCCAGGTTGGCCTCACTCCAAATCTGTCTTGGAGACTCATCCAAAGCAAAGGACTGGCAGCTGCTGTACTTCCAAGGGGAAGAACATGTTGTTTCCATCCGTAATTATCAAATTGTGTAACACCCCATCTTACAGACAACTGGGCATCTTTCTCTCCTAGAGCAGCATCTCAGGACAGTGAGAGCTCATGTGGACTCAAGACGGCCCCGCAGGGACTTATTTATCCCCCAGATTTTCCCCATGGTGGGATTGGAAAAAGTTCCAGAGCTGGATGGTGGTGACAGTTGTACAACAGTGTGAAGATACTTAGTGCCACTGAGCTGTACACTTGAAAATCATTAAAATGATCAATTTTGTTACGTTCTTATTACCACAAGAAAAGAAACTCTAAAAAGCACCCAGATCCTTCTGGTAAAAAAGAGTAAAGGCAAAGCCCGCCGGGGACATGGGTGTTGTCGGTGAGGTCTGGGGCTTGCACCGTGGTCTGTGGGGAGAAGGCCCCCCTTACTAAGCTCGGTTATACCAGAAATAACACACTGGGGATGCCATTCACTTAAAGGGACACTGCAAATCATTCACAAATGGCAGGACGGTGGTTATCAGCAAGTCATCCCCAGATGACACCCAGCCCCGAGAAAGTCACGTGTGAGATTCCTGCCCAGGTGAGTGCAGTGAATCTCACATGCCAGGTGAGAATGTGGAGGCAGCTCCTCCTTCCCTCCAGCAGAGCCAGAGGTGCAGAAAGTCACCCTGAGTGCCACCTCTGACACACAGGACAGGACACCCCCCTCCAAGTCACACTACACAGGTCACTTTTTGTGTCTTTACCTTCTGTGTGGGGCATCTCACCCTCACATTTATCCACCGCGCTTGCCCCTGCGTAAACTAAGGCTGGTCACCCCCTTCCCAAACCCCAAGGCTGTTGTTGGTGCTTTTCGTTCCGGTGGTGTGATTCTCACAAGGCTGATTAGAATGATTCTCCCCAGCTATTAAGCCAAGCTGGGAAGACATAAAAAAAAAGAAGCGAAAAGCTGGAATGATTTTACCTGTGAATTAATGAGAGTGCTTGCAGCCTCCCATTAGAACAAGATGTTTTCAGATTGAAATGATTCCATTAATTAGCAAGTTGTACACACATTAGTGTTAGAGTATGCGGAGCCGCGAAGACAGTTGGAAACTGAACTGCAAAGCGGCTTTTGGGGCATCTGCTGGGGGTGGGGGTGGGGGATGTGCTCCAAGTGCTACTCGAGGTGGGGGGAACCCCACATCTGGGCTACCCAGGCATGAGGGGGCGTCTCGACGGGCCTCAGTGCCACAGCCTCCAATGGCAAGAGAACGGTGGGTGTGGGACATAAAGGGACGCCCACTGGGAGGCTCCCCTCCAGACCACAGCTGGAGGGCTGCTCAGCAGGCTGCCTCAGGCCTGCTGGAACTTTGCATGCCTTCCTCTGCTCTTAGGATGAAGACAAGATCCTTCCTGTGCTCTACAGGGCCCTGTCGGGTCTGGCTCCACCCACCTCTCCGCCCACTGCCTCTGCCCAACCCACTCCAGTAAAACAGCTCTTCTTTTAGAGAGTCAAATATGCTACTGTTCTCCCACCACAGGGCCACCACACATGCTGTTCCCTCAACCTGGAATGCTTTTCCCCACTTCCCTCCTACTTAGCCTTCACTCTCAGCCCAAGCATCTGTTTCCCCAGGGATCGTCATTTCCCCAGGGATCATCACGCAACTCCCAGACCAGAGACGTTTCCTTTATGTCTTCTTGGAACTATTTTCTTTCCTCTGGAGAGTGCACCTCAGTTTGAAATGTTATGTTCCTTAATGGGATTTTAAAACATTTATATCTGTCTCTCACATTAGGCTGAGTTTTGTGAGGAGGGACTGTGCCTGTTCTTTTCCGTTTTGTCACTAAGGCCTGGCTTGGTGCTGAGCATATGTGGGCACTCAGTAAATATTTACTGAAGGAGTGACAAAACTTATCATCTAAATAAACGTTACTGCCGTCCTGGAGCGCTGGTGAGTATCGCTGCACAGACACCTGCTTTCCAGATAGGTGTCTAAGGGACAGGTGAGTTTCAGGGCCTGCAGGGGACAGAGGCCACTGAACAGGCTGGAGAGAGGCCAAGTGGAGTGAAAGCAGCTTGTGGGTGTCATTTCAGCTGTCAGCGATGCCATAAGAATTCCTGCCAAATGCCCTGTTCCTCACATCCCCATCCAGGTTGGGGGTCACGCCACTCACCTGAACACCCAGGCCAGAAAACTGATCTCCTAGGCTCCTCCTTTCACTCAGTAACCCAGTCCTGCTGGTTTGGTTTCAAAGTATCTTTAGACATGAATACATTTTTCTTACTGTATAAATAATACATGCTAATTATAGAGAAAACATAAAATACTTATTATAGAGAAATTGCAGAACACAGGGAAGCAAGAAGAAAAAAGCAATGACTCATTGTCCTGCCCCCAGGAGAAGAGCCACTGTTAGCCTTTCCGTCCATGACTCGTTTTCCTCCTCTCTGTCCCCTTGGTGCTTGTCATTTGGCCAACTGGTCTCCCGGCTTCCAGTGTTGCCCAGCCTTCGAGCTACACTTACAATGCTCTTCCTAAAGTACACACTGGAACATGTCACTCTGTAGCTGAAAGTCACCCAGTGACTCCCTGTCACCTGCAGGTAAACTCACCTGCCTCCTTCCCCAGTTTGATCTCATATGACTCCCAGTTTCTACTCTAGGCTTGAGCAATACACCCTGCAGTTCTCTGGCTTCGTGCCTCCGATCCCAGCGCACGCGGTTCCCCTGCCTGGAATGCCATGCCCTGCCTCCTGGAGTCTCATCACATCTTCTCATCTTTGTGTCTCAGGCACGTGGGGAGGGACTCCACGCACATGGAGCCAAGTCACATTCGTGAGCACAGGGTGCCTTCAGAAGACAGAAACCACAAGAATGAGGGAATTGGAAACAACATCATTCAATAATCATTAGAAGAAATTGAAGGTGTTTTGTCAGGAATGGTGAAAAGGCACAGGCAGGAGGGTAACGTCAGTGATTTTCAGAGGATCTCAACTGCTATTTGAGGAAGAGGGGTTAGATGAGTTCTGTCTGACCACAGGATGGAACTACGACCAACTGGGAAGTGTCCGGGAAAGACTTAGGTTCAACAAAGATAAACACTTATCTGTCCAAGAAACAGGCTTATCTGAAGGTGGAGTAGGGTGCTTTAAGAGGTAGTGGATTCCCCATCCTCAGAGGTATCCAAGCAGTGACTTGAGGAAGTGCCTGGCTGGGGATTCTGTCACTGGGTGAAGGACTGCCCTGGAACACCAAAGGCCCTCCAACTTGATGAGCACATCCTGAAGACCTGCCATGGGCGAGAGCAGCCCTCAGCACTCTATTGGATCATTCCATCTCCTCCCGGCAACAACCCTAGGAAGTAGGCACTATTTGTGACCATATGTTTCAGATGAGAAGAGTGGGTCCAGAGCAGTGGAGTGATCTGCCCAGGGTCACACAGCTGGGAATTGGTGGCACAGGCCTCAGTGCCAGGTGGTCCGGCTCCTAGCCCGTGGCTTCACTACTGTGCAAATGCCCCCCACATGCTCCAGGACCTGAGTCTATAAAGCAGTGACACGTGCTTGCAGCATCTGCTGGGAAGGCGGCGGAGTCTAGTGGAGTCCCTGCTTCCAGGAGAGCCCAGATGTTTCCAAGGCTGGTCCAGGAAAGGCTCTCGCTTCCATCTGCTTTCCTCACGGCCTGCCTGGGGTGGCAGAGCCAGGCTGGCTTGTGAAGGCGTGTGGCCAGACTTCCTCCTCTCCACCCTGCCATGTAGAGTTTGGCTCTCAGGGCCTGGATGTTTAACAGCTTCTTGGGATTGGCTCACAGCTGCCCCAGAAACAGCTCCTCCAACTCAAGTTCTAATTTGGAAAATACACGACATTTCTCCACCCAAGTGTTCTCAGATAGGCCATGCTCACAGCTGATAAGCGAGTGTCGGGCCTTCTTCAGGGCTGGCTGCTCATGTTGGTGAAAGAAAACGGGCCCTAGATAAGCCTGGTGAAGCAACTGCTGACAAACGTTCTGTGAACACAAGATCGTTATTGGCCCGCGCATGAGATGAGCCTGTTTTTCTAGCCCTAAATCAGGGTAAATCTGACAAACACGTGTACTTATGGGACCAATAGGACTGAGTATGTGACAGAAGAGCTCTACTGGAAAATTTGGAAGATACGGTTCCATGCAAAGATCAAACAGCCCATAACCTAGAAATTCAGTCTCGCTAGTTTGGAGTTCATGTCAAGTGACTGCCTCTTCGGGGGTGGAAAGACTCTCAAGGTACCAGGAAGACCTTCCAGGGAGACGGGGCCTTGGGCTGGGCTCGGGAAAAGGGGAGGATGGAGTTTAGCTGGCAGACATGGCTTTTCTTTTCTTCATCTTACAGTGCTGCCCACATTCCCTCTGGGGTGCAACTTGACAATTCCGGTTAGGAAAGGCTTAGAGGACCTCCATATATAAATCATACTGTTTCTCCTTAAAAGGTCAAGAGAAGCCATCCATTGCAGAAAGCAATGTCTGGCACCTTTCTCTACGGTGGTTTTGAGGTTAGCCTGGAGATGCCCAGATTGGCCAAAGTTGGTGCTTCCGTTACCTGGTCCAGACTGTCCACCACGACTGACGAGGGCTGACAACAGATCACACCCTCTTTTGCTTCATAAAACAGCATCTCACCAAGCCCTACTTTTGGGATGAATTGTTCTGCTCAGGACCCCAGGGATACTATCACAAAAGAGTATGAAAATGCCTTTATGAGCAAGAGGAAAAGGAGAACTTACTGGGGCTGGAAGGTAACGTGCCTGATTCAAGGCTCCTTTTAAGGACTCTGTTCTTTTCACATAATCTTCAACCCATACTTCCCTCTTTTGAATTCATATTTTGAGTCATTTCACATGAGATGGAAGGGCATAGGGAGAAACTGTTGAAGACCCTAGAATTGGAGGTCATTGCCAATGTTAGATTCCATTGTTTGGATTCCACATTGATGCTCTGCTTTTCTGTTGGTGTTTAGGCATGAACATTTCACGTTCCCAATTATTCAGACTCGAAGACTGCAGTCAAGCCTTAGGAAAGTATGAAAATGAGCAAGGAGGCTTGATGACAGAATTCATCAGAAGACAATGCTGAGAATCACTGAACTAGGAAGAGACAAGTTTGCGTTTAGGGGGTTGGTGGGTACAAGTTTCTCATAGATGGACTCAAAGTTTGCCATGACAGGAAGAGGACTTTGTGATCACCTAACCCAGTGCCTTCATTTCACTCAAAGACTATTTACTGAGCTAAGCTCTACGGGCCATGAGCCGTGCTTGCTGTGCTAGAGACGGGAATATGGTGGTGACTACAAGGCCTGCAGGCCTTGCCCACACAGAGCTTGTAGGCAGCCAAACATTAGTCAAATAATCATGCAACTGATGTATAATAACCTCTGTGAAGAGCCTTAAAGAAGCAGAACACGGTACCACGAGGGTCCTCCTTTGGCATGGAGGCTGCAGAAAGGCTTTCCAGGAAGTGGTGCTTAAGCTGAAGGCTGAATGGGGAGAAGACCTGGTCAGGTGTGTGCAGGTAGAGGGTCCTGGCGCCAGCGCTGTGAGGTCCAGACTGGGACGTAGCCTGGATAGCTATAGGACACCCAGGGCTCTCCATCTGTCAGCCCCATGCTCCTCCTGGCTTTGTTCTGTCCCCGGAAAGAGGTTTGAGGAACCAGTTTGTTGCTTCTGTGTGAAGTCAGAGAAGCACATATCACTTTTACTTTCAGGAAAACCAATTCAGGAAGCACACGAGGAAGGCCCGCCTGATAACGTCCTCGCTCGTAAAGTGGAGGAAATAATCCCCATCTGGTGCCACAGAGGGGCAGGGGAAGGACAGCATTAGGCCAGGGGTCCTCCACTCTGCTGGCTTCATTGGGGCAATCTTAACCACAACTTCTCAGCAGATCCAATCCAACAGAAGAGAGGGCTGCAGCACCCTGTGAGATTCTGCCAATACAGAAAGCCTGGATGCAAAGAAATGGCGAGTCGACCTCAAGCCGGGAAAACCCCTTCTACATGTGATATCCCTGATCCCGATGCAGTCAGGGCTTCCCAGGAGTGGGGCTGACTCTGGATTCTGCTGTGCTTCAAGCCAGCATTAAGGCAACAGCCCACTTTCAGGACTGGGGCAGGAGTCAGGACATGGACTTTTAAAAAGCTGCTCCATAACTTGAACTGGCTGTCCTTGCAGAATGGAAGAGAAAGTCATACTGCTTAATCCAGATGTCCGATTAGCTGAATGATGGCTGACTGAGAGGCTGGCCCTACCAAAGCAAGTTATGCCTTCTGTATTTCCCAATAAACTTTAGCCAAATCCAAACAAAAAGAGTCACTGGATGGTGGGCAAATTCTAAGCTTCGCTACAAGTCCTTCCTCTTAGAATTGGATGCCATCTGAAATAAATAAATTTCTCTTAAGACAGGTGTTCAAGGCCAGGCACAGTGGCTTTAGGCCTGTAATCCCAGCACTTCAGGAGGCAGAGGTGGGCAGATCACTTGAGCCCAGGAGTTCAAGTTTACAGTGAACTATGATCATACTACTGCACTCCAGCCTGGGTGACAGAACAAGACCCTGTCTCTAAAAAAGAAAAAGAAAATTTAAAATAATTTTTTAAAAAACTTTAAAAAAAAACAGGTATTCAAGTGAAGGGCCCTGTCCTTACTGTGCCCACCGAGCTCCATAACTGCCCTTGAACCTCACTAACCTTGGACTTCAGACGCAGATTCTAAGAAAGTGTAGATCAAACACCAGCTTCTCCCAGAGGGGAATCTAGAATGAAGTTTTCCATCCTCAGCTACGTCCTCTATCTGAGAAAATACTATCAGAGAGTCTCTCCCTTCCATAATGAGAGAGGCAGGTGTACCCAGGCTGTAGAAAGCTTTCCCCAGATGGTCAAGATTCCCTTTCTTGAAGCTACCACAGACAGCTATGCCATCCCTCACGTGTGCATCTTCCAAGCACCTACGGAGAACCTGTGAAGCACCTGCTGATTGCCATGGGAGGTGGGAGGAGGAGGAGAGTGCAGTGGTTGAAGAAGAGGGACCCTTGGAGCCAAATGACTCCAGTGAATCCCAATCCCACCACGTCTCAGCCATGTGTCCTCGAACCAACTATTGACCTCATCTTAAAGAGAGGATGATCATTTACCTATCCCATAAAGTTGCTGTGAGGATTAAACAAGTTAATTTAAGCAAAGTGCCCAGAACAACGTCAGGCCCATAGTAAAGGCCATATCAGTGACAGCCATTGTTATTTGAAGTGTGGTCTTATAAGCGTGACACAGGTCTCAGTGGGACCCTTTAGGGTAAATGAGCACATAGGTCCCCTAGGATCTTGTCAAAATGTGGATTCTAATTATCCATCGTGGATGGGGAATGGGTTTGCATTTCTAATCAGGTCTCAAGTGACACCACAGCTGCTGCTCCACCAAGCAGCAGCCAGACCCTAGGGCATGCTGGCCATCCTGGGAGGCTGCAGCAACCTCATCCGGTCTTGTTGGGGTTCTGAGATGCTCTCAAGCAGTGACTGGATTTTCACCTGCGTGGGGGTTATCCTCAATATATCACTCTTTCAAATAATTTGTATAATCAGTAAAGTACGTGAAGCCAATGCTGGATGCAGAAAATATCATACACTAACTGTTATGAGGGTCCTGCGGGGTTATTAAGTTTTTAATTTTAATTTTTATTTGTAAACTCATGATCACTGCAGAGGGCAAGACCAGGAACCACATACCTGTACTGCACTACTGGGGAGCACAAGTGCCGTGTGAGTGCCTCTCCTTCCAGGAGCAGTAAAAGCCATTCAAGAGTCATGCAGAGAGTCACAACCCAGAGCAGCAGCTTTATAGGTTTAAGCAGCTCCACCTGAATTCCCCTCTCGCTGGTGGCTTCTGTCACTGCCACTCTCATGGAGCTTGCATCCTCAAGGTTACTGATGGCTCCAACGGGCCCATCCATGCCTCGGCTTGGCCATCATTCTCCTTGACCTATTTGACGTTATTGATGACTCGCTTCTTTTCAAAATGGTCTCTCCTTGTCTCCATGACAGGGCACAATTTTGGTTCTCCTGCAACTCTGTATTTAATTCTTCACCTCTGTTATTCCCTCCCTCCCTTCTGGGCCTGTTTGAGCCTGGGGACTATCACAGGGGCAAAAATGATGCAGTCCCTGCCCATGAGCTTTCAGCTAGATGCGGAGGCAGCCATGGAAACAGCTCATTGCAAAGCCAGTGATAATATTCCTAAGAATCATGCCCAAAGGACTGTGGAAGCATAGAGGAGAGGGAGAGACTATCTTCACCTAGGAAAATAGGAAAACAGTTCCCAGTAGCGTGGACCTGTGAGCTGCATCCATGGGTGGAGCTTCTCTCTGCCCTTTTATTCTGTTAGTCTTCTGCCCTTTGTGTGGCTCTCTCTAAACTCTCTCTCAGAAAATTCATGCACTTCACTCCTTCCTAAGAGTCCAACAGTCACCACTAAGTAGATGCATCCACACCTGTACTTACATTTATTTTCTTTGTCCTCTCTTCTGAGTTCAAGACATGCTTCATAAGCCTACCAGATATTTCTACGAGGTTGTCCCACCATCTCCTCATACTCAAATTAAGATAATTTGAGATGACTGGTACTTTTTATGAAGGTATGATGGGGTAAAGAGAACCACAAGGGTGGCCTGGAAGTGGCAACAACAGTTATCTATTAGCACCACTAGGCTGAAGAAATAAGCGGAAAGAGTGGTTACGGAAAGTGGGAAGGACAGCATTTTGTAGAAAGGCCCACTTGGAGAGGCTGTGACAATGCCAGCCCAGACCTGCAGGGAAGGATCTGGGGACAGAAGAACCTGACCTCACCCTGCTCCCACCTGCTGAACTCTTGCTCGGCTCCCCATTGACTGAACCCAACTACAAGCTGCAGACGAGGCAGCCTGTTGATGGAGGCCATCTGATCAACTCCCCAGCCAGACAGCAGAGTGGGGAAGGGTGGAGAGCAGATGTGGTAGTGCAATTGGAGGATGGCTGGCAGACAAGACAGAGTGGCTTTCTATGTGCCACCATCACCATTCCCCTAAGCCAGGAGGAGGTATTCCATCTGGAGGGCTTCTAAGTTTTGTGAGCCAACAAGTTCCCTCCCAGGGATAGTGATCAGACAAATATCCTCTTACTATAGCTCACTAGCCAACTCTGGGTCCTCATCTTCCAAAGTCATACCTGACTGCTTCTAAAAATGAGTGCTCCTTTCAGCATTTGTGGTGGTGGCAATCACCACTGTCATCATCAGGTTGTGACTACTAGCCCACGCTTACTTCTGATCTCCATGAATCATGTTGCACCAGCTAGAAGCTGGAGACGTGATGAATCTCACAGATCATGTTTTCTGCCTTCATTTGGCTGATGAAGTAATAGACACTTTTAATGGTCTCACAGGCTTAATGGCTTTCAAAAGAAAATAGGTCTAGAACTAGGAAGGCAGATAGTTCTCCCTTGGGGAAAGGAGTAAGTTTATCACGCTGAGCTTCAAAAGTGACTAATGCATTTTCTTACTGGGAAAAAAGCTTCCTATAAAGGGGGAAAGAACTATTGCCTGGACAGCTCTCCTACAGCCTCAAGTTTTATGATTTTTGCATGTTCTCATTAGAGTGCCCTTATTCATTAGAGATTTTCATTTATTTTTAATTTAGCCTTTCCATATTAACAAATTCTGCATCCCACACATGGTATGAGGAACACTAAAGGAGGGTTCTTGTCCTAGGAAAGGGATGGTGGATAACTGGTTCCCCAATAAATTAAAACTTTAGGAGTAATTAAAATATCAGCCTTCAAGTCGAATTAATTTTTTATATTACCAATGTGGATTGAAAAGAGAAGTTCAGAGAAAAAGACATAAAAGAAACCCTGGGTTAGAAGAAAACTGCATATGGTGAAAGGCAGACAAGATGATCTAAAGCAAACAACAACAATAGTATTAACTACCATTTCCCGAGGACTTAGCACCTGCTGGGTACCACATAAGTGCTTTACGTACATTGTTTCATTTAATTCCCCAATCGTCTTAATACAGATACAAGAAATGAGGCTTAGGTAAGACAGATAAATTGTCCCAGATTACACACTTGGTAAATGGCAGAGTTGGAATTAGAAGCCAAGCCAACTTGAAGCTACCACTTCCATTCCTTAGCCATTATCCAGGCAAAATGACAACTACACTGCACACATGTGCCACTTCTTGGCCCTGCACCATGGCAGATGTTGCTCCTTCCCTCTGGTCCAGATGAGGCCTCACAATCCTTCTCAACAGTGCATCTCTCATGACAACTCTAATCCACTGGAAGTGATTGCATCACGATGGCTGTCCCTCTGCGCTGCCTCCCTATTGGTGGCAAACTGTAGTTTTCTGCTCCAGGCAGAATAAGGAGCAGATCTCTTTCAGCATCTGCCAATGATGTAGCTACCTGGGCCTGTACTTTTGCTTCTTCTTACATCTTTTTTTTTTTTGGAAAAAACTGTGAAATATACACACAAAAGATGCAAGAAAGGGGGATGTTACAATGTATGATTTATCACAAAACAAACAGCCATGCAACTATTACTCAGACCAAGACATAAAACCCCACCAGCTCTACAGCAGCCCCACTCGCCCCTCCTACACCAAGATAACCACTATATTATGCTTCCATAACAAGTTAATATGTAATTCACATTAATTTAAAAATAACGATTCTGTCAGATGTAGGAAAAAAAAATTTCATAAATGTGAGCATCCATTTATTCCCTAATATTCTGTACACTTTTCTGCATTCCTAATTCTTTTCAGTTTCTGTGTTTGATTATCAGTATTTTCCCCCGCCCTCTCTCTAGTTCAATAACTGTTTTCAGCTGTGCCAAGTCTTCTTTTAAATCCATTTACTGCATTTTTCACTTCAGTGATTGTATTTTTCATTTCTAAAATTTACATTTGGTTCTTTTCCATATCTGGTTCTTTGGAAAATTACCAGTCCTGTCTTTGATATCTCTGAATGTGGTAAATACAGTTATTTTCAGGTCTATATCTGATAATTCCAATATCTCGATTCCCTGTGGGTCTATTTCTATGGTCTATAGTTTCTCCCCATTTTCACTCAGGTTACTTTGTCTCCTTGTGTATCTAGTTATTTGGTATCATGAATGAAACCTTCTTTTCTTTTTTTTTTTTTTTTTGAGACAGAGTCTCACTCTGTTGCCCAGGCTGGAGTGCAGTGGCGCAATCTCGGCTCGCTGCAAGCTCCACCTCCCGGATTCACGCCATTCTCCTGCCTCAGCCTCCCAAGTAGCTGGGACTAGAGGTGCCCGCCACCGTGCCCGGCTAATTTTTTGTATTTTTAGTAGAGATGGGGTTTCACCGTGTTAGCCAGGATGGTCTCGATCTCCTGACCTTGTGATCCGCCCGCCTTGGCCTCCCAAAGTGCTGGGATTACAAGCGTGAGCCACCGCGCCTAGCCGAAACCTTATTTTCACACAATTGGTTTTCAAAATAATTTGAAAACGGTGATGATGTTATCTTTCTCCACAGAGGATTCACATTTGTTTCTATCAGGCATCTTTTCCAAGTTCCAGAAAGAAGATTTAGAATATTTTGTCCAGCATTTCTAATTGTCCTCAGCAGGACAGTTGATCTGAATCATCTCAACTGCCATTTCTGAAAGCAAAAGTGGCCTGCATTTCCTTCTTTTTTTTTTTTTTTTTTTTTGAGATGGAGTTTCGCTGTTGTTGCCCAGGCTGGAGTGCAATGGCGTGATCTCAGCTCACTGCAACCTGCGCCTCCCAGGTTCAAGTGATTCTCCTGCCTCAGCCTCCCGAGTAACTGGGATTACCAGCGTGTGCCACCACGTCCGGCTAAGTTTTTGCATTTTTAGTAGAGACGGGGTTTCGTCATGTTGGCCAGGCTGGTCTCAAACTCCTGGCCTCAAGTGATCTGCCTGCCTCGGCCTCCCAAAGTGCCGGGATTACAGGTGTGAGCCACTGTGCCTGGCCTGGCCTGTACTTCTTATGGGAGAAACTACCTACCGAATCCAACTGTAGCTTTTCCTGCCACACTCACTCCCAGAACCAGACAACTGGGTTTTGAATACAAGGATATATTCTAGAGCATTGGAAAATCTTTGCCAAATTCTCTTAGTGCCAAACCCTTGACAGGGCCTCTTGGAGTGAAGTTTCTGAGGACTGGCTGTTTGCTGAGCAACGTACTTGATAATAAGGCCCAACAGGAGGAATAGGTGGCTTGGTTTTGCACTCACTGCAAATCCTCACTCCTTCCTTTGGAAATGTAAAAAAGGTATACTTCTGGGGAAAACTTCAAAATATCTCTATGGTTTTGGTGGTAAATGAGATGTACTCATTATACAGTTATCTAGTTGAGTGAGTTACTAAACTAGTCTTAATTATGCCTTTCTAATGATTTTTTTTTTTTTTTCATTATACCCAGGCAATAGCTTTCTCTTCCCTGGATGTTCTTGAGATGGAGTGTAACAAAGAACCAAATTTGTTCATTGCTGCCAACTTATGGTAACTCTACGCCATAAGCTAATCTTTCTATGTAACTCGAACAAAATGCTCTTAGGGTCACGTACTTACTTATTTTCTAATTCTGGCTCAAATCACTATTGCATCAATAGGGACTTTGGCACTAACAAAATTTTCTATAGTGGGAAAAATTTCTAAACATCATGCTTAGATTTTCTTTTTAAATATATTTTTGGAGGGATTTAGTGGGGGAAAATGCCAGGCTATTTCCTCTTCTGCTATTAATAACTGTGTGACCTTGACAAGTCATGTCACCTTTTGGGTCTAGGTTTCAGTATCTTTAAAAGGTGTACATTGGATGAGAAAGCACAATCTGGCTCTAAAATGTTCTAAGTTGTCATTTTCCAAATAAAGCAAGATTCTAGTACCTTTCCTTCTTCCAATGACTACTGTGCCTTATACACAATAAGTCCTCAGTAAATGTGTGACATATAAGGTAATATATAATATAACATATTATATTATCTAATATACTATAATTAAGAACAGTTTCCTGAGGGCAGCACAAAGAGCTACAGTTCAAGCACACCACTGCAGGCCCACGGAATTGAGAAGGCAGAAATCAGGTCGGAATGTGGGAAGCTGAAGTGGCTGTGGTGGGACACCCAGAAGAGACAGCGAGGTAGATACGGGGCCCTAGAGTTTGTGTAGGGGTTGCCTGTGTGTCCGTGGCTTAGGGCTGGGTTGTACAGGTACAAGGCGAAACCAATAAGGCTTATCAAATAGCAGCTACTTTAGGGTTGAGAGCAGAAAAGAGATGGTATAGGGTAATCAGTGCTGGGGAAAAAGCAGTGTCAGGAGGCTGGACTTACGGCCATGAAATTGTGGAGAGACCTAGTTAACATCTCATTACCACCCTGGACAGATGACTCTGACACTGCGAGGGCACCTCCTGGGAGTAAAGCCCTTCTTCTACAGTGAGACCCACTCTATATCCACCCTGGCAAAGCCAAAATCAACGCCCTGACAACATCAGGAGGGGAAAATTAAATTTGGAGGTCGAGGGGTTTGCGCTTTCAATGTGTCAGCACCAACAGGCATAAAACCAAGCCTACACACTTTCATGGTAAACTGTCTGCTGACGAACCAATACTTTTAGGAATATGAAAAGATCCAGAGTCACAACAACATATTATCCATGATTCTAATATTCAGTAAAAAGAAATCACTAGACATATAAAGAAATATAAAATGTGATAGTCAAGGAAAAAAGCAGTCAATAGGAAACAAAAAATGAGATTGTTCAGATGTTGGACTTGGCAGACAACGATTTGCAAACAGCTATATATATGTGGGTGTGTAGAGAGATATATATATAGAGAGTGCTACATATGTATCCATATATAGATACATATATTTAAAGGATGGAAGAAAAACTGATTAAAGGAAATAAATGAGTATATGATCTTAAAGGGAGAAACACAGAGAATTCCACAACTAAATGGGAACTATAAAAAGGAACAAAATGGAAATTCCGTAATTGAAAAGTAACTGAAATGAAAAATTACGAATAGGCTTAATGAAGATGGAGACATTAGAGGAAACGTGAGTCAACTGAAAGAATAATCAACAGAAATGAACCGATCTGTGGAACACAGAGAATAAAAGACTGAAGAAAACTGAACAAAGCCCCAGGGACCAATGAGATACTGTAACATGGCCAAACACCATGTATAATAGGAGTCCCAGCGAGAGAAGAGTGAGAATGGAGTAGAAAAAAAAATTTGAAGAAGTGATGGCCCCAAAAGTCCCGAACTTGAAAACTTCTCATTTATGAGTGTATCTGAGAAGCTCAGAAAACTCCAAGCAGAACAAATACAATGAAAATAATAATGACGCACATCATAGTCAAACTGCTGAAAACTAAGAGAGAAAATTTTAAAAGCAGTCAGCAAAGAAAGAAACATTATGTGCAGGGAAATAATAATAATAATATCAGGCCAGGCGGTGGCTCACGCCTGTAATCCCAGCACTTTGGGAGGCCAAGGCAGGTGGATCACAAGGTCAGGAGTTCAAGACCAGCCTGGCCAAGATGGTGAAACCCCGTCTCTACTAAAAATACAAAAATTAGCCGGGTGTGGTGGCAGGCACCTTGTAATCTCAGCTACCCAGGAGGCTGACGCAGAGAAGTGCTTGAACCTGGGAGGCGGAGGTTGCAGTGAGCCGAGATTGTGCCACTGCACTCCAGTCTGGGCGAGAGAGTGAGACTCCATCTCAGGAAAAAAAAAAAAAAAAAAAAATCAATGACTTCTCATCAGAAATAGTGGAAACCAGGAGAAAATGGAACATCTTTAAAGGTCTGAAAGAAAAAAAAAAACAAACTTGTCAATCAAGAACTCTATACCAGCAAAAATATTCTTCAAAAGAGGATGGCAAAAGACATGTTCAGATAAACAAAAGCTTAGCTAATTTGCCAGCAGCAGACCTATATTATAAAAATGCTATTGGGTTGCCTCAAGATAAGGGGAAATGATACCAGAAAGGAATTTGGATCTACAGAATGTGCAGTGGAAGCACAAGAAAGAATAAATAAGTAGGTAAATATAAAATACTATGTTCTATTTTTTCCCATGATTTACTTAAAAGACAATTGACTAAAGTAAAAATAATAACACTGTTGAGTGGAACTTATAAAGTATGTGTAAATAGAAGACAGCAATCGCACACGACGGGGCTTGGAAAGTGAAATTCTATGATTTTAAGGTTATTATACTTGTAAGTGTACACTTAAAATATGTGAATTTTATTGAATATAAATTATGCTTCAATAGTTATTTTTTAAATGATGTATAAAGGCGCAGTGGCTCACACCTGTAATCCCAGCATTTTGGGAGGCCGAGGAGAGCAGGTAACCTGAGGTCAGGAATTCGAGACCAGCCTGGCCAACGTGGTGAAACCCTGTCTTTCCAAAAAGTACAAAAATTAGCCAGGCGTGGTGGCACATGCCTATAATCCCAGCTACTTGGGAGATGAGGCACGAGAATCACTTGAACCCAGGAGGGGGCGGTTGCAGTGAGCCGAGATCTTGACAATGCAGCCTGGGAGACAGAGCGAGACTCAGTCTCAAAAAAAAAAAAAAAAAAAATTCAAGTATAGAAGGTCCCCTTCTCTGATCAGTCCAACTTGGAGCCTGAGGTAGACAGATAGGGAGTTGGACCTACGGAGTACTAGTAGCTAGTATTTGCTGAATGCTTCCTGTGTGTTTAACACAATTCTATTGCTTTAAAAGCATTTACTTATTTAATCCTCACAAAAACTCCATGAAGCAGGCAGGTGTAATTTTAGCCACCATTTTATAGATCAGGAAATCGAGGCACACAGCTAATAAATGGTGGCTCTAGGAATTTGAACGTAGGTCGTGGGATTCCACCATCTGAGTCTTTAACCACTAAGTGTCATGAATCAGCACGAGAGAATCAACCAATAATAACAGACACATGGGGCTCACGTTCTGCGTATTGATCACTTCACAGGACGCTGGCCTTACTGATCTTCATTTCATTCCCCCCACCTCATTTTTCTTTCCAACATTTAGAAATCCTGGGTCACTTCTAAGCCTAAGTGGCCTTTATTATTGCCATTATTTTTAATCAGTCATCACCTTCTCTGGGATTTCCTGTTTGCGGGTCTCCAGACACCAAAGGAAATCCATTATGGAACTTCCTGAGTTTAAGAAGCCCGCTTGTTTCCTGTGATGATTATACCACCTGCCACGGTCCTGGGCTCATGATGAGTGCTTAATAAATACCTGGTCTTATTTTAGGACCTATTCTCCCACCTCTGGACTGTGTGATTGCTTACCGTCAGGCCTCTGAGCCCAAGCCAAGCCATCGCATCCCCTGTGACTTGCACGTATACGCCTAGACGGCCTGAAGTAACTGAAGAATCACAAAAGAAGTGAATGTGCCCTGCCCCACCTTAACTGATGACATTCCACCACAAAAGAAGTGTAAATGGCCGGTCCTTGCCTTAAGTGATGACATTACCTTGTGAAAGTCCTTTTCCTGGCTCATCCGGGCTCAAAAAGCTCCCCCACTGAGCACCTTGCAACCCCCACTCCTGCCCGCCAGAGAACAGACCCCCTTTGACTGTAATTTTCCTTTACCTGCCCAAGTCTTATAAAATGGCCCCACCCCTATCTCCCTTTGCTGACTCTCTTTTTGGACTCAGCCCGCCTGCACCCAGGTGATTAAAAGCTTTATTGCTCACACAAAGCCTGTTTGGTGGTCTCTTCACACGGACACGCATGAAACTTACTATATTGGGAGCTGAAAGAGTGGCATTTGCCCAGGGTCATACTCTGCCATGACACCTCAGGTCTAGAATTAGTGGTTACAAAAGAAATTCTTAGGTCACTGCTATTCTCTATGAACAAAGCACAGGATGATAATACTCAGAGGAATTTTAGAGGTATTCAAGGTTTTTTTTTTTTTTATTTCTGGAAAATGCAATTTAATTAATATAGTTTACATCTACCTGCTTTCACTAAATCTCAAGAGATTCAGGAAAGCTCTTGTTGACCACAGAAGGTAAGTCTAACAATTTCTGGGGAAAATACACGATCAAGGCATTATTTCTGGGAAAATTAAGTGAATAAATATATTATTTTTTTAAAAAGTATTTCTGTTTTGCACAAGTGTTTATTCGTAGGACTACATGGTCTAGTAAAAACAGCTTGAAGAAGGCATTACACTTTTTCCGGGTGTCCCCTCCATGCAGGTGATGGTACTCACAGTCCCAAGGCTTTTTCTGAGTTCGGCACTTTTCCATTATCCTCCAACAGTAGTACATTTAGGAAGACTCAGAATTATCCCAGCTTAGAACTTGAAGCAACACTGAAGACTCACCTGACGACATGCTGTTCCAACCACCCATGCCTTCAGAGGGAAGATGTCTACAACGTGTGCCAGATTATTCTCCTCTTTTCTGCCCTGACAAACAGCTTGACACCTCCTGTGACATAAGTGCATTTCCTATTTCAGTCCTTTGCCAGTATCAACACAATGCGGCATCGATGAAGAAACAAACTGGTGGCTTGTGTCGCATGGCGCGACGCCTGGCAGATTAGTAGTTTCTGAATAAATGCTCTTGATCAATGGCATGTCTGAGTGAAGATATCTTTCTGTCTTCATCATCAATATCATCATCAATACCATCAATCAATATCATCGTCATCAATATCATCATCAGTACCATTTGCTGCTGTCACAGACCACAGTGTTTTGTGAGCTTTTTGTGAGAGGCACAGAACCATTTCCCCTGGCTAATGTTTGTATATATATAGACCTATAGATCGATCTATAGATCTATATATACACACACCAACATGTTTTTCCCCTCCCAATGTGATTCTGTATATCCTTGAGGTCACACACCACACAGTCTACTGGGGTACCTACAACAGAAATGGCAACAACCTTGGTGGCTCTGAAATGTTCCCAAGCCAAATATTAAAAAAAAAACACACAAAAAAAAACACACAAAAAACTAACATGCAAGGGGGTGCTCAAGAAGTCAGCTGACTGAAAATTACGCATGATTCAGAGGGCAACTGCCATGGTGAAAGGTGAGTAGGGTAGGCATTTAAAGGCTAAAACTCTAGGGCGAATACAGTTGTACCCTCCCATTTTACAGATGAGGAAGCTGAGGGTCAGAGGTTAAATGACAAGGTCACACAGCTGGTCAGACTTAGGTCCCTGGTCTCCTCACCGGCAGGCCGGAGTGCCTTCCACCCCATCACAATTCCTGAGGTGACAACAGTACTATTTGCCCTCAGGCCCTGCCACCCAAGGGGCTCACAGCTCTTGAAACATAAATAAGGCAACAGGCAAACTATGAACCACTCCCAATCTCTAGAGCCAGGCAGGGCGCCTTACAGCCCAGAAGCAATGTGATTCCACTCGGCTCAGGAAGCTGTGTTCTCTTCCAAACAACAGAAACCAAGTCCCGGAGGGAGTTATCCCGACCGGAAAACAGTCTGAACTAGATAGCCTGGATCTCCCTATCTCTAAATTAGGGATAACGTCCCTGTGTTCCTAGACCACTGGGCCGATTCATCAGCTAATCAAGCTCTTTGAGTCTGAAGGCCTTGAACGGATGCTGAATATTGCTTGTAGTTGGAGGTAACCCTAACATTTATCACTGCCTCCTACATTTTGTTCTCAAATCAAAAAGAGACCAGTTCGTGACTGGAGGAATGTGTGTGTGCCTTAGCACACATGTGACGTTCCTGTGTGACTGCAGGCGTTCTTTGCCATGAGGACTTTTACCCTGCTGTATCTAGAACACTAAATAATAGAGATGTTCCCAGTTCAGCCACATACTGTTGTTGATATTCAGTAACCTCTCAGTGAAACTCCACTACAGCAGATGTGGGAAGCTGTGTGCTTACTGTGTCAATCAGCTCACTATGCCACATGGGAGGCCTCTTGCCTCCCTATCTGGTGCGGTGGCTCCTCCCAACCCACAGCGTCCCTCTCTAAGAGGTCTCGGATGCTGGGAGCTCGCAGGGCTGCACAGATGCAATCTCCTCCTTATCCATGGCACCCCATCACTCACTCTTTGTAGAGTGAGAAACTGAGGCAAAGCACCTGGCAGGGCAACAGAGAAGTCGCAGCAGGGTCGGGACTCTAAGTGGGCCTTGAGCTGCTGGCCCAGGCGTCTTTCAGGGGCACCTGGGACGAGGCCGGGAAGAGAGTTGCTTAACTGGGGAGGCAGCGGTCAAGGGGAAAGACTCCACACTGGGAGATCAGGAGACACCGGGGGAGAGGGTGGGCCTGGCAGGCGCTAAGGGGCGGGGCCGGGTGTGGGACCCACCCCGTTCTAAATTCTGTTTCTGAGAGGCAAGCCTCCTGCAGTGTGAAGGGTCCCTCGCCCACCCCCTGCTGTCTCTGGCTGCCCTCCAGGGTGCTCTGCTCCGTTTGCAGAGCACAATCCCAGGCTGCCTGGGTGGGACGGCGGGGAGCCGGTCCCGGGGACTTCCTCCCTCCTGGGGAGGCTGGGAGACCTGGGGGTGCCAAAGATCAGCAGCCCTGAGGGTTCCTTCACCATCGCTATCAGAGTCCCCTTACAGACTGTGCAGGAAGCAAGGGTCCTGCTCACCTGCCACCAGGTCACTCTGTGACCTTGAGGAAGCCATGTGGCCCTCTGGCTGCAGCGCTCCTCTCTGTAGAATGGAGCCTACATTCTAGTTGTACATACTTGGTTGTGCTAGCCTAGTCCCCTCCCACCCAGACATTCGGATTCAGGAACAGTGCCATGAGAAGCATACAGGGGACAAGGTTTGCGTGCTTCCTGTGGCAGTGAAAGAAGTGGGAGGGAAAGGGCTTAGAAGATGTCATAGGGACCATCTCCGATGGGCGGGCAGGGGGACCAGGCAGCCTCCAGCGCTGTTTGAAGGAGAACGAGGGACGGCCTCGGAGGTGGCCCCCTGCACAGGCCCCTGCCCTCATAAGTAGCTTTGTAAGTGTCCCCTCGTGTTGTTTAAGGGTATGTGGCCTGTAAGACCCCATAAGACAAAGGGGATAAAAAGCAAGAGGAAGCAAAATAGAAAGTGAGGGGAGAATGAGGACCAAGTCCAAGGACATGAGAGGGGGTGAGAACAAGGGGTGGAGAGGCTGAAGGTCTGCAAGGAGGGAGGGTACAGCCTGGTGCGGTGGGGATGAGCACGTGGGAGAGGGAAGGGGATGCAGAGACCAGCCGGTCCAGACCCTTCAAGCCCCAGATGCAGGACAAAGTCCAAAGGGAGGGCAGACCTGCCCAAGGTCTCCCGGCTTGTTTGGGTGAAGGCAGGGCTGGAGGCTGGGTCCTCTGCCTACCCAGGCTGGTGCTCAGCTGCACCAGCAGCATCCTGTGGGCACTTCAGTGCTAAATCACATCAACCAGAATTAAAGGGAAGTCTGGGAAGATGAGGACACAGGCAGTGGATGGGGAATGAAGCACTGTGGTTTAAGCCTCTTCCCTGAGTCTGGGATCTTCTCTGGGACTCCAAGATGTGTCAGTTTCAGGGGCTGAGTTACATGATTTTGAATATCTGCTCTAGAAAGATGTTCTCTTATCAGTCCAGACTGGGAGGTGTCCTTAACTGCAAGCGAGGTTCAGGAGCTGTTTGCAGGGACCCTGTCTGCTGCCTAGCCTCCTCTCTTGCACAGTGCGGCACCACCCGGGCCAGAAAACACTTTCTTGGGAGCCACGATGGGATGTGGCTCAATTTACCAACAGCAAATTTCAGACAGGACAGCGTGAGTGCCTTTAAACCATCAAAGTGTGAAAACACTCAGAAAAGTTGCTTTTAGTAGCTCTAATATGCCCCTAGTGGGTCTGATTAACTGGCACCACTTGCTAATCAGTGTGGCCAGTTTCACGGTGACTAATCCCCAGGAGGGGAGAACCCATCCTGGGAGGAAAACTACATCTCAGGATGAGTGTGGTTCACCGGGGGACTTGGCACTCAGGTGAGTTTTCAACTTCTGCAGCAGGAATTTTTAAGTCAATATTCATCGTATCAGTAACAATTTTTTAAAAAAGAGTGTTTGGTGTCAAGCAGCATAAGATTTTCTGGCAGGGTGCTCAGGACAGAGCAGGATGGCCCAGACCTGGCCTCTGGGATGGAGGTCATGCAGGGTGGGAGACAGCAGTGGCAGCTTCGGTATGGCTCTGACCCCAGCTCTGCCACCAGCCCGGGTGGGTTCGTGAACCTCCCTGGAATTCAAGATTCATGGTCAGTTCGGACCTTCTTTTGTAGATTTCCAAGACACTTAGCTGTCTCTGCAGTGCGGTTTTTTGAACGTTTCGTATGGAGAGTGAACCGCAGTGGCTGTTTAGAAAACTGCCTATTGGCATGCCATCCAAGACCCAGCTCAGTCTGCTCACTGCGGACTTTTGTCTCCTGGTTCTCACTACCCATGCTTCCTTTTCGGTAATAGGTTTGGGCACCCCACACCTACGTGCTGGCCGAGACTGGCCCACATTGGTGACCTAAACAAACGAGGTTTTCACCCTCAGACGTCCTTCCATCCCCATCCCTGCCTGTTCCACATAAACCTCAGGGCTTATCTCCGGTATGACCTCCTTCATAAAACTTTTCAGACTGCCACAGTCCCTGGTAAACGCTCCCCTTGAATCCATTTCATCGTCTACACTAAGCAAGTCAAATAATCATACACATGCCTCTCTGGTGATTTTTGGTCTCAAATTGCTACTTAACTCTTGAATATTCCTTATCTTTTAAAGTATATTTGTTGTCTCTTGAGAATGACCTTGTCCTCTATTTCTAGTCTACATATGTAATATAATGTAACAGCTACCACTTAACTGAGCACTTACTATAAGCAGGACACCATTAAAGTGCTTTGAATGCATTAACTCATTTAGTCTTTCCAACAGCATGTGTTAATACGTTCGATTACAATTCCCATTTTACATAGGAGGAAACTAAGCCACAGAGAGGCCTAGCAACTTCCCTAAGGCCAGAGTCAGTAAGTGGCAGAAGCCAGCAGTCTGATTCAAGAGCTCATGTTCAAAACCAGCATGTCTTAAGGCTTTCTTTGCCTTCTATATGGTATCCACCCCACAGATATTTGTCTATTAACTGGTGCTGATTTGTTTTCAGGAAACAGTCCGCACCTGAGCAAGGAAAAATGGAAGCGTCTGACCTCTGTCCACACATGGTCCTCAGTGCTCCTTCTCACCTCTCAGGATGAAAGCAAACTTCCGTTTAATAGCGAGCTGTTTTCTATTCTGTGTGCTTCCAAATATAACATTTTACTGACAAAAGGGACATCCTGAAAGATCTAAGCTTGTAAAGACTCACATACTAGGAAAAATGTATCCCATGAAAAGTCCTTAAAGCATTCCATTAGGACTAAATCGAAATCACATTAACCAGGATTAAAGGGAAGTCTGAGAAGATGAGGACACAGGCAGTGGAAAAAGCAAAGGATGAAGAGTGAAGCAGTGTGGGCTTGAGCCTCTGCTCTGACTAGGGGATATTCTCTGAACTCCAAAATACGTCAGTTTCAGGGGCTGAGTTACATAATTTTGACTATCTGCTCTAGAAAGACGTTCTCTTATCAAATCTGGACTTGGAGGTCCAGATTTAAAACTAGATGGTCCTTATGAAAACTGGACAGGTGTTCCGTTTTGACTGATGGGAGTGCACTATCTACCTCTGTCCCCGTACCTAGCTTTGGGCTTGGCTCACAGACAGTGCTCAATAAACATTCATGATGAGTGAAGGGTGTCTTCCAAGGCTAGTGCTGGTCTTACCCAGAGGCGATTTTTCAGTTTCCTTCATCATCAGATCAAGTCTAGGTTGCTCTGAGTTTTCATCAAAGACCCTACACATCTTTCTCATCTCCATCTGACTTCTCCCTTTATCAAGTCCCTCCTGAAAGTTCTTCTCCAGAAGGCATATGAGATGAAACGGAAAGCAGGAAACAACCCCTTGCTTACTGCTTCACAAGCAAATGTACTCCTTGCATATACATTGCAAATATTTAACCACAACTCTCCCTATTGTTCACCTCGCTGATTCCTCCATACATTGATTCCTCCATATGGCTTAGTCTTTGGTGTAATACGCATGCTCCACAGCACGGCTGCTGTGGGAGAGTGGATGCTCACAGCAGAGACAACTGATTCTGTTACTGCAGAAGAGTCTCTATGAAGCCAAATGGCCCAATCTTTCAACTACACAGAACTCCATTGGAAGAGCCAATTTGATTTTCACCTCCGCAGTGTAATCAAGCCATTAGCCTTGCAGCCTCACAGTGTGCATCTCCAGGGCCATGGCCACTCTCCTTCCTTTCTGTGATTTCCTGGAATGCCTCTCCTCACTCATCCTTCAAGTTCCATCCCAAATGCTACCTTCTCCAAGAAGGCTCTCCTGATTCTCTATCCACACTCCCCAAAGTATGGTGTCTCCAATGCATGGCTTGTCACAGAATTCATCACATCGCACATCTTACCTAAACTTTCCTTTTTGACATCTCCAATTTTTATTCTATATAATCATTTTTATGAATATTTTTTCTTCTACTACACTTCAAGCTCTCTAGAACACACTTAGCATCTGACTCATTTCTGTATCTGCTATAATGGCTAGCAAAATCCTACACAAAATAAGTACTCAGTCGATTTTGTTGAACAAATTGATAAATGACTCATGGACTTGTACTCTCGCAATCATCTATTTCCATAACCTGTGATCATAGGATTTCAATGACATTTAGTACATATATGTGCATTTAAAAAATGCAACTTTTAGGCCAGGCGCGGTGGCTTGCCTGTAATCCCAGCACTTTGGGAGGCCGAGGCTGGCGGATCACGAGGTCAGGAGATCGAGACCATCCTGGTTAACGTGGTGAAACCCCGTCTCTACTAAAAATACAAAAAATTAGCTGGGCGTGGTGGCGGGTGCCTGTAGTCCCAGCTACTCGGGAGGCTGAGGCAGGAGAATGGTGTGAACCCAGGAGGCGGAGCTTACAGTGAGCCGAGATCATGCCACTGCACTCCAGCCTGGGTGACAGAGCAAGACTCCATCTCAAAAAAAAAAAAAAAAAAAAAAAAAAATGCAACTTTTGGGGCGTCTAACACTATTGGTTTAGAATTGCAGATGTCAAAAATGGCCCAATGAACCTATTTGCTATAAGAAAAACCCTACATATCTATATATCACCTATGTACATTTCTTCATATCACCCAATTGTCATGAAGATCAAATGAGACAGAAGAAGTAAAGACCCTTCGGAAAGGCCAGCAAAGGCACATGTCCAGGAAGCTGGCAGCACTCACACCATTTTAGTGGGTGGGGTGGCTCTTAGGGCCTGCGATGTGAAGCCATGCCAGCCGCCATAGGCGTCCGTGTCACCATGTTTGTTCATTCTACAGATATTTATCACCCACTGAGGACAGAGCTGTGAACACAACTAACCAAAAATTGCTGGCCTCACGTAGGTTACATTCTCATGAGGTAAGGGGTAATAAGCAAATGAACACGTACACATATAGAATGGCAGATGGTGAGAGGTGATGTGGGGAAATGGAGCAGGAAAGGGTGGATGAACAGTGAGTGAGGGGATGGCATCAGCGGGGGCCAAGGAGGTGTGCAGGCCTGTATGGAGAGCTGAGCCGAGAGGGGTGCCGAGGAGGTGTGCAGGCCTGTGCAGAGAGCTGGGCCGACGGGGGAGCCGAGGAGGTGCGCAGGCCTGTATGGAGAGATGAGCCGAGGGCGTTCAGACAGAAGGAGCAAGTGCCAGCCACCACCCCACAGTGGGGTGAGCTTGGAATGTTGGAGGAATAGCAAGGGGGTCACTGTGGAGGGCTGGTGAGGAGGGAGAGGAGGGGAGGGTGAAGGAGGCGAGCTCAGGGAGGAAGGCGGCGTGAGATCGCAGGGCCTATGGGACTTTGGCACTCACTCTGGGCAAGTCAGGGAAGCCTTGGAGGGTCCTGTGCAGGGCAGGAGCATGGTCCGACTTGGCTGTTCAGAGGGCCGTTTGAATCCTGTGTTAGGTCCGGGCCATGATAGGGATTGAGGCAGAGACTCCTGGGGGAGGCTGTTGCCATCATCCAGGCCAGAGGCAAGGGCGGCCAGCGCTGAGCTGAGTGTGCAGGTGGTAAGAGACAAATTCTTGATATGTTTGGAGGGTAAAGCTCATAGGATTTTCTGATGGATTGTAATCAAAGAGTGAGAAAAAGAAGTAAGTCCAATAAGGCCTGAGAAGCTAGAAGGATGAGGCTAGCATTTATCGAGCTGAGAAAGACTTTGGGAAGACTGAGAGTTCTGCCATGGGTCTTGCTAAGTGCAAGATACTTATTAGCTATTCAGACAGGAGAGGAACGGAGTTGGCAGGGAGGGATACAAGTCTAGGTTTGGAAAAATGGTCTGGGCTGGTGACACACAGCTGGTGGTTACTGGAAGATACACAGATTATATTTAACACCAAGAGGCTGGACGTGACAACTAGGGAGTGAGTGCAGACAGAGGAGAGGTCTCAGGATCTACCCCTGGAGCTTCCCAATGTTAAGAGCTTCCCAATGTTAAGAAGATGAGACAGAAGTCAGCAAAGGATTCCAAGAAGAAGAAACAAGTGAATGAAGGGCAGAGCTAAGAAAGAGCAGTGTTCCAAGGGCCAAGGGCAACAGTGGCTCAAAGACAAGGAGCGATCAGCTGTCTCCAAAGCTGCCAACAGATCATGTAACATGGCCCTGGAGGACAGAGCACTGGGTGCGGTAACGGTGATCACTGATGGTCTGGACAGATGTTTTGGTGCAGCAGTGGGGAAGAAAGCCCCATCAGAGTGGATTCAAGAGAGAATGGGAGGACAAGAATCACAGACAACAGGTAGAGGCAACTCCTGAGGAGTTTTGCTGAAATACAGAAAGAGATAACCTACGGCTATAAGAAGGAGAAGACGGAGGCATTTGTCTAGGTTTGTAGTCAGGGGAGATATTGTTAACATCTTTGTAGATGACACCAACCACACTGGTACAGTGCACTCATCCACCATGGTCTGCATGGTTCCCTGTTTCAAAAGCTGCACAGACACTATTCCAGCAAGCAAGGGCAGAAGGCTGGATGAGCTGAGGAAGAGTCACCATTTTACTGGTGACCCAAAGGAAACCAGACACAGTTGTTGCTCCTATGCATAAGCATGGAGCTACCTACAAGGCACCCACAACAGCAAAACCATCTCAGCGTCATCATCTCTAAGGGCGAAAATATTTTCCTGGACTGCACAGCAGGTAACAGGAGGGCCTTGCATTTGAGGCCTTCATCCTCTTGAGAGAATTCCTAGGAGTGTTACTGCTTCCTGACCACTACAAGACACGTCTACCTTACTTAAGTGCAGATGGAGACAGGGCTCCGTCCTCGGGAAGTTTCCTCTGTAGTGGAAACCAAGTAACCTGATCTAATCTAATTCTTCCTTTTAATGCACTGTAGCATGAGTGGCTCTCAACCACATTCATCTCTAATTAAGAATCTCTGTACTAGAGCAATTACTGTAGCTACAGCTGTTGATAACAATCATCTCCTCAGTCTCTTTGTGGTAGGCTGCTATGTGTTCTCAAGCGTTCACCCATGCTTCTCTGCAGGTACAGCATACTTCTTGGCCCCAATATCTTTGAGGGTGGCCATGTGACTTGCTTTGGCCAGTGGAATGTGAACAGCTAAGACAGATGCCACATTTAAGCATAAGCCTTAAGTTGCTGGTGCAGTTTGGCTCTAAGCCCCATTTTGTGAGCATCTGCCCTCAGCCATGACAACCACAAGGCCTACCACCGAAGGTGAGGGCTCCTTCCGCCTGGGCTCCAGAATTGGATGGCATGCAGAATGTGGTCAAGCCCAGGGTCCAGCTGAGTGCAGAAGAGCTGCAGCTGACCACCATCCTCAGGTGCTATGAGCCAGGTGTAAATGTTGCTGGTTGTAAGCCATGGAGAGTTTGGGATTGTTCATTTCCACAGCAAAAGCTGACTATTATACTCTTTCATTAGACTGTCAAATTTCTCTAGTGAAAGGACCATGAGTGTTCTTTATGATACGCCTTAATACCCCTAATAAAAATTGCAGGCCCCTAATAAGTACATAGATAACAGGTCAGGGGTCATTGTGTCCATTTTGCTTGGTTGGCTGGCATCTGGAATTAACACCTAGTTGCTATCACTGACACACTGGCAGTACCGTTACAAGCTCCTTAAAGTCATGTTCAAAGTCACTGTCATCCTCCCTTCCTACTTCCTGATTTTGGCTATTGAGTTATGGCTGATTGACAAGGAAAACCCAAATAATTTAGGCTTCAAAAAGAAGTGGGTCCTGGCCATGATATACGCAGTTTCTATTCCTAAGTACCCCCAGACAGTTAAGGCCGAACAGAGAAAGTCTGCTTTAATTGTGCTTGTGTGCTCAGTTCTGTGTGCCTTTTGAGCCTAAGACAGGCCACAAGCTTTGCCCAGGGAGTCCCACTGCAAAGAAAACAAACTCTTGCTTTTGGTTATTCAGTAAGTTCCCTTCTCTTATGTTGTGTGGGAATCAGAGGCAATAGAAGGCACAGTTCTGGGTTTCAAAGGGCTTATAGTGTAGTTTAAGAGACAGGATACATGTGTAAAAATCCAAGACAATCGGCCAGGCGCAGTGGCTCACGCCTGTAATCTCAGCACTTTGGGAGGCCAAGGCAGGCGGATCACGAAGTCAAGAGATCGAAACTATCCTAGCTAACATGGCGAAACACCATCTCTACTAAAAATACAAAAAAAAAAAAAAAAAAAACCAAAAAAAACCCAAAAATTAGCCGGGCGTGGTGGCAAGCACCTGTAGCCCCAGGTACTCGGGAGGCTGAGGCAGGAGAATTGCTTGAACCTGGGAGGCGGAGGTTGCAGTGAGCTGAGATTGTGCCACTGCACTCCAGCCTGGGGACGGAGTATGACTCCGTCTCAAAAAAAAAAAGAAAAGAAAAAAAATCCAAGACAATCGAGATATACACCACTTAATTCCTTCAAAGAGGCAGTGCTGTATGGCAGCGAAGAGAGCTGGTCTAGAAATCAGAAGACCTGATTCTAGTCTTGGCTCTATTGCTAGTTAATTAAAGTCACAGGAAGGTCTTTTCACTGTTCCGTACGTGGACAAAAAGTAAACGGGTTCATATAAAGTCCCTCACATGTCCACGGTTTCATGACTCCAAATGATACCACTCAGCAGCACAGCGGTAACCAAGTGCTCAGTGCATGGCATGGGTAGGAGAGGCTGTGCATTCGGAGGTCCTCTGTCTTCCTGTCCCTCACCCCATCTCCAAACTCATCTGATCCTAGCCTAGTCTGAGGGGTCTCCTATGTCTTGAGTTATGGGCCAAACCTACTAGAGCTGAACTGAAAGCAAAATTTAAGCAAATGAGTCCAGAATTGTTCTCAGATACCACAAACTGAAGAGGGAAGAGCAGGAGGAGTTCTCAAGTGGACTGAGCTCCCAGGAGCACCTTGGGCTGGGGTTTGCTTGTGCCTTCCCAGGGGGCCTGAAGCCACCGTGTTCAGTACCTGGGGTGCATCCATAATGGGCCAGGCTTCTGGAGAAGAGGCAGAAGAGGCGTTGTCCATGTGACTGACATCCGGATAGGCAATACCTCTCCAAACTCTTCCCCTGATTCTGATGAGAGCGGAATACCCTCCTCTCTTTGGGAAAAATCAGTTCTCACAATGACAGGTGTGGTGTCCCCAGTAGGGCTCCTGAGGCCCGGGCTGCCCCATTTGACAGGAAGGGAGGAGAGGGCTGGGAGAAAGGTCAAAACGGAACTTTTAGAACATCCACTGACGCTTTCCTGATTGTTCTTTGGAAAAATACAGAAAGTAGAGAGAATCTCATTAGCTAAAGTGCCCTGGAGCCTCGGGGATTAGCCACTTGGCTCTTCTGCTGCAAAACGTATTTAAATCCCCATCCCAGGGCCTCCAGGGTGGCTCAGATGGCCATGGGATTACTTCTTTTACGTAGTATTCATGTGGCGGAGTGACTGCTGTGAACTTTCTCCAGGAGTTTCCAGGAGCTGGGACCACAGTGCGTTTTAAGGTACTTATATCAGAGTTGGGTTCTTCAGATCAAAGGAACTCATTTTAAAACAAAAACAAAAACCCTTCCACTTACATGGAATCAGGTCCCTTTGCAGAGTGTTCTTGGCAATTCAACAAAGGACAGCAGAAAGTGGTGAGGAGATAACACTGTACACAAGAACAGGCTTCACTTACTTGGGACTCCGGACACCAGCCGCAGGGGGCGCAGCACGCGGAAGGCCCTCAGCGCCTTCACATCAAATCCGGCCCCTTTCCCTCCGAGAGCGTTTGCCCCGTCTGCTTTGGTTGCTTGTTCTAAAATTGCACTAAAAAGCCTAGAAGAGAGGAAAGAGAGAAGGACTGTCAGGACTGGGGTGTTTTTTGCCCAGCTGGGGCTCTGACCTCTGGATACAGCCCGGAAAGGCAGATTGCGCAGGCGTCTCCAGCCCAGGGGCGGGCGTTGTGGGTGTGTATGGAGTCTGGGGGTGGTTGTAAGCTGACATCCCCTCAGTGTGGGTGGTGGCCATGCCCAGGGTGCCACCATGGCCCAGGGAGGCCTGAGCGAGCCGAGGGGCGGGCCCTCTGCCATCATAAAGGCAGGAGCTGGACAAGCGCTGGACGAACGTGGGAAGCAGGTGAAGTCTGTCGTCAGTCCATATCTCCTTGAGGAGCCCTCCGGCTTCTCCACGGTATCCTAGCGCCCCTCCCAGGGGTGCCAGCAACCATGTGCTCTGTTTCCCCGCCTCCTTCCTTCTAGAGACCCCCTCTCTTTGACTTGTTCCTGGCCCATGGAAATCTCCTTTGTGCTGCCCTTGGTGGCTGCTCAGGAGGTGCGTGCTGCACAAATGAATGAATGGTTGAGTGGTTAAACAAGAAGGTCTCCAGTGGGGTAAAACCACACATGCATGTAACTGAGATGCAGGGCCTTGCCACTTTAGGTCTGAGCTGGCATACTCACTCCTCCAACAAACAAGAACACCTGCGGTGTGCCAGGCACTGTTCTAGACACTGGGGCTACAGCAAAATGGACAAAGCCCTTCCTCTCATGGAACTTACATTGTAGCAGGGAGACAGACTGAGCAATCAGTAAACAGACACTGCAGCTTAGAGTGATGAGTGCTGAGGAGGAGGAGCGGGGAGGGGCTCTGCAAAGACAGGGTGAGGGCCACCTTCCTTCCCACCTGAGAGGTCTGCACAAAGAACTCCCTGCAGGTGACACTTGAGCAGAGGCCTATGGGAAGTGAAGGCGGGACCCACTTCACTACCTGGAGACTGCTCCAGGCAGAGGAAGCAGGTGAGCCAGGGGCCCAAGGGAGGGGCAGGGTGTGCGTTAGAGGAACAACAGCGACCAGTGTGGCTGGAGCAGGGCAGGGAAAGGGGAGAACTGTGGGAGAGGAAGTCGGAGAGGAAATAGGGAACCCCACCAGGTGCTGGTATCCTCTCTGAGACAGAAGCCATTGGGGGACTTTGAGCAGGAGAGTGACATGATCTAACTACAGGTCTAAAAGAATCATTCTGCTGTTGTGGGAGACGCCCCTGTCGGGGGCGAGGCCAGAGACCAGCTGCTGCAGTCACCCAGGCGCGAGACACTGGTGGCTCAGAACAAGTGGTGGTGTTGGAGGTAGGGAGAAAAAGTTAGATACCAGATTTACCTTAAGATAAAGCTGGTGGGACTGGCTGATGGACTAGATGTGAGGTGTGAGAAAGAGAGGGGAATCAGAGGAGATTCCAACAGTTTGGGCGTGAGCAACAGGAATGATGAGATATGGTGGAATGGACATCAAGGGTTCTGCTGAGAACTTCTTGAAGTTTGAGTTGTTGCTTGGACATCGAATGCATGTCTTGAGTTGGTTCTACTGTGTCTGGAGGTCAGTGGGGAGATCCAAGCTAGAGACAAAAGCGCAGCAGTTGTATAGTTCATATTTAAAGTCAAATCATATGTGACTACCCAGGAGGTCAATGCAGAAGATGAGGATGTGAAAGGACCCAACCCTGCAGTGCTCCCACATTGAGGGGTCAAGAGAGGAGAAAGCAACAAGAGAGACTGATGAGGGATGGCTTGCAGAGCAGGGATATGGAGAGAACGGCGCCCGACGAAGAGAGTGGTCAGTGAACAGGCGGTGGTGTCACATGCTGCAGAGACATGGCTGGACACCGACCGTTGGGTTTAGCAACACCAAGACCATTCAGACCTTGAAGGCATCTGTGTTGGTGCAGCGATGTGGACAAATGCCTAGCAGACATAGGTTCAAGAGAGCATGGGAGGAGTGGGAGGCCGTGAGGATAGACAGCCCTAGCCAACAGAAATATGATGCAAGCCACAAGTGTGGGCTGCATGTGTAATTTACCTTTGCTAGGAGCCACATTAAAAAGTAAAAACAGGTGAAATTAACAGTGATCACAGATTTTATTTCACCCAACAGAGCCAAAATATTATCATCTCAACATGTAATAAATATAAAAAATCATTCATGAGACATTCGTCCTTCCTTGTTTTGTACTAAATCTTTGAAATATGCTGTATGTTTTATACTTATTATTATTGCAATTCAGATTAGCCACATTTCAAGTGCCGAATGGCCACATGCGGCTACTGTATAGACAAGTCTTTTGAGAAATTTTGCTCTAAATGAGCAGAGAAAAAAAGGGGGTTACTAGAAGTAGGAGTGGAGTCAAGAGGGTTTTGTTTCTGAATGGGAGATACGACAGCAGTTTTCTATGTGATGGGAATCATCTAACAGAGGCAGAAAATGTGATGAGATAGAAGCAAGAGGGAACCATTGCTGGAAGGACGGAGCTCCTTCACTGGCAAGAAGGGGATGGGTGGACACGAAGGGTGTCCACCTGCGCAGGGGCAGCGCCGTGTGTCGTGGTTCAGTGAGAAGGCGCACTGTCGGCATAGACGCGTGGTTGTGGGAATATATGAAAGTTTCCTGCTGATTGCATCTTTCTCAGGGAACAGGGGAACGGGGTCATCAGCCAAAAATGTGAAAGGGGAAGGAGATGGGAAGTGTGAAGAGAGAGGCAAGGGTGCTGAAAGAATTATCTCAGAAAGCAGAAGGGTGAATGGAGTGCGGACAAAGCAGGAGGGCTCTCAGGTGTCACCGAGGGCCTACCCGAGGTCAGAGGTCATGAGTGTAAAGTGAGACTCTGCTCAACTTTGCAGATTTCTTGACCCTTTCCAGGTTACCAAGCAGATCTCTGGTTGGCCTTGACTAGGGTTTGTGTTTTTCCAGGTGTGCAAGATAAACAGACAGAAGACTAAGAATGCTGAGCATAAATGCAAGTGAGTGAGGGAAGCAGTGGCACATGGCATCTGAGCTGGCTGGAAGGAGGGTGGACGTGGTGGCAGGGATGAAGAGTGCAGTGGGACGAAGGGATAGTTGGAGTCAGCGTGACAGAGGGAGCAGACCGGAAAGACAGTGGTGCTGGTTAGAGAGTAGGATGTTAGATTAGGGATTATGGGGGAGGTGTTATCAGTGGTGACAAGGATATTGGCTTATAACCATGGGAGTGGGCCTACTGAGATAGGCTCTCCAGAAGCCAGATATCCAGGAACCAAGAAGCTACTGCAGGAAGGTGGAGAAGTGAGTGTTGGAGTGAGGTAGAGTGAGCCAAGAGCCCGTGTCCTCAAGGCACAAGGAGGGGTGACTCAAAGGTCTGCAGAAGGCTGCAGTAAAGAGAAGGCACAGAGGATCTATGACACAAACGTCAAAACTGGAGGGCTCCAGGGAGGGGGCTGGGTGCAGTGGAGCAGAAATCAGGAGCTGGCAGGGCCCCCTTAGACCTGGCAACCTGGTGCAGTGGAAGGAGGCTTCTGGGAGAGGAAGTGGCCGCCTGCTGAGAGACAGCAGAGAAAGCTGTGCCTTCAGGGGAGAATCAGAAAGTCACCAGAAAGGAAGCTGAGAACTGGGCCACCTGTTTTGTAAAGTTTTGTTGGAATTCAGTTACACCCAGTCATGGAGATACCACTCTTGTCCCGCTGCTGGGCAGGGTGGAGTAGCTGGAACAGAGACTGCATGGCCCACAAAGATGAAAACCAGCATCTGGCCCTTACAGAAAAGTTGGCTGACCCTGAACAGGCGAGGGACTATGGGGATGGGAGGCCACAGTGGGAAGGTTTCCGCAGCGGGGTGGTGAGAAAGGAAGGATTAGATGAGAGGATGCACAGAGTCACATGGGAACAGGAGTCCGGGTGATGAGAGATGACTCAATAATTTTGGGCTTTTCGTGGCAACCGAGAAAAATAGGGGAAAGGGCGTGCAGGGTGATTTCTGTCCTTTATACCCAGAGGATGCTACAGATTCATTGCCATAGAGTGCACTACACGCTGGGTCGTGTTTCTTCAACAGAGGGGTCTGGGATCAAGGAGGGAGCCCAGGTATTAGGAGTGGGTCTCCATATCAGATCTGAACTATGAACCAGGGCAGCTTTCATTCAGGAGCAATAGGCTTGAGCTCTTAAGTGACTTATGCCCCAGGTAACTGGATCTAGAAATGGGAAGCTGCAGCTGGGGGAGTAGCCAGACGCATTAGCAGAAGTTCAGGGCCAGCCAGGGCTGAGCCATGAGGGGATTGGTCTAGAAACGCTCCATGGAGTCCCCCAGGCACTGACTGGCTGAGTGACTGGCGTTCTGGCTCCTCTAGTCCAGACGAGCTTCCCTTCTATCTGGTCTGTGTCTTGGACCTCTGAGCGAGACCCTCAACAGTGGGTTCTGCAGCCAAATGAAGTTTGAGAACCCTGTCCAGGCTGTATCTGCAGTGTCTCTCAGCCTGGCAACTTGATGGCTCCCTATGTGAGCTGGTGAGGCCTTGAATCCCAGGCAGAAGTGGCCAGGATGGGGGAGTGGGCTGCTTTCTCCGCAAGGGAAATGTTCTGTCCACTGAAGCCTAGACCACTGAAACCTGAGGAAGCGATGACCAGTTTGCAAATTTGTCAAACAACCTTCCAAATGCAAAGCAGATTTTGTTGCCAATATTTCCTGCAAGAAAGCAATATGCTTATCGGAGTAAAAGCTGTTCACAAAGTACTATTCAGTGAAGGGAGTGGAGGTTAGACAACTTGCCTTTAACTCCCGCCTCAAGTTGAGACTCTTTATTAAGTATCTGCTTTTAATTCTGAAAGGGTAGAAAATTCAAACATAGGTGTAGGAGTGGCTGGTGTATTTCTCCTCAATGAGACGTTCTAAAGGCAAAACCACTGCTTGGTGCCCACTGGTCCCCAAGGGTTGGGCTCTGACGTGGATGCCTGGCCGAAGGATTGCTCTGGGAGGTGTGTTTGGCAGATCTGTAGCCAGGCAGTGGACCTTTTAGAAGAAAAGGACTATGAGGCTGTAGAATGATCGTGAGTCCCAGAGAATGGGAAAGGCAGGGCCTCCACCCTGCTAGGGAGGTAGGGATGCAACAAAGCCTCACTAGCTGGCATGGAACCTCCTGAGGATCCACTGAGGATTCCATGGTCCCTGGGTAGGGGCAGGTGGATCTGAGGTCGCCACAGTCTCTCCGTGTTTATTCAGCAATCCCATCACCAAGAGGCCTCTGCTTTAGGAAGGAAAGAAATGCCACGTGTCATGTGCCATCAGAATAGCAATGCAGAGATGAGGCTCTCAGCCTGGCACTCAGGCAGTAGGCAAGCAGGTCCACCTTTCTCCAGGGCGAGTTAGGCTCCCCTAGCTTTGTAGGAGGCCAGAAGAAACCTCCCCCTACAGCTACAGAGGAGGGGCCAAGGATAGCAGATACTTTCCAAGAGACACAGGGAAGCAAAGGGCTACCCATTTAATATTGCAAAGGAAGCAGAAAAAGGAGGTGAGCTGAAGAGAGGTGGTAAGCTGCAGCCTCCAGCGATGGGGGATTGTTACAAGGATGGGCTGATTTAGACAGGATGAAGAGCCCTTAGGAGAAGAGAGACTAGGTGCCAAATATGTCCCAGTGCAAGACCAGCCACGAGCTGGGCAACTGCCGGCGTCATAACCTCTGTGGCTTAGAAACAGGAGCACACAACTGGATGCCTCCCTCTCTTCATCAGCCTAGGCCCTAGGGAGGTGTGACTGGAATCTGGGCTGACCCCACAAAAAAGCCTGGCCCCCTATGGTTGTGGGGAGGAGAGTCTAAGGGATGAAGCCGGGTCCAGACAGGCTGCAGGTGAGGCACCAGGCGTGGGCCAGAGATGCACCACTGCACTGCCTCCCTGTCAACCCAGGCAGGGCCCCTCCCTCCCAGGGCTCCTGTTTGGTGCCTACTCACCCTGTATTTCTTGTCTCTGCTCCCCCGACTCATGATTTAATTAAGACCACATATGGGGCAAAGCACATATAATCAACTCCAACTCACTTCAAAATTCCAAAATTTTGCCTGAACAAAATTTGTCCCTGCAAGTCACCCTCATCCCTCCACTGGTCCCAGAAGCATCTGCTCTCATCATTCCCAAGGCTCTTTTCTGTGCATGTGCAAAAGGCTCCCAGCAGACTGAGGCTTTGAGAAAGATGCCAAATTCTAAAAAGGATTCAGGGGCATTTGGAACAACCCACCTTAAGGACTAAGTCCACCTTAAGGACTTTTGCTATGGTTTACTGAGTTATTCAAGGTGTGCGTTTAGCCACTCTTTGTTTATTCTGGCATGAGCAGAAGCAGCAAAATCTCTCCTATAGCTGCATGCACACCCCGAGTGCTACGAGCCAGAGCTAGACCTGGCTAATGATGCTAATAACCTTAGTGCACCTCGTCTCACCCAAATATTCCTGAGGTTCATGTGGCCAAAGTGCGTCATTCATTGGCCGGGCAAAATAAGGCAACGACAACAACAACCGTAGTGTGGTTCCAAGCAACCTATGAGCCATCCAGATGGCCAGAGACGAGGAAATAACTTGCAAATGATCTCGATGTCCTCCTGCGTTATTTCCCGCAGTAAAGACCAGGCACTCTCACAAGATGGTGAACGGCGGGTGCCCTGGAGACGTCCACAATGGCTGTGTCTCCTCCTGGATGGTACAAAAGGATCCTCCAAAAATAGCCCTCTGGGATAAAGAGCTCCTAACATTCCGACCTTGACTCTGCAGACTGCCAGGACTTCAAGAGAGGGAGAGTCCAAGGCAGCGGCCACTTGAGCACTCACTGGGCTCAGAGTAACAAGGGATTAGCCCAAAGGAACCGGCTTCTTCTTGAGGTAAAATCTGCTGCAGTGGGCTCCCCCCTATTACAAGACAGATGTGTTGATGGAACTTCATCACCTGCTTTTTTTTTTTTTTTTTGAGA
>NW_026652283.1:2412052-2452948 GCF_009828535.3 Hylobates moloch | reverse complement strand
GGGTTTCACCGTGTTAGCCAGGATGGTCTCGATCTCCTGACCTCGTGATCCAGCCGCCTTGGCCTCCCAAAGTGCTGGGATTACAGGCATGAGCCACCGCGCCCGACCTCACCTGCATTTTAATAACTTACACTTCACCAGTGTATGTAGGCCTATTAGGTACAAATAATTTATGGAGATTCTTTTCGTGAGGTTACTAACTTATTTATAAGGAGATCTCATCTACGTTTTACTTAAGATTCTTTGCATTGCTGTTTTGAAAGCCCAGACTGACTCTAGCTTATCTTATGCTACAGTGGAGCAGAGTGTCTGGGGGAAGCTGCATTTGATTGGGGTTTGGTTACCTGTCATCTCTGCCTTTCATAGTTCCCTGTTTCCTTCTCACCCACCTGTCTCGAGCAGTCTGGTTTCCTGGGGCCACAGAACCAGGCCCCCTGTAGAGTGAGAATGGGGATGAGGCCTCTGTACCAGTCCAGAGCACAGGCACAGCCTGTGTGCGCCCCACCCTCACCCCACACCCGCAGACTGCCTGCTCACGGACGAGCTGCCCCAAGTGCTCAGTGATACAGCAGGGAAACTGTCAGAGGAACTGCGGGGCCAGATGTGGTCTGAGATGACACGGAAGTCCTCAAGCAGGGGGATATCCTATAGCAGCACAGAGCAGCCTGGGTTCCACCAGGAGCACTCAGGTCCAACCATGTGTGTGTGTGCCTATGTGGGAGTGGTGGAGAGGGGTGCTCTTGGGTCATAGCCCCTGTCCCTCTGGGGAAGTCTGAATTCAAAGTGATTTTCACGGATCCTTTCTTCTTGCCTGAAGCCCAGCACAGTTAGGACCAAATTGAAAAGAGAGAATACAGAAGGAAGAAGAGGGATGTACTGGTGAGACAGCGAGGTGGGGAGGGGTCCCCAGAGAAACTCCAGCCAGCCTGCGCACTGGGAGGAGTGCACACTGGGGTGGAACCACAGAAGTTCACGCCACCGACTGCAGCAGGGAGAAGCCTGACCCCTCCTTTTCCTGGGTAGAACCTTGGATTCAACCTGCGAGGTGGGAAGCCCATGGGCAGGAAGCACATTCTCTCACTTGCTGAGTCTCTCTTTCCCTTTCTGTTCCTTTTAGCAAACTAAATCTCATTTTTCTCACTCTCTAGACCATCTGCGAGCCTAAATCTTTGTGGCCGTATGACAACGACCCTGTCTTCAGCTAACTTAAGGAAAAGTTCTGCAACACTGGTAAGATAAAGGGAAAGAGATAGGCAGTGATACTTACCCCACAACCACAATTATAAAATCTAGTAGGTTCCAGCCGTTGCGGAGGTAGGCATTGGGGTGAAAGAGGAGTCCATAGGCGATGACTTTTAAAAACGCTTCCACAGTAAAAATTATGAGAAAGAGATATTCCACTCGTTCCTAGGAAACAAAAATAGAAAACAGAGAAAAATAAGTCATTAGTTTGGGGATTTGGAAAGTTTGGAACCAGCAGATGTCACAAGTAGGTGGAAGGCAATGCTGCCCCCTCTGTGGTGGAACCAAGTGGGGACACCCAGGCCACATTAGCAACTCCACAACCTGCTCTACCATGAGAGCACCAAGCTACTGGGGATTACAGGATTTTTTTTTTGGCGTCAAAGTTCCCCCATTAACATGTAAATATTAGACTAGTGGAAAAATTTCATATTTTTTGCAATATTTTCTTTAGTTAATCAGTTGACATTTTATTGTGCCCTCCCAGAAGAGAATTCATAATGTCTCCATCTAAAGGGAAACAATGTCAGGGCCAAAAGAGAAGGGGATAAAGCACAGCTCCTGGAAAACCGTGCTCCAATTCTGAAGGAACAAGCCCTGAAGACAGCAGACTTGGTCTTGGGAGGGTACTAGCTGAGTTCCTCCAAATGACAGAGCAAAAATGCAGCCACAAAGAAATGGAGACAGTGAAGATCCCTTAAGAGCAGCCCAGACAGAGGCAACCTGCTCACATACACTGATCCAGAAATGTGAAATCTCTTTCTTGAGAAAATAAAACCTTCTGTCCAAAGACATCGAAAATTTCAGCAGAGAAAATCAGCATTTTGAGGATGGAGGCAGGCACGGGGTGGGGGTGGAGAATGGAAAGAGCCCCTCTCTTTCCTTGAGCGGCAGAAGACACTCTTCTTCCTCCCCTGCCACCTTGAAGAAGGGCTTTGCATTTAAGGATGCAGCTCCCATCCCTGGGAGCCCAGAGCAAACAGGACAAACTTGTTGGCTCAATTAGAGCGAGCCGACTCTGTGCTGATTCATGTACTTCCCTCGCCACTAATTGCTTTCTCCCACACCCCCATCCCAAGTGCAGAGCCTTAATGGCCCCCACCAGGCAAAGGCTGCCTGGACGCCTTCATGCTCCACTGCTCGCCTCTGCAGAAGCCTCAGCCATCCCTCACTGGAACCACGAAACACCTGTCCACATTGCATTCGGGCACAGGCCCTCCAGAGTGGGGCGGGCCTGTCCACAGCCCCAAGTGGGCACTTGGCTCAGAACTCCTAGACCCATTTTCCCCTCCTCTGTGAGTCAGAGGGAGCTCTGGTTTGTGCATGTGGGAGCAGTGGTGAGGGGGTGCTCCAGGCTCACCCACATTCTGGAGGAGGGGTGTTGCCCACAAAGGCCCACCTCCTCCTGCCTGGCCAGCTGGGAGGGTCCTCCAAGGCAGGGCCATCGGGAGTTGGGCCAGATGGAAAGCTCTGCAGGGAGCCATCAGGCCGTATCAGTACCCTGGGCTCCCATTCACTCCATCACAATCCCCTGCGCATGTAGGGAGTGCTAGCCTCACTGTGAAGCAGTTTGAGGATGCAAAATTAAAAATTGTAGAATGCTGGGCCCTACCCAGACCTACTGAAAGAGATCTTCTGGCTATGAAGCTTGGAAATGCGCATTGTAGACAATTTCTAAGTGTTTCTGAGGTACCCGGAAGAACCACCAGCTCATATGCTGATGAAGGCCCAGATCACGCAGCGGCAGTGGGAAAGGAGTGCAGGGGTCAGACTTAATCAGCATCTCAGAGGCAGATTCGTCCTTCTCTTCCTGCCCATTTTTGTGCCATAAAATTGGTTTAGGGAGGCAGCTGCCTTGGGGTTGTGAACCAGGAACAAATCACAGTACGTGGGAAGCTCCAATCTTTTAAAGTCAGGTGATGTTGGGTTAAAATGTACATGAGGGCAGTGTTGAAGGAGAAAATATGAGACAACACAGCACAGGGGAACTTGAGGATGTTTGTGGGAATGGGAACAGTGGAGCTGTCACACAGCCACTCAGCCCATCTCCTCATCCCCAACCCATGATGGTTCAGAGCTTTCATGTCTGTCACTAGATGACAGGGTCACCTCTTTCTATATTCCCAGAAAGTTGAAGCTGAGATGGGAAAGCAAGAAAACGAAAGGGAAATACACAAGTTGGGTATCCATTAGGTGTCAGGTGCTTTCATAGGTGCTAGTTGCTTTCACACTTTCATTCACCTGCCCATCCATCCATCCACCCACCCACCCACCAATTCATCCATCCATCCATCCATGTGCCCATTCACCCATCTATTCATCCATCTTTCCATGCACTCACCCATCCATTCATCAATTCACCCACCCTCCCACCCACTCACTACTCATCCATTCATCCATCCATTCACTCACCTGTCCATCCACCCATCAATCCATCTATTCACCCATTCACCCATCCATTCATCTATCTTTCCACCCATCACCCATCCACTCATCTATCCACCTACCCACCCACTCACCACCTATCCAGCCAGCCATCCACCCGTTCATCCATCCATCCATTCACCCACCTATGCACTACCCACTAATCCATTCATCCACCCATTCACCTACCTGCCCATCCATCCACCCACTGATGCACCCATCCATCTGTCAGTCTGCACACCCACCCATCCACTCACCCATTCTTCTATCCATCCAACCACCCACTCATCCATCCACCCACCCACCTATCCATCCACCCATCCATCCATCCATCCACCCACCCACCCACACACATACATACATACATATATACACTCACCCACCATCCAACCACCCATCTATACATCCACCCACTCACCCATCCATCCATCCACCCACCTATCCATTTATTCAACTATCCCTCTATCCAACCACCTACCCATCCATCCATCTATCCACCCACCTACATATACCCATCCATGCATCCACCTACCTATACATTTATCCTTCCATCTATCCATCTACCCATTCATCCATTCAGCCACTCATTCATCTATCTGATCATCCATCTACTCATCCACTCACCCACCATCCACCCACTTACCCACCCATCCATCCACCCATCTGTCCCCTTAGTCATTCATGATCAGTGTGGCACAACGAGTTGCACTGTCAAAAAGTGACCCTGTATCTCCCTCTGTGTTGTCTAGATAATGAGCCCTCCAGAAGAGGTAGCACTCAAGCACAGAGCCCCTCTTCCCCCTGGCAGAGAGAGCAGCAATATCCTGAAGGCTCGGAGGGCCCTATATGCTGGGAAACTGGCATTCCCAGACAACTCCTATGAACAACTGGCACCTCTAGTCCAGACCGCATGGTACCAAGCAGTCTCCTTATTCCCTCATTGACAGGCTTTTTCTTGCTTAATTGCCCTATAAAAAGAGAGGGCCATGGGTTGTGGGGTGTGGTGAGGGCCCTCCACTTGGGTACAGGCTTACTGCAGGGCAAGCAGCATCCTGGACCTGGCATATCGCTTTTTGAGATGGAAGGGTTGGGGGATGTGACTTCTCTTGTTGACCTTTGGCCTTGGCAAATTTTCCCAAAAAAGCCTATTCTTTGATCCATGCCATGTAACATTTGTCCTGCATCCTGGCATAGAACATGTGGAGACCCAGAGGGACCTGTCCCACCTGACAGTGATCATTCAATCCAACTTTAACTCGAGCATTCATAAACATGTTTACGTAAGTGTTGGGTGCTTGGAGACTTGAGAAAAAAAGTCTCAGAAACAGACCTCAAGGATGTACTGGTACAATGCAGGGCAAATGGACAGATGACTCCAATACAATTAGGACATGGCATTCTGCAGGCAAGCACAGCTGGCTATGGATGGACTTCCCAAAGTAAGAATCTTCAAGCTGAATCTCGAAGGATGAAAAGTTGTCCAGGTGAAGAAGGTTAGGGGCTGGGGGTAGGGAGTAGGGAATGTGGAGGGGGTCAGGCATTGCAGGTGGAGAGTGAACTAAGAAGATGGGACGTATGGACAGCTCTGCTATGCAAACATTTGATTTGGCTGGAGTGAGGGTGATGAAGTAGCAGGGCTGGAGGGCCGGCAGGAGCAAGATGACCAGGAAATTTGTGGCTATGCCTGGATGGTTGGATTCCATTCTGAGGAGAATGGGAATGACCTGGTGAGATATGCCCTGCAATCTGGCACTGGCTGGAGAATGAGTGATGGGGTTAAGGGTAGGGGAGTGACCCATGCGGAGATCATGGAGGCTGGAGCCAAGGTAGAGACAGTGGGATTGGTGAGACGTAGGTGGATCTGAGAGGAGAAAGCATGTGCTTTGTTTTCTGGTTGTACGTAGGGGTTGAGGGAAGAGGCAGTGCAGAGATGTGCAATGCCCCCTCCCTGAGGTTTCTAATTTGGGTGACTGTGTGGATGGTGATGCCTCTCACTGCAGCAGGGGACTTCAAGAAGAGGAAGAGGGGTTTTGGAGGAAGGTAGAGACATCAGTTATGAACTTGCTGAATTGGAGATATTGGGAATCAGACCTACAGAGGTGGGGCCCAGAGCAGAGTTCATCTTGCAGGGGATGGCTGAAAGAGGAGAGTGTGCAGATTAAAGAGAAAAGGGCAGAGGCTGGGCTCCAAATCAGTACGGAACAGCCACTACAAACCCCCATCAGGATGTGCATCCCATCAGAAACCTCATCCCCAAGAAAGCCCCTTCACATTATGCGAATTTATCTCAAGCAGAAGTTACAGGACCTCTCTTAAAATCATAAAGTCTGGGAGAGAAAGAAACTTAAAGGTTATCTAATTAACCTCCTCACCTGAAAAATTAGGATACTGACAAGATACTGAAGCCAGGGAGAAATGCACAGAGGACAGGAAACCAGACTTTCTGACCTTCAAGCCAAAGGTCCGTTCATCCCATCTCGCCCGCCGGGGTACTGGAGAAACGCAGTTCACTGGTCCCGCTGATCCCCAGAGACATGTCCGGTTTCACAATCTTCATGCCTGATTGTTTAAGGGTCTGAGACAGAACTAGAAGGGCCCAGGAAGCCAGTAAGAAGGGGTCTGAACAGGAATCCAGAGAAGGACAGCTGCCTATTGTTGAAAAATCTGGGATACGGTCACTGTGTAGCATGTGTGTGCAGTATGTGTGTGCGTGTGCTGACTAAATGTTGCAACAAGCAGTGTTATTCACTCTGACCTTAGAGGCATGACTGCCCTTCTAGAATTACTTTAAAAAAAAAAAAACAACAAAAAACATAAACAAGCAAAACAGCTTGGTTAATTCCTTCAAAACATATGTTGTGCTGTCATAGAAATATCTAAGGGCGAGTATGAATGGAGTGAAGAAAAGAAAAAGTTGGTCAAAGACTGTTCTCGTGGATGCCCCAAGTGCCTCTGGTTCCATGAATATACAATTCTGCGGCCCTCCTCATGCCTGAATTCTGAAGCCAGAGGCCTGTGCGCCCTCCTGAATCCTGGGTGGTCACAGAGCTCATTGAGAAAGCACCAAATTTTCAGCATGCAAACTGGCCCTTTTGGTGATCTTGGGAACTGGGAAACTTTGGAAGCCACGTGGAACAGACGAAGACTCCCATTCCTACTGTTCAGTGTTAAGGTTGGATAGTGTAGAGGAGGTGTGAACAACTGCAGAAGAGAGAATGAACCACAGACCAATAGCATGGAAGCACCCAGACTTTCAAAGCTGCAAATGGGCTGTACCCACCAAGGCCTTGGGAGCCCAACCCCTCACACCAGTGTGCCCTGGATGTGGGACACGGAATCAAAGCAGATCATTCTGGCTCTTTAATGACTGCCCTACTGGGTTCTGAACTTGCCTGGGGACTGTGACCCCTTTCTTTTGACCAATTTCTCCCTTTTAGAACAGGAAAGTTTACCCAATGCCTACATTCCCATTGTATCTTGTAAGTAACTAACTTGCTTTTGATTTTACAGGCCCATACATAGGTGGAAGGGATTTGCCTTCCATCTTGCTCCTGCCAGGCCCTCCAGCCCTGCTACTTCAGATGAGTCTTTGGACTTTTGAGTTAATGCTGAATGACTTAAGACTTTGGGGGAACCATTGAGAAGGGATGATTGTATTTTGCAACATGAGGACATGAGATTTGGGAGAAGGAAAGAGCAGAATATCGTTTGAGCATAACCTCACCTAGATCTCATGTTCAATTGTAATCCTTAGGGTTGGAGGTGTTTGGGTGATGGGGATGGATCCCTCATGAATGGCTTAGCCCATTCCCTTGGTGATAAGTGAGCTCTCTGCATTCCTATCAGATCTGATCATTTAAAAATGTGTGGCACCTCCCTGCTCCATTCTCTCTCTTGCTCTGTTCTCACCATGTGATGTGCCTGCTCCCCCTGTGCCTTCTGACATGATTGGAAGCTTCCTGAGGCCTCCGCAGAAGCAGATGGCACTATGCTTCCTGTATAGCCCACAGAACCATGAGCCAATTAAACCTCTTTTCTTATACATTACCCAGTCTCAGGCAGTTCTTCATAGCAGTGCAACAATGGCCTAATACAGGCTGGAAGGGATTCCCCGGTGCTCCTGGAGGACCCTGCTCCTCTGACAGTGGGTGGATCCCTGCCAGCCTTGAGGCAGGCTGATGACTTTGCCCATAGATAGCTCCTGTCTTCTTCCTTTCTATCACTTTCTCTTCAATTCCACTTTTCCTTTGCTTCCTATTTCCATCTTCTTCTCCCTTTCTTCCTTCTCTCCCTGTTCATTTCTTAGATCTCCTACTGGCAACTGGGGGTCCATGGCCACACTCATGTCTGAAATATTTAGAAGAGGTCAGTGGAGAGACAGCCCCAGTTCCAGGAATCATGATGGCTTCTAAACACTTGTGGAGCTAATTAGACACTGATGTATACAGGCTATCCTAGTTTTCCATTTATCTTCTCACGTATATATTAGCACTCTTTTCAACTACATTATAAGCTTCTTGAGGACAAAGACTCAAGAATGAGAATAATAATGATGAGTCTTTACTGATGAGAAGTCTTTGAATGATGGTAATAATTTCGATTCTGGCATCAACTGGCTGCATGTCCTTGGACACGTCACTCTACTTCTCTGGGTCTATTTTCTCATGTGCAAAGGGACTAAAGAAAATTACAGTGCTGCAAAGAGCTCTAGGCCCCCACAGAGGGCTTCGGGACAGGTACAGGCAAGGGGAAGACTAAGTAAGGAGGCTTCGACTCCCTATCCCCTCTTGAACCAGAGCAATGCCATAATCCCACATGCTGAGTGTCCAAGGGTCCTAACACAGTTGAACAGGGTCCAGGGAGCCAATATGACAGAGTGTGGACAGAGAATACACACAAAAAGCAGCAGCAGCTACCTATTACTGACCAGTCCGGAAGACTTTTACTGCCTTTATGTGCTGGGTTCTGCATGAGATTTGAGAAGAGGGATCAGTGTTTTTTTCATTTTTCTTGGAACTTTGAATACCACTTCCAAAGCGGTAGCTAACTTCCAAAGTCCTTCCAATATGCTATGGCGAGGGAGACCGCCAGGCCCTGGTTTGTGTGCATTTCTGCTGAAGGCACAGCGAGATTTTAGGACATGGGACGGAATAAAGTGCTCCTCTTCTTTACTTCCTCTCCTCGTTGTTCTGAGGATCACCATGAATACAAACAGACTTTATAATAAAACGCCCTCCATTAATGAGATTATTAATATTTGTGCTTTAGAGGAACACAGACTCCTTGTGAGCAGAAGCCATGCCAGGGTAGATCACTTGGGACCAGGACAGTCTGGAGAGACTGAAGTGTCTATTCCCATGTGCACAGTAGATCTGGGGGATGCCCACCCACCTGTGCTGAACACTGTATGGCTACAGCCACTAGGTGACAGACCCAGGGTGTGAGAACTCATACCAAGATAGCCTGTGTGTGCCCACCTAGATTTATGTAAATGTACTTATGGAAGCCAGCAAGAATTCTCCAGCAAACAGAATTGATGAGAAGCCCAGTTATGCAATTCCATCTCAGTACAAGGTGCAAAAGACAACACAATAATAATACCTCAAGCAGCACGTTGTATCTCAGGTTGTTTCAGAACTTGAATACTAATCAGCCTGACTCTACATGCAGTTCCTGCCTATTCTCTGTCTGAGAGACGAAGGAAGCACAACCCCTTAGCTCTCACTACCTCATTCTTCTTCCACGTATTCATCCAGCACACCACAAATACTTCCTGAGAGCTGCAGCACTTTGCACCACTTGCCGCATTGCCGTCTCAGGACATCAATGAGTTGGAGAATGTAACAGGCTGGGAGAAAAACCAGGACACCCATCCCAAACTCCTTGGGATACGGAGGTGAGGGAGTTGATTCAAGGACACACGTCTCGCCTGTGTGAGGGGCATGAGGGTTTCTCCATGGCTGGTCTGGCATTCCTTCTGCTGAAGCACGGCCGTCTCCATCCATGGATTGTCTGAAACCCCTGGGTTACTGTGCCCAACAGGAGCTGCTGGGCAGGTAAAAGCCTGCTTGCCAGGTATGGCTGGAGGGGTGGGCAGCAGGCCTCCCACACTGAAGGCCTCCTCCTCCTGGGATCTCCACCTATGCCTGAGATTCAGCCATGAAGAAGCCTTCCTTCCACTGACAGAAATGGATAAACAAAATGTGGTGCCTACACATTCCCACACATGCTACAGCATGGACGAGCTGTGAAAACACTGTGCTAAGCAAAAGAAGCCAGACACAATAGGACAAATACCGTATGATCCCACTTACATGAAAGATCTAGAGTGGGCAAATTCACAGAGACACACGGTAGGGTACGGGTTACGAGGGGCTGGGGGAGGGAGGAATGGGAATTACTGCTTAACAGGTACGGAGTTCCTATTTGAGGAGATGAAAAACTTCGGAAATGGTGGTGATGGTGGCACAACATTGTGGGTGTGATTAATGCCACTGAATTTCACACTTAAAAATGGTTAGAATGGTAAATTGTGTTATATATATTTTACCAAAACAAAAAAAGAAACATTCTTTTGGATCTTAAATGTTTGACAGCACAGCCTTTCGTAGTGGGGCAGTGGACAGATGCACAGGGTGCGCCTAGATTGGGAAGAAGGGCTGGGCAGGGAGGTGGGGCAATGCTGTGATTTCACAGTCCTGCGGGCAGGTCCTGCTGAGGGCCTTCTAGAAGGCTAGAAGGTGCCTGCTGCTCCAAATGGTCTGGGCTTACACTCAGGACATTCTTGTAAAGCAGAAGGACAGGGAAAACCAGTAATAGCCTACCAGCAAAGCAGCCTTGAAGAGAACAATGCACCTATTTATTGAGGGCAAGCAGCAACTGAGGCTGGGTGAATTAAAAAGCATGCTAGTTTCATTGGTTTTACAGTAGCTCAGTTAAAAAACAAACAAACAAACAAACAAAAACCCTTCTTAAACTTATCTGTTTTTCTGTACTTGCCCACGATGTCAAGTTGAAATGGCTTATTTGCCTATCAGTTTCTTGCGTGTATGCCTTCCTCCCTGCCCCAGCACATGGGTGTGGGCCTGCCTTCCTCTCTGCCCCAGCGCGTGGGTGTGGGTGCTCAGATCCAGGGTGCCGAAAGCTGCCTCATTGTCTGACACTAGCCCTGTGCACGCCTCTTGGGCTCTTCACTTCCCTGCCCCGGCCCAGATATGTGCCTGGGCTGACCTCTCACAGGCAGGCCTGGGGATGAGAAGCCAATGCGGGAGATTTGCACACCCCAGTGGCCTCCTCATGGCCCATGTTTTTCCAACTGCAACCTACAGGGCAGGCATGGGCATTTGATTTCTTTGTTTGGTGTCCAGTGTTTGAACAGTACAGAGGGCATGATCGACCTTTGCCACACTGCCGCCTGTGTCACCCTCTTGGAGTTGAGAGGAAGCCCAAATGTCACCCAGGCCAGCCACCTGCCCAGGGCAGGAGCCCCTTCTCCACTGACCTCCTCTGTCCCAGGGCTGTCATGTCCTCATAAAGCTACTTGTCCTGTCATTGGGCGGCTGTGTGTCAGAGCGTGGCCACAGCCCCAAACTCTCCAAGGAGCTCACTGTGCTCATGGTGATTACCTTTTCTTTGGGGGCAATGGAGTGGAGAGAGTGACAGATATTACCAATCAGGGCTGAATTACTCCTGGGGACAATGGGCATTTGCTCAGTGACCTGTGGGCTAGCATGTAATTTCCCAAATGGGGAAAAAGTACAGCAGTGGCCTGAAAACTCTCTACTAACTGCCCACCTTATTTCAGGAGTTAGACCAACACCTGGCCCAGGGAACAGGACCCTGTCTTTCTGCCTCACCCCATGGCCTCTCCCCACTCAGGCCCCCATCATGGGTTGTTTGGATATTAAAAGAGCTTCCTAACCAGGCTCATTGACACCTAGGCAGTTTGACTGCTCAAAAGCCTTCAATGGCTCCCTTCTGCCCTTAAATAGGATCTAGCCTCCTTAGCACGGTTCAAGGTCTATCACAGTCTGACCCTCCCCGTCACCTAGCCACATTCTGTGTTCCAGCCACACCAAAGGCTCACCACACCCAAACCAGGCAGGCTGTTTCTGGCAGCTTTCTTCTTCATGCCCTTCCCATCCCTGCCCCTTTCTCCACTTCCAAGAACTCCTACTCCTCCAAGATGCAGCTCAGTGGCCACCCTGCTCTGGACTTCTCCACCCCCATCTGCCTGCCATGTCCACCTCCAACATCACCTCCTTCCGCCATCACCTCCTTCCACCATCACCTCCTTCCGCCATCACCTCCTTCCACCATCACATCCTTCCGCCATCACCTCCTTCCGCCATCACCTCCTTCCAACATCACCTCCTTCCACCATCACCTCCTTCCGCCATCACCTCCTTCCAACATCACCTCCTTCCACCATCACCACTATCATTACCACCATCACCATCATTATCATCACCATCCCCACCATCACCACTACCACCACCTCCACCACCATCACCACCACCACCATGACTGCCACCATCATCACCACTATCATTACCACCATCACCATCATCACCATCCCCACCATCACCACTACCACCACCACCTCCACCACCATCACCACCATCTCCACTACCACCATCCCCTCTACTTGTACTATCACCATCATTGCCATCACCACCACCATTACCACCACCATCACTACCATCACCACCACCCTCACCACCACTACTGTTGCGGGAAGTCAGGGACCCCAAACGGGTCTATTGGGGGCTCCACTGTAGCAAATTTTGGAATTATGTTTCTCTGTTTAATCGGCTTATTTTTAGTGTGCCAGACCAGTCAAAGAATCCTGCGCCAACATCGAGAGAATGAACAAGCCTTCATTGCCATGGCACATTTATATAAAAAGAAAGGGAGAGATGTTGCGGGAAGTCAGGGACCCCAAACGGAGGGACCGGCTGAAGCCATGGCAGAAGAATGTGGATTGTGAAGATTTCATGGACATTTATTAGTTCCCCAAATTAATACTTTTATAATTTCTTATGCCTGTCTTTACTGTAATCTCTAAACACAAATTGTGAAGATTTCATGGACACTTATCACTTCCCCAATCAATACCCTTGTGATTTCCTATGCCTGTCTTTACTTTAATCTCTTAATCCTGTCAGCTGAGGAAGATGTATGTCACCTCAGGACCATGTGATAATTGCGTTAACTGCACAAATTGTAGAGTATGTGTGTTTGAACAAATATGAAATCTGGGCACCTTGAAAAAAGAACAGGATAACAGCAATTGTTCAGGGAATAAGAGAGATAACCTTAAACTCTGACCGCCGGTGAGCCAGGCGGAACAGAGCCATATTTCTCTTCTTTCAAAAGCAAATGGGAGAAATATCGCTGAATTCTTTTTCTCAGCAAGGAACATCCCTAGGAAAGAGAATACGCGCATAGGGGTATAGGTCTATAGACGGCCCCCCTGGGTGCAGCCGTTTTTTATGGTCTGTAGACTGTAGGGGTGAAATAGAACCCAGTCTCCCATAGCGCTCCCAGGCTTATTAGGAAGAGGAAATTCCCACCTAATAAATTTTGGTCAGACAGGTTGCTCTCAAAACCCTGTCTCCTGATAAGATGTTATCAATGACAATGGTGCCCGAAACTTCATTAGCAATTTTAATTTCGCCCGGTCCTGTGGTCCTGTGATCTCGCCCTGCCTCCATTTGCCTTGTGATATTCTATTACTTTGTGAAGTACTTGATGTCTGTGACCCACACCTATTCGCACACTCCCCCCCCCTTTTGAAAATCCCTAATAAAAACTTGCTGGTTTTTGCGGCTTGTGGGGCATCATGGAACCTACTGACATGTGATGTCTCCCCCGGACGCCCAGTTTTAAAATTTCTCTCTTTTGTACTCTGTCCCTTTATTTCTCAAGCTGGCCGATGCTTAGGGAAAATAGAAAAGAACCTACATGACTATCAGGGCAGGTTCCCTGATACACTACCATCATACTGCTACTATTACCACCACCACCATCACCATCGCCATCATCACCACCATCCCAACCATCACCACCACAACCACTCCACTGCCACCACCACTACCATCTCCACTATCACCATTACCACCATCCCTACTACTACCTCTCCTATCACCATCATCACCACTATCACCACCATTACCACCACCATCACTACCACCATCACCACCACTACCATCTCCACTATCACCATTACCACCAGCCCCATTACCACCATCCCAACTACCTCTACCATCACCATCATCGCCACCACCATCACCACCTCTCCCATCACCACCATTTCCACCTCCCCTATCTCCACCATCATCACCTCCACCATAGCTGCCATTAACAACAGTCTGAGCCTGGACATTTCTGTTCTAATCCTAACAGTAACTCTGCATGATGGATAAAAACTATCTCCAATATACAGATGAGCAAACAGATCAGAGGGCTTAGGTAATCTTCCACAAAGCCTTACTGCTAGTAGGTGGTAGAGCCAGAATGTTGAGTTTAATGTTTTTTTCCCATTGTTTGTGATTAGAGAGAAAGCTGGATTCCATCAGCTCACCTCCCAATCACCTCAGAACCCCCTTTACCTGGCACAGCTGTCAGAATGGGAAGTGTGTTGGGGCTTTGTTGGGGCTATACTGAATGCCTGATTTTTGAGTCATGTGCTAGCTGCTGCACAGGCCCTCCCCCTCCCCCCACCACACACTTTCTTCCCACTGCCTGTCAGATTTGGTCACCATCTCATGAGGAGCACCGCTGGCTATGAACCCACCACTGGTCTAACCCAGCTAAAGCTGACTTTATCCCTTTTCTCTTCTCCATCCATTGGCTTCAGAAGTGGCCTTAGACCCAACCCTGCCAACGTGGCATGAAGGGAAATTTTCTCATTGATTCAAAGAGAGAGAGAGGCATATCAGCACAAAAACACTATGATCTCTCATTGAACGGGAAACATCCAGGTCTATATGTGAAGTCTGGAACTGTGGCAGCCATCTGGGGACCATGAGGACTGCTAATTGATGGCAAGAGCAACATGCTGAGGGTGGGCAAAGAGAAAAGGTGGGAAAAACTGAGGTCCTGGGGGAAGCAGTTGAACCAACTTCAGTGCCACCTTAATTTGGGGCTTCCTGTATGTGAGATAAAATTTCCTTATTGTGAAAGTCATTCCGGGTTGAATTTTCTAGTACTTGCTTCTGAAAGCAGCTCTACTGATGGGCTCATTTGCTGTCTCTGCAAGGGTGCTCAGTGCTTCCACCCCTTATCAGCCATTTGGGCATATTAAAGCTCAGCTTAGTCCTGCCTGGGTGGAAAAGGCAGTAGCGTGCAGACAGTGGAAGACAAATGCTGCTCTGACTCCCTGTTAGCTCCCAGCCTGTGCGAGAGATGCTTAGTTCAAACTATGGTCTCAGACTGGATGTACAGAGATCAACCCAAACCCGCAGGCGAGGTAGCCCATGTAATTCTGTGCTTAGCCTCTTGTTACAGCACAGAGCTGTGGAGCAGAGGATGAGGCTGCGGGAGGGAGGCAGTAACGTTACAGCTCGTAGAGAGGCCGGGGTGAGGAGGCCGAGAAGAGGCCCCTTCAACAGCCTCAGATCTACAGCTGGAGGACACAGGGATGCAGACCCAGTATTTCCCTCCCTAGTAGTGGTGGCTTCTTCCTGCCTTCAAGGGATGAAGGAATTTCTGAGCAGTGAATTTCTGACAAGGAACTTTCCGGAGTCTCACTTTGAACATGCCACTTCCCTAACTCAAGAACTTATAAGGATTCCCAATTAGTAGTTCATCAGGCCCCAGCTTCTCTGCTTAAATCCTTCCCTCCCCACCTACATATCTTGTCTTCTCCCAACTCTCACTGCTCCGGTGGAGAAGTTGCCTCCCTGACCACCCATCTCCTTCACTGCCCCTGCAGCCCCTTGCCTGGGAAGCTCTCACAGCCAGGCCAGCTGGACTCTTCCTCCCCTGGGAGGGCGCTTTGGCTTGTCCGGCCTCTCGGTCTCCTTTTCCTGTGGTTCTGCAGCCTCCTGGCCAGTCTGTCCACTGCTCGTTTGGGATATTGGTACATGGCACTAGTGGTTCCAGGCTGTCCCATTCAGCAAGCCTGCAAGACCTCGCTCCTGCTTCATAAGCAGGAGCACTCTGAGGGCAGATTTTCCTCTGCTATCCACAGTGCATTGTATAGTGCCAGGCACTGAGGCTCACAGAGTCCTCCAGAGTAGAAGTTGAAGGGCACCGAGTGCCATCAAGGTCGATGTCCCAGCCACGGCCTCCCTCCGGCGCCTGCAGCATGTCATGGTTGACAACATGCTTTCACCTCTCAGGCTGCCTGTCTCCCAGCACTCGGGGTGCAAATCCAGGGGTGCTGCAGAAGCCACCCTTCTTTCTGGGCAACGCTTCCCCCTGCCCCGACTATGTGAATTCAAATGAGCAGCACCCACCAGGACACCTTAGTATCCTCAACATGGACGGCCTGTGCTGAGGGCCCACCCTGAGGGCACTAGAATGAAGGACTGTTACAAAGGGCAGGAGATGCTTCTCCTGCCCTTCGGGGTGCATAGTCCAGGCAAGTGGGCAGGAAGGACACACAACATGGACAAATTACAACACAGATTATGTGTGCAACCTGCCACATGAGCCCTGCCGGTAATCAGCAGTTTAAGGATTTGGAGAAAAAAAAAAAAAAAAAAGGATTTGGAGAAAAGGCGATTGCTGGGGCTGGTGGTCAGGATGTGTGGTGGCAGCGAGGCCTGAAGGTGGCAGGGGAGGAGCTGCACATTGGGGTCCTGGTCAAGGTCGGTGACCTCCACATGAGAAACACAAGATCCTCGGGGGAAACAAGCAGCAGCCGCTGTTTGCTGGAGTGTCTGCACGGTGGGGGAAAGCCTCTGCACGGGCAGATGAGGTCTAAACTCCAGCCAGCCTCCAGGATCGCAGGAAGAGTCTACACTCCCTACCCAGGATTTTGTATCTGGGACTTAAAGTCCACATTGACTTGGGATGATGACGGTTCATGATCAAAGGGTGATATGTGCCAAGCTACGTTTTAGGAAATAAATATGAAAAGCAATCTTTAGATGAACTAGACTGAAGTGGGGAGACCTCTGCCATGGTCTGGGAATGAGGTAATGACAGTCTGAATCAAAGAGAGGGAGAAGAGGAAGAGAAAAGACAGAGTGAGAAAATGTTATGGCCTGACGGGGACTATCAAACGTGGCCTTCAGACTTCATTCAGAACAGCTGGAAGAATGAAAGGCTCACAGAAAAGAGTCCAAAATGTGGGCTGGCCAGTGACCTCAGGGGACGTGGACATGCAAACTTGCCGGACCGCAGTTTCTTTATCCACGAAAGCGAATTTGACTGGGTAATCCCCACTGCCCTTCGTGCATGCAGCTAGAAGGCATCCCAGTGTAGTGGGACGTCCACGGTGCTGCAAGGAGACAAATCAAGTTTACAATTTTAGCTCTTCCACCACCACTGCAGCTTGGACACATGATTTAACCCTCCTGTGTCTCCATTTCTTTGGTTATAAAATGGAGAGAATATCTTGTTGCAGAGACTCTTTTAGGACTAAAGGGAAAATGTGAACTGAACACATTAAATAGGAAATACTTAAGAAATGTCCCTTTCCCCAATCCCTAGTGGTTCCAGAATTCCAGGGTGTCTGAGAAGCTCACTTCAGACATGACATGATGAAGAGAGGTGACGGCCTTCCTGTGGAGATGTATGTGGGGATTACACATGGGGGGTCAGGCCTGACAGGTGGGCTTGACAAACAACCTATACAGATAGTTATGTGAAATCTACAATCAAAGAAGAGTGTGAAGCAAGGGGAACAGAGGGAGCGGGTGCAGGAAGGGAGCACAGGTGAGAGTGCCCAGTGCGGCATCCACCGGGACCATCGGAGCCCTTGCCATATGCATGTATGCATAGTGTTTTTCCTCATTTTTTCATTAAATCAACTCACTTTTTTCTTACATAAAAATTTGGAAAGGGAACTTTTTTTTTTTTTTTTTAAATCAGAGCACTACTATTACTGCTTGCTATGATAAGGGTAACAGTAAAAATAACTACTAAAAATGTCCACGTACTACGCCAAATTATCTCCCCAGCCATGCAAAGGGCCTATTCCACACCTGGGGAAATACTGGGCTCAAGGGCTGTCCCTTGAAAAGATCAGGCTTGGTCCATGTGGCTCTGGAAGGGAGAAGGAAGTCAGCAGGACTAAACAGTGGGAATGAGAGGGAGGCCGATCTTGTCTCAAAAAAGAATTTCTAGACTTGGAGTTCCCCAAGAAGGAAGGGCTGTCTGTAGGCAATGGAGGGACTAAGCCTCAGAGAGAGTTAGAGCACATCTCCTCCAAGGTCCCTTTGATTACCAACAGCACTTGATGCCACAAGGTGTCCTCACATTCATGAATGAGAAGAGAGCAAAGAAATACATGGATAAATGGGTGGGTGAACGGATGAAAGAATGAATGAGTGAGTGAATGGGTGGGCGGATAGATGAATGGAGGCAGAGAAGGGCTATTTATCAAAGCAGGCATGAGTCCAGGGCACTGCAGGGCTTCTGTTGTCTTAGCCAAACTTCCCTCCTCTCTCCTGCAGCTGGGCTTACCCAGGCTAAGACTGCTCCAGGTCCGTGGCCCCACAAGAGGGACTGCCCCTGAGTAGGACCACCCGTGGCCCCAAGCACACCAGCTACACAAGGCTGGATGCCTCCGTGGCCTCTGTATGCCTTTCATCTCTGTTGCTCAGCTCTGCTTCCTGTGCTGAGATAGGCACAGGGCAGCATCTATCCAGGCTCCTTAAAACCAACAGGCAAGGAAATAAAATGCCCACCAGCGACAGCCCGGACACCCTTACCATATGGTGCAGAGTCATCAGCACACACGTCCAATGCGTGGAACAGGAGCCTCATTCCGGCAGCCAGGCTCCTCTGGCATAGGTTGCTGTGGAAGGGGACTGTCGCTGCCTAAGTGGCACAGGGTTAGTCTCTAAAGGGAGACTTCCCCTCATCACAGCCTCAGTGTCTGGTTTGTTTGCCCTCTTCAGTCTCCAATTCCTTCCGGGTGGTTCACCTGGAAGGCTGCAGAAGACTAACAGGCTTTGTGGTGCACAGCAAGCATTCTAGCTGGAAAGGATATGGAAGCTCATCTGGTCCAAGGCTTTAGTTGTCCAGATGAAGACAGTAGGCACAAAGAGGGGGAAGGACCTGCTCAAGGCCACAGAACCAAATACTATCAGTAACATGGTAATGATGCTTATTTACACCCTCCATTTTTTAAAAAGAAGATTGCAGGTATGCCTTTTCTGATCCACCATCCAGAACAGATGATTACTCCATTATCTGGACTTGCACCTGTATCTCCCAGCCCTGGCCTTGCTCCCTTAGCCCCGGCCACTAATTCCCAAAGTAGCAAGAGAGTGCGGTGGGTGGGAGGAGAGGGTCAGACTCCCAGAGAAAAAGAAGCTGAACCCCAGAACATCAAGTCCCTTTCCCCAGGTCAGCCAGAAGTAGGTCTTTGGGGCTGACCATCAGGATGGCCATCTTCCCTCTCCAGGCACTGAAGGCCCACCTGACATCATGGTGGGCACCAGGTCACCAGCAATGTGAAGAAAGTCACCCTCCATCCATTTCCTTTCTTGCAAGTAAGTGACTTTTATCCCCAATAACTGCTCCTGGCCTCTTTGCTGACCACATGCCCCCTAAAAGGGCTAACTCGCCTCTCCTCCAAATCAGGCTCTGCTCTGAAACTGTCTGACACCCATACTGAAGGCAGATCTAATTTAAAAAGTGTTTGCTGCAAGCTTTAAACTGTCATAATTTTGGCTTTTTTTGTGGGTGTCTCCTTTCCCTTGTAAAAATGGGTCTGTTCTCCTTGCTGATCAGTACAATTATAATGATATAAAACAGAGTACAATAAAAGCTGGGGACCTGCCCTTAAAAGGGAAGTTGTGGGAAAAGTGATTCACGGCCTTATCCTCTGGTGACCTTGGCAGGGTTGGGCTGAGCCTTGAGTTGGTTCTCCCAGATGAATACGAATTTTGTGGTAGGTGAGGGAATGGGAATCTTGGGGTCTGGAACACCAGGGCTTACAGTGCCCAGGAGGTCCCTGCATTGAAGACTCTTGACTGCAGAGCAATGCAATGGCAGCTGTACCTCCACCTGCTTGTGGGACTCCTCCATTGCCATAACATCAGGCAAATGAAGTAACTGGGCCTGAATCCCTCTCATACAGGCCAAACCCTCGACCCCTAGTTCTTGCTGCATGCCAGGTCCCGTGTTTAATGCTTTATGTAGATGATCTCACAACAACCCTGGGAGGTGGGTATAATCATTATTCTCATTTTACAGGGTTGGAACCAAGGTCTGCCTGGTACAAGGCTGGCATCTTAACTATCATGTTCTACTGACCTCTCAGCATAGAGCACATCTGGATCACTGGATTCCATATTGCCTCTTACGTTTTTTCTCCCTCTGGAAACACAACAAGGGCAGTGAGCAAGCTGTGGCAGTAAGAGCATCATCCTAGAAGCCAGGAATCTTGGGTTCTAATTTTCGTGTCATCATTATCAAGCTGGGTGACCTTGGGTCGGTGACACAGCCTCCATGAGTCTGATTTTTCTCATCCACATAATGAAGACGGAGTATATGAGTGGATCCCAAACTTCAGTTCTCCTACAACTACCTAGAGATATTTTGATGTACTTGTTAAAAGTACAGCCTCCTGGGCCCCCACTCCAGATCTGCTAGGTCAGAAGATCCTGGGGAAGACCTGGGGATCTTGACTTCTAACAAGTTCTCCACTTCTGAAAAGCACCAGGGCCTGGGAGCTACTGACCTAGGTGACCCCATGGTTCCTTTCAGCTACAGGATTCGGTGCTTCTCAAACATATCAACCCGCCCATGGCCACCCGTCAATGAAGGGAGCTCCCTCTGCCTGCAGGACAGGAAGTGCAGAGCGGGTGAGGAGAGGCAGAAGCTTTGCCTGAAGCCGCCCACAGAGAAGCCATGTGTGGCTGGGGTACTGGGACATGGAGTCAGCAGTGGGTGTGTTTCCTGGGTGGGAGGCTCAGGAACAGAGGAGAAAGAGAGTGAGGCCGGGGTGCTCAACACCATCAGCCTGTGGGGATTGGGCTCCACTGGCCCAGCTTCATGTTGAGGACTGCAGGGAACACAAAGGAAGGGCCTCCTATACCCCTGGGGGAAGGAGACCTCCACATCCAGATCCTACAATGCCAGGAAGGAGTATACAGTAAGCGGCACCTGAAGAACAGAGACCAGGGTGCTTGACTTTACGGGGAAAGGGGGAAAGGGGAAAGGAAGTTTTTAAGGAGCACATACTCTGTGCCAGCATTGGGTCTCATACACGCTTGGACACCCCCACCACCTCCCAGACTGAGTCAGGGGTGGGCAGGTGGGGAGAGCAAACTTAAGGCAAGTGTGAGGGTGGATAGCTCTACAGTTTTCTGTAAACAGTCCTGGGAACTAGTTAAAAGAATATACTGGACCATGAATCAAGGTATCTGGGTCACTTTGCCATGAACTAATTGCAGATCCTCAGGCAACACATTGAGTGTCTCTGGATTCCAGTTAGAAATAAGAACACCTGCCCTGCCAACTCAGGGAATGAAATACAGCACAGCAGATCTATGGAAAGTTAAGATTGCTCCTTGTTATGGTCTGAATGTTTGTGATTCCCTCCCCCAAATTCCTATGTTGAAATCCTAACCCCTAAGGTATTAGGAGGTGGGTCCTTTGGGAGGTGATTAGGTCATGAGGGCAGAAGGCCTCATGTATGAAATTAGGACTCTTATACAACAGACCCAAGAGACCTAGCTCGCCCCTTCCACCATATGAGGACACAGCAAAAACACAGCCATCCACGAATGAGCCCTCACCAGACACCAAATCTGCCAGCACCTTGATCTTGGACTTCCCAACCTCCAGAACCATAAGAAATACATTTCTGTGGTTTATAAGTCCCCCAGTTTACAGTATTTTGTTACAGCAGCCTGAACCGACTAAGGCGCTGCTCAAATCTCAGATCTTTGTATGCACAGCCTCCTCTCCTTCTCCTCACCACAATTGGCCTGAACTCATGAGCTTGTGGAAACTACTCTTCCTCATCACCTAAGATGGGTGGAGCTGGGCACGGCTGGTGTCTTGGCCCATAGAATATTACGAAGTACTTGGGAGTGAGCAGAGGGACTGGTATCTATCAAACAGCTCCAAGCACCCCTTGCAAATTTCTGAACTTAACTTACAAAGCCATCTCCTGGACAAAAAGAAGTGTGGTACCATCCACCATGTGTGTACTGCCTGCAGGCTATGAAGAGCTTTTGTGTGAGTGGATTTGCTTAACCTGAACCCTGGGAGGGAGGAAAGGGTATTATCATCCCCATGGGAAAAACAAGGAAAGCAAGGCTTACCCCGCTGGACTGTGGTGGAGAGTGGGCTTATACCTAAGTTTTCTGACTCCAACCCCAGTGCTTTTCCCCCAAATCAACTTGGTGTGTGCCTGCTGAATAGATGTTAGGTCCCAGAATTCTCTCTGTTAGCCGAGGAGCGTGCAGACTCCTTCCCAGTCGGTTTGTTACAGAATCCAGGCTGGCACTGGGTTGAACAGCATCCTCCCTTCCCCAAATACATGTCTTTTCCAGACCTCAGGATGTGACCTTATTTGGAAATAGGGTCACTGCCAATTTAATTAGTTAAGATGAGGTCATCCTGGAGTTTGTGGGCCCCTAATCCAATATGTTGATGTCCTTATAAGAAGGGAAAACAGACACACACAAAGAGGGAAGCCATGTGACCACCGAGGCAAAGCTGAGTGATTAATGCATCTACAAACCAAGGAATGCCAAGGCTGTTGGCAACACCAAAAGTGAAAAGAAAGGCATGGAACAGATTCTCCCTAGAGAATGGCCCCGCCAACTCCTTGATTTCAGACTTCTGGCCTCCAGGATACAAAAGTATACATTTTTGTTGTCTTAAGCCCCTCTGTTCATGGTACTTTGTGACAGCATCCTTAAGTAACTAACACGAGACCATCACCTAAGATGCTCCCAGCTTCTCCTCTTTGCAAAGAATCAGCGTGACAAGGCTTGGACACAGGCTAAACATCAGCATCAGCCTCCTGGCTTCCCACTGCAAAGTCACTGCCCAGGGCAAGCAGAGAGCACCTCTGACTTTAATGAGCTCTCTTTCTTCTCTCATGCCTTTAAGGAATGTCCAGCCAACGAGGAGGACATCTCATTGGGTTGCAAGTTCAGTGGGGCCATAAGTGTCACAGCACAGACAAGCAGGTAGCAGGGAGATACATGCCTGGCACCACAGTCTGGGGCTCCTACTGTGTTGGCTCCTTTCAGAGTGAGCAAAGCTCCCCGCCTTTGAGATGCCACACACACGGGGCACTCAGGGACTGGGAAGACAAGATCTGTGCGTCTCAGGAGGTGGCAGTCTAGGCAGGCAGGATTAATAGCCCCCCAAATAGAACTAAATACCTGGTGAGTGACACGCAAAGCCAACACCACAGCTGGCTGGATCCATGAGTGAGGGCTTCCTGGAGAAGGCAGTGTAGGAACTTCCCATCAAAGAGAGGGCAGAAGAGAAAGCTGAAAGGCAGGGGAGGACCCAAGGCCGGCAGGAGACAAGCCCATTCAAGCACAGTGCCCGTTAGACCTGGTTAAAGCAGGGGTTTGCAGGGGAGGGATGGCACAGAGGGTGGGGACGTGCTGGGGGTCCCTTCAGGGAAGACTTCAAATGTCAGTGGAAAAGATTGGGGCTTGCTTCTGTAAGCAGTTTTGAACAAACAGTACATAAGTCGATCTTATGAAAATAGTTTTCAGGTATAACTAAAACAGGTTTTCCACTTGCAAGCAAGTAATAAGAGCCTTTCCTTTGAAAGTTTCTCAGTTTGAAAGCTCTAAAGTGACAGGCTGAGTGTTTGATCTGATAAGGAGTCACTAAGATAGTATAAACATTCCAAAATCAATGGTATTTTACTTTTTAAAATATGCCTCAGGGCCAGGCACGGTGACTCACGCCTGTAATCCCAGCACTTTGGGAGGCCGAGACGGGCAGATCACTTGAGGTAAGGAGTTCAAGACAAGCCTGGCCATCATGGTAAAACTCCGTCTCTACTAAAAATACAAAATTAGGTAGGCATGGTGTACATGTCTGTAATTCCAGCTACTTGGGAGGCTGAGGCAGGAGAATCACTTCAACCCGGGAGGCGGAGGTTGCAGTGAGCTGAGATCACACCATTACACTGCAGCCTGGGTGACAAGCGTGAAACTCCATCTCAAAAAATAAACAAATAAAAATAAAGTAAAATAAAATATGCCTCACAAAATGCTAGCCATTCTAGGCCCAGCTGAGATCCCACCTCTGCTGGGAAGGCCTCCTTGATTGTGTGGGTCAGTGGCGAGCCATTTCTTCCTTCTGGGAATTCTTGATCTTCACAGGCTATCCAGCGACACCCAGGCTCTAGTCAAGATTTTATTGAGCAGTACAAAAGCAAAAGAAATGTTAGGAATGGACACAAGGTTGCCAACTTTTTATTCTGCCAATAATATATTCAAAATAACAATGATCATTTGTTATCCTTTTCATTTCATGAAAGGCAGGAGAAGCAATACTAGAATAAAGAACAGCTGACAACCCCACTACCATCCCCATCCCCGTCCCTGGCACATACACAATGAACTCTTCCTGTTTTTCTCCTCTAACTGCAGGCTGATAAACCTTCATTGCAGATTGGCACAGGTCGGCAGACTGGCACGGGGAAGCACAGGTCCTTCCCACTCTCTAGCTCATTACATCCTTTCTCTGTCCTTCCTACTAAGGCGTTCTTTGGTCTGGCACCCAATCCAACCAACCCATCTGTGGAAGATGGCAAAAATGGCCACGATATTTTGCAGCTCTTCTTTTCCAGAAACAGAGTCTATTTCCTCATCTCTTCAATCTGAGCTGACTTTGTCACTTGCTTTGACCAAAAGAATATGGTGGAAGTAATACTGTGCAACAGCTAAGCGCAGGCCACGTGAAGCCTTGCAGCTTCTCCTCTTAACACTCGGAACTTTTCCTCCATCACACAAACAAGCCAAGAAAGCCTGCTAAAGAATGAGAGGCCATGTGGAAAGAGGACATCCCAGCCATCCCAGCCAAGGCTACTATGAACCACCTGGCTCTAGCAATCCACCAGCTGAAGGCAGACACTTGAACACCAAACCAAGATCAGTGGAGCCCTGCTAGGTCCAGAAGAACTGCTCAACTGAGCCAATCCAGATTACCAACCTGCAGAAATGTGAGTTAATAAAGCCACTAAGTATCAGGGTAGTTTGTTATGCAGCACGAGCTAACTGATATATCACCTTTCTGACTGCAATTTTCATGGGTATCCTAAACCCTTCTATTGTCTTCCAAATACAGCTTGGGCTTTCCTATCTCTAAGAATTTACCTATATTATTCCCCCCAGACCTGAACTATCTACTGCCTGTATCCTTAGATTCTACCTATTCTTATACACCCAACACTCACTGTCTATGCCACTCCCTTGGCCCTTAATCATGTACTAGTCACCTTGTGGCATCTCTCACACACTGTTGTCAATCATTTCTGATAACATTAACTTCAGATGGGTTTATTGCCTTCTCAATTAGACTGCCAGTCCTTCATGGCAAAGGCGTGTATCATATTTAGACCCCCCAGTTTTTAACCCAGTATTTTGCACAGGGTGGGCATATGTATTGCTCACTGATTGATAAGATTTGGAAATTCAGTGGGTATATGAAAGTAACTGTGCTGGGTTAGTTCTCACCAATGTTCCCTGCCCCCAGCTCTGAGCTATATCCTGCTCTCTCATTCTTTTCCATGAGGACTGGGCTAATTTCTCAGTCCCACCACAAATGCCTTCGAGGATATGAGGAACATAGTCATCCGTTCCCCCTAAAGAATACCACAAAATCCAGAGAGGCACACCCAAACCAAAGCAAGGGAGACCCCTCCTGCCAAATTATTACTTGATTTCCCAAGTCTCTTGGGGCTTTCTAAAAACCCTCTGGAAACTTCTTCTTCTCATTCCTGTGACCTTTCATTTGTCCCAGGCATCGGGATTGGATAATCCAGGCTTCCCGTGCTTTTCCCCCTTCAGTAAAGTCTTTAAAGTGAACTACAAAGCTTTGAGGGGAAAATAGATAAAAAGCTTAGCATTGCAAATGAGGAGAGCATTAAGCCCAGGCTGGAAATGAGGTAAATGCATTGAAAGCCACACCTCTAAAGACTGGCTGCTAAAGGTTAAACTGTAAAGGTAAGGACCAGGGTTCCTGCTCTCATGGTTTAATCCTTTGGTTCAGTTTTCTCAAATGGCCAATAAGACGTCAGCAACATGTGACTTGCTGTTGTCCCAATTATTTCTTATAATCTCGATAATTTTATCTTCTAACAGCTGAATAACAAGTTCTATGTTATAAATTTAAGAAAACTCTGAGACACCCACCCAAAAAACAGGAAAAGGAAAAGGGGCAGCATTCCACTTCCTTGAAGCTACTGTTGCTGACATTTTCGCTTATAGGATTAATCTATTTCCTTTGTGCGTATTTTTCCAAAATTGCGATTATACTATTCCTATCATTTTATATTCTCTATTTTTGTTTAACAACAGCTTTTAAACATTTAATACATTGTCGAATTTTGTCTACAATATCATTTCCAATAACCTGATAGCATTCTAGTAGCAGGAATAGTTGTACTATAATTTATTTACCCAATTCTCTGCTTTTGGTGTGTTAGGTTTCTATGCCACCTAGCAATGATTCGGAGCTTATCCCTCTCTGGAGAGTATGAGAGCCAAGGCCTGCATTAGCCCCAGGGCAGCCTCATGCCATGCTACAGTCCCTGACCGGACCTCTGGACTCTCCTTGCCTCCCACAGTGCAGACAATCGTCCAGGTGAGTCCAGTGGGCCCCATGTCCTCCTCCAGGTGCAGAGGAGCTACTGTTGGCCAATAGAGGACCACAGCCCTGTGACACTGCAGACAAGGACCTGGCCTTGTCACAGTGTTAGGACCCTCCCTGCTTCCTGGCCCTTATCAGCGCCCACGCCCATGGCCTCTGCCAGCTTGGTATCTGGGAGGGAGGCTTTCCCCAACTTCCTCCTCACCCTCCCACAGGACGCAGTACCTGGAACAGACTTTGCCACTTCACAATGGAATTGGGAGAGGGAGGCAGGCAGGGGGGTCCTGGAGCTGCTGAAGCTCTTGGAGAAGTGAGTTTCTGCACTGTCAGTGCTCTGGGCCCCACTCTCAGCATAGCCCAAGCACTCACCCCCCACCCACATGCGAAAGAAAGCCCCGTTCCAGGCCTGGGCTTTCTGCAAAGAGTCCCAATGCGCTCCATCTCCCTGTCCCTGAGACAACATTCAGTTGACATATTTTTAGCCAAGACACCAAACATCCAAGAAAGAAGTGAATCTGTCTCACACTGGGTGAAAATAACCATGTCCTCACACACGCTCCTCCACATCTCCTGTGGTTTCTCTCACCTTCTCCCCATTTTCCCTCCCTCCCCCTTGACTTTTCCTCTCCCCTCTGCCTCTTCCCACTTGCTTCTTCTTTCTGCCTCTTCTCTGGACCTCTCAGATCCCCCCTCTCTACCTGAGGATGGACAGCTGAGTGCATTCTGAGTGCCTTCACTGAGTCACACAGGAATTTGGCTAATTGAGGTCTTTCCTGCAAATTGCTGAAAATGTGTGCAGACCCACTGACAACGGAAAAACACAGAGCTGTGAGCCTCAGCTTGTGGCGCTGAAGACGCCATTAATGAGGCAACAGACCTTGTAATACAGAGATTGGGGGAAATTTCCTGACCCCTATGGAACCACATAATGAGCGTGGGTTACTGAAGAAACACTGACATCGCAGGCAGCCTCTCCCAAGAGGAGGGGAAGGGGAGCGGGAGGGAGCACGAGCTTGTCCATTCACCCACCTGCCATGAGCCCACAGCACAGCAACAGCATAACAAGCACCCTGCACCTGCCGCTGACCTTACCAGATGATCTGAGGTTGAGGAGGGGAGAATTTCAGCTCCCCAGCCAATACTCTCAGTGCTAGATGGGGAAAATATCTCTTTAAACACTGCTGCTTCTGACCTGTGGATATAAATCCTAAGGCAGAGAGTGCAATAAATTCTGGGGTCACTGGGGTCACATACAGACCTTGGAGTCAGTTTCTGAGAAGAGTCCCAGTTATGCCATTCACTTGCTGGGTGTAACTACTATACTGCTACCACTACTGTTAACTGCTACCTCCACCACCTCTACCACTCACTCTATCAACTCATTTTATTACATGTGTTCTATATTCCAACCGGTGTCCCAAGCAGCTTGCATGAATCACTTCATTTAATCCTCAAAACATCATTATGATGTAAGTATATTACCCCATCCTACCGATGAAGATAATGAGACACTGAGAGATTAACTCACCCAAACCACACATACTGTGAGAGCTACGGCAAGTGCTTGAACTCGGGCAGTCTGAGCCCAGAGTCTCCTTTACTTCGCCTTTACTTAGCTTTAATTTCCTCACCTATAAAATGATGATGATGAAAATAAAGCGAGAGTCATGTGACTGTGGTCACATACATGCAAGTGCTCTGTCAACTGTAAAACGCACTATGAGAATACTAGCTGACATCCGTCCCAAAGTGCAGCTTCACTCTGGAGCAGAGAGGGCCCTCTCACAAAGTTATCACAGGATCACACGATTCTAGGGTTGGAAGGGAGCTCGGATGTTATCTTGCACAATCCCCCACTAGATGGAGGGAGTGGGAAATTGTGCTAGATGACATCGGAGCTCCCTTCCAACCTAATCCTCGATGGAGGATGAGATTCGAATTATGGAATTGAAAGAGAACTTCAGGTATCTTGGTCCAATGTCAGAGAGGGGAAACGATCCCACTCAGGTGACAGGAAGCTAGAAGAGCTGGCCTGAAACCCACACCCTGACCTGGCCAGCGTTTGTTCCGTGCCGGCAGCGAGTGCTGCCTCTCCCTCACTTGCCCCACTGGCCGCTGCAGTTAACCCATTGCCAGGGCTTTGCTTGCTGAGCCACGACATGACTGCAGAACCCTCCTCAACACAGCACTCCAGCAGCTGCTGCCAGTCAGCGCTGACACATAAGGTGGTGCCCTTTACCTTCCCTGCAGGGTACGTGGACTGGCCATACGAGTTAGCACGCAAACAAGGGCACTTTAGAGAGCTAAAGAGGGCAACTATTAATAATTGTGTGGGGGACACAGGTGATTACGCTGGGGTTATCTCAGGTGACCTGGAAAACATGGCCATCCTATGGTACTTCAATAGCCTCCCAAGGCATCCAAGATACACCCAAGTCCTTGCAGGGCAGAAATGCTCTGAAACTGACTTGAAGGAAGGCTTGTTGGGATCATCTTCCTACAGATGGCTGGGGAGGCACCAAGGGGAAAGAAGGGAAATTCTACTGGTAAAAAAGGACGAAGGCTCAGCTTGGTTCATAGACTTGTCTGCAGAAATGATTCTGCCCTCCGTGGGTTATTTTCCCTCCATTCCACTGGCCCGTAACAGCTCATTACCTTCCTAGCCAAAAGCCATGTATGTCTGCTAATGCTCCCACTCCTTCCTCCTCCTCTCTTTTTCCTATACTGAATAATTGTTTCTATGGTAGCTTAATTAGCCAACTATGAATGTATTCAGGCATCTCATGGAGGAAGAATCACTTTGTTTACTTTCTGGAAATTGAATGGGCTGCATTTCGTTTCTATTTTGGGAGATTTATGGGTATTTTCTGTTTCTAGATCGTAAAATTGAAAAATTAAAGTCTAACCAAGTATTAGTAGATTTCCCTGAGTGGAGGAACAGAGAAAGGTATTTCATTCACTACCAGGTTGCCCATGTCCTAGCATGGCCATGACAAGAGACAGAGAATTGCGATGCTCATTTTTTTTTTTTTTTTTTTTTGAGACGGAGTCTTGCTTTGTCACCATGCTGGAGTGCAGTGGCATGATCTTGGCTCACTGCAACCTCTGCCTCCCGGGTTCAAGCGATTCCCCTGCCTCAGACTCCCAAGTAGCTGGGACTACAGGCGTGCAACACCACGCACAGCTAATTTTTTGTATTTTGGTAGAGATGGGGTTTCACCATGTTGGACAGGATGGTCCAGATCTCCTAACCTCATGATCTGCCCACCTCAGCCTCCCAAAATGCTGGGATTACAGGCGTGAGCCACCGTGCCCGGCCAGAATTGTGATACTCTTACAGACCCAAGGGAGGAGAGGAAAGGAAGTTAGCAGGCTCCCCTGACGGAACACTTATGTTGTAGTGAGACAGAATTCAACTGTTGGACAACTCTAGTTGGGCTAAGTTTACCTCTTCCTTCTCAAATCTGGGAAGTTCCTCTCAGATAACTCTCTTTCCCATGGTGAATCCCATTTGTCCCTCAAAAAAGAATTGAGGCGGATTTAATTAATAGTATGAAACTTCAAGCGTGCCAAGTTCTAACCAGGCATTGCCTCATTGACTCTAGTTTGCTTCAGACATTGACTGAGTCTTGCTTTTCCTTTGCCCTTACATGTTCTACGAAACAAGTTTTCAGAAGTTATATGAGAGGCTAATTGGGCAGATTACCCTAGCAAAATAGTTGCAGACCCAGTTAACAAAAGAAAATTACAATCATCACATGTTTTATATATTTCTAAGTTCCCTATAATTTTTTTTTTGCCTAGCTTTAAATATTCTGCACGTTTGGGTTGGAAGTGTGAGAAAATCTGAAAATTTTACGTAACAGCAAATGAAACTGTCTTCTTGACACTGATGGAGACTTCAACTTTGTTAGTCACTAATAGTTTACCTTTTTAGCTATTATGGCCATTTTAAAATTTAATTCACAGGATCTGACTAAAATAAGGGTGCATTTCCTACCGTTAGAAGAGATAAAGGCACTAAGGCTTCAGAGCACCCACAAGGACATTTGGGGCTCCAGAAGTGCACACAGAGCTTCAAATACAAAACCCCATTCCATCCTCACAGTGACCGTGAGAAACAGGGGTATTCCTCCAGATATGGAAGCCAGGTGAGAGGGATTGAGCGATGCAAGGCGTACAGCCAGGGCTGGAATCCTGCTGTGATATCTACCCAGGTCCTGGCTCTGCCCAGCACCCCAGGCTGCTGGTGGATGCTCACCATGTTTTATTTGCCCATTCCAAACATCTCTGAGTTCCTACAGATGTTCCAGAGACCTTGCTTAGAGAGACACTGTGGGCAAATGCAAAATCCCTTTTGTTCTTCACTTGGAGGATGCAATGAAAGGGACTGGGTTAAATTAATAACAGTGTCACTCTCCTTCCACCTTGGCCCAACACACATACCTGCTTCAGGACTGAGATGACCAGTTACAGCATGCAGGGAGAAAAGCCAGTGGGAGGACACAGCTCCGAGACAAGAAGCCTTTCCTTTATCAGGACGGCAAGTCTGTCTAATGAAGGTGGCCCCAGTCAACTACACCATCCCTCCCACGGCCTCAGCATCATAGCGGGGGTGAAAGCCTGGTGGCATCCCCCGGTCCAATCTCTCATATGAATTAACAGTGGCAGCTGGCTGGAACGCAACTTCCGAGCATAGAGGGAAAGAGGAGGGAGGTTCAGTTAGTGGGAGTGGCTCCATGTCCCTGTTGGCTCTGTAGCTCTTTATTACCTGGTATTCTCTCCCTGTTGAATCACACACACACACACACACACACACACACACACACACACACACACACCCCATTTTGCCTGAGTCTGATTACCCTATCTGGCTGCGTTGTCCTGACATCCAGAGGGCTGCGGCCATGGCCAAAGTGACCCCATTACGAAAAGCTTAGCAGGGCCCAGAGCAAGGCTGAAAAGTGCAATGTGGGCTAAACTGGAGACTGGTGGCGGGGATGCGGGGATACAGAGATGGTGTGGAAGTGACCCTAGCACAGGGCAGGCTGGACCCTGGCACCCATGATGACACAGGTATGAAGCCCCCACCCAGCCTCAGCACTGGCTGCCCTCTCTCCCATGCGGTTGAGGTTGGATCGCAAGTCAAAATCTCTTAGGAGGAGAGGCACATACACCCTTGAGAATTCTTTTTTTTTTTTTTTTTGTTGAGACGGAGTCTTGCTCTGTCGCCCAGGCTGGAGTGCAGTGGCACGATCTCGGCTCACCGCAAGCTCCGCCTCCTGGGTTCACACCATTCTCCTGCCTCAGCCTCTCCAAGTAGCTGGGACTACAGGCACCTGCCACCACGCCCGGCTAATTTTTTTGTATTTTTAGTAGAGACGGGGTTTCACCGTGGTCTCGATCTGTCGACCTCGTGATCCGCCCGCCTCGGCCTCCCAAAGTGCTGGGATTACAAGCGTGAGCCACCGCGCCCGGCCTCTTCTCTTCTTTATTGCTGCAACCACTGTTCCTCGAGGGCCTACTGCGTGTGAAGGAAGGGTTTGTGCCCCTGTCTAGAGGGACTATTCTTTGAACCCCCAAATCAGGACACACAGATGGACAAGTCTCAATTTATTTGGAACATTCTGGACTGCAGGGCCCCTGCTTATGCCCTAATGAGTCTAATTTGATGTGACACATGATTCACGGTAGATCTGGGATGACAGAAAGCAAGGGAACTGGCGTGGTGATGCTATAGTTCGGATATCTGTCCCTCAAATCTCAGGCTGAAATGTAATCCCCAACGTTGGAGGACTGGAGGTGGGCCTGGTGGGGGTGTTTGGGCCGTGGGGGCGGATCCCTCATGTCTTGGTGCTGTCCTTGGGATAGTGAGTTCTCATGACAGCTGGTTGTTTAAAAGTGTGTGACACCTCCTCCCTCCCTCTCTCTTGCTCCCAGTCTTGCCATGTGACATTTCCTGCTCCCCCTTCATCTTCTGCCATGATTCGAAGCTTCCTGAGGCCTCACCAGAAGCTGATGCTGGTGCTGAGCTTCCTTTACAACCTGCAGAACTGTGAGCCAACTAAACCTCTTTTCTTATAAATTACCCAGCCTCAGGTATTTCTCTATAGCAATGCAACAATGGCCTAATATAGGCAGAGAGGCCTAGGGTTGGGGGAAGGCGTTATGCCCTGGAGGGCCTCCATTTTCTAATCTGTAAAATGAACACCCCATCCTTTTGCTCCCTCCTAGCGTTTATTTTATGATGTAAAATCACATATAGTGCTGCATGTACACGTTTGCTTGTGTTTCCACAGGGGTCCATAGCTTCCAACAGACCATAAGGGGGCTCTGTGACCCCAGGAGGTAAAGAACCCCTCAGCTCCCAATCCCTCTATAGGCAGTGGAGCTGGGGGTCAGCATGCTCCCACGGGGGTCAGCATGGGCTGCATCTGAGGCTAAAGCTGGCTAGTGTCAGGTTGTAGGCCCCCACCTCCCCAGAGGCTCCACTGGCCAGCTGTTCAGGGGTGTCAGCTCCCTGCAGGCAAAGGTGAGTCCCACAGATCAGGGTTGCCTAGGTGCTCTTTGAAACTCATTTTACTTGCTGAAGGAGGGATCCTGGGCTCTTGCTGGGATGATGCTGTCCTTGGGGTGCATAACTGGAAATAACACAAGAACCTCTTCTTCCTGCCCTCCTCCTCCTCTCTCTCCTCACTCAAATACTGAGCTCCTCCACACAGCTCTGGTCTAACTGAGCAACAGCCTGCTGTGGGCAGGGCTTGTTTTACAGGCTCTTCCCCTGCCCTCGTCAGGCCCCCATCTCTGCCAGGTTCTCTCCCTCTGCTAAAACCTGCTCTCAGGACAGATCCGATGTTAGTCATTCACACCTTACTGCACAACCCAATGGCAGCGGTCGCTCTCCTTGGAGCGTCTGAATTTGCACCTGCTGTGTTTATAGCCATCTGAAATGTGGGAGACCCCATCCAAAGGCAAAAGAGGTGGGAGGTGGGGAGCACTGTGGGGCAGCAGAGGCTCCAAAATCAAAGGCCACCCCTAGCCCAGGAGAAGCCAGCCTGGGAGATGCCAGCCATAATGCTAGGGTTCTGTCTATGCAGCTGAGTGAGCTGAGGCAGAAGGTTAGACAGGGACCCAGAAGCAGAGAGGAAGCGGCTCCCTCATCCTGTGGGAAAGAATTACTTAAGTCAGGTCAACTTCCTCTGCTTGATGTAAGCCCAGTAACAGCAGCAACTGCGCCTGGTTTTGGTCTCCACCGAAGCCCCTGCTGAGCCCAGCACCTGCACCTGGGAGGTCCCGCACAGGTATTTGCTGAATATGCAGCTAGAAGAATGTCTGCTCTGGGACACCCCCCTTGCCATTCCTGTGTCAACCTTTATTGCTATAGGCGGGAGGGGTAGCCACCTGCAGAGGGGAACTGGAGCACAGTGAAAAGTCTCCTGCCCAAAATCTCTCTCTGGTTTCCAAAACTGTCAGCATTCACATCACTCACTTCTCAAGGGCCTTTTCAAGGAGATGAGATTTTTAACTGAATGAGAACGTTCTGCTACCTGGGAGGGATGATACATTAGCACAGATTAGTGTTTCTGATTAACAGCATCATTACCTCTCCCTTGTCATCTGCCTGGACCACCTTGCAGCCAGTCATATGCCACCAGACAGACTGCAGCACACACACAGCGCCCCTCGATCCGACAGGCCAGGCAGAGGTCCTTGGCTCGCACCTCCTGGGAATTTTAAACAAACTGCCTGGGCCCTATACCCAGAGACAAGGTAAACAGGGGCCAGGGAAGGGCCCCAGGCATTAGCATTTTTAAAAGCACCCACAAGCACCGTCAGCCAGAGCTGAGATCCACTGAACCTGTTGTGGGTGTCTGGCACTACCGTGCAGGCCCACGAGGTGAAGGTGAACGACTGCAAGTGGGTCACAACTGCTGGAAGCTGATCATTACAGGACATCACCGGGCAGGAGCCACAGATACAACCCGCATCACAGAGTATGGGCTAGCTACAAGGAGTCTCCCCACTCATGGAAAGGGCCACTTTTAGGAAAAGGCCTTCTACGTCAGCATGACATGAGCTAGGTCTGATTTCACCATTGGACCAAAGTGACATCCTTGCCAGAGGGCTGGATGCTCCACATTTTATAGAAGTGACCACAACAGCACACTTGATCCATTGCAAGCATGTTTAAGAGAGGTGTGTATGGAACAAGACTTTTCAAAACAGGGAGAGGCGGTCACTAACATCTAAAGGACTGTCTGTGATGAAAAACCAAGTAGCATGAGGAATGTGAACACTCCGGATGTGGAGCTAGAAGAGCTGGGTTCGAATCCAGCCTCTGCTTCTTGCTGGTTGTGTGAACCCTGGCCGGTCCCTTAGCCTGATTCTTAGAGTCCTCATTTGTAAAGGGTCCTTTTCAGAGGGTTGAGATGAAAATGAAGTGAAACCGTGTCTGAGATAATGACTTCCGCGGTCAGTGCCAAGTAACTCCTCTTCTCCCGCTCCTGATGGAGACGTTCCCTGGCATGGTGGGTGGAGTCCCAATTGCCACCCACAGGGCTCCTGCCTTGTACATCTTATGCAGGCTCAGAGCGTGGTGGTTGAGCCCAGTCTCTGGAGACAGACTGGTTTTGGAGCCGGGTGCTGCCGCTTACTAGTGGTTTGACCTGGGACAAATTCCTTAAGCACTGTGCCTTAGTTTCCCCTCTATAAAATGGAGATGGTAGCAGCTACCCCATGGGGTTAAAACTTATAAATATTACAATCGTCCCCCACTCCCTCCTTCCTTTTCTTCTTCCCTCCTTCCTTCCTTCCCCCCTTCCTTTTCTTCCCCCAATCCTTCCATTCTTTCATTCCTTCTTCCTTTCTGATGGAGCATCTCCAATGTGCCTATTTCCAGGCCCACGAAATAGAGTGGGGAACAAGAGAAGAAAGAGAAAGCGAGCCCCAAAGGAAGTGTGCTGTCATGGAGTGCGCACGCAGGTGGGAAGGACGGTAAACGAGCGCACAAATAAGACCTTTCTAAAATAGCGATGAGCTGTCAAAGGAAAACCACCAGGGCTGAGAGAGGCCTCTCTGAGAAGGAGGCACTGGAGCTGGGACCCGCAGGACAAGAAGGGGCCGGCTTGAGGATACACGTGAAGAGGTCCCACCCCCACACCCTCGCCTCAGCAAAGCCTGAAACCTGGGCTCCTCTGAGAGGACAGAAAGGGAAGGGGAGAGGAAGGAGCAGGAAGAGAAGCCTGCAGTCAGCACTGAGAGTCACCCAGCGCATCGCAGAAGGGTGGCCGGGAAATGCGGGGAAGGGGTGCCGAATAAGAGCTGGCCAGGGAAGGGGCAGGTTGACCGCACTTGGAGGAGAGAAAGGTAGGCAAAGAGAGAAGCAAAGACAGAGAGGGGCTGGGGGAAGAGGCCACCATGGCGGGGACTCCTGCATTAGCTGCTCAATGAGAGCCAAGCTCAGCTCTGGCCACATCAAGCAGGAAGGCCCTGCACACATAGGGCTGTAACTGCCACTGACGGCCACCACTGTCCAGCCCTTGCCTCCCCAGCGCCACTGCTTGATCAAATCGGAGGAGAGGGGCAGCCATAGAGTGTGTCACTGTTTTTATTTCTTCTTCTTGGGATGGTGTTGCTATTCCTGCTGCCGGTACTGTTTTTTATTTTCATTTTCTGTGGCCTTGGAGAAAATACATAAAGTATTTCCACTTGGAAGAAAAGCTGAATACTTCCTTTTCGTGATCACAGCTCAGGTCACCAGCTTGCTGCCATGGGGCACTGCAGGGGAACCGCGGGGCCTTCACGAGAGGCTTGGAAGTCAGTGTACCGGCCAGGCTCAAGTTTGGAAATGCAGGTAGAAAAGCGTGGATGTGGCTTATAGGACAACAGGCGAATGGTTGAGCCTACTCACAGTGGATGAAACAAGGTGAGAGATAAAAAAGACTAGCAAAAATTCCTAGAGAGGAACATTTAAAAATACAAAGGAGGATAAAAAGGCAAATAGGAAGAGAAAACATACAAGAGCAAGACAGAAAAGTGGAACCTCTGTGTGAGCCCCTCGCCACCCTGACAGAACCTGGGTTCAGGTCCCACACTCGCATGCCCGAGACGTATCTGCCCAGCAGGAGAGGGTGTGCGTGCCTGTGGAACAGGACCCCATGGCACACACACACCGTGTTGGGTGCCTTGGGGAAGACAGCCCGCTGGACATGACTCATACCTGACTCCAGGAGGAGGCAGGCACTGTTTCGGGTCCCCTGGGAATAGAACTGGCCTTTGGGCCAGTTCTTGGGAGAAAGAAAGCCCGTGATGCCAGCACCGCTGTCCAACTGAAGCCAGGGTCCGCCTGGCAGACACCTGACTGCCCTCTGGCTAGAAGTGACATCTCCAGCTCAGGGCTGCCCACATTCAGTAAGGGGTACAAAAAACTTGGGAAACACTGGGTTAAGCAAAGTCCAAAGGTTTCTTTGCTACAGGACTTCTCAGAGCTTGTGACACTCAATCAGCAGTGGAGGCTGCAGTCTGCTGACACCTGGAACACAGAACCCTTTCATTTTCTTAAAAAGGACACCAGCTGAACTTAGTTCCTATCCAGGCCTCCCAGGTCCTTCCCTTCCCTTCTGTTCCCACTAAGCACGGGCAATCAAAATCCGGCCATCCACGGGAAGCTGGTGTCTGCCCCACGGCTTATGTACGACTTCACCCTTGATCATCTCAGTAAAATTCCCATTCCCAAATTCTGAGCCACAAAAGGAATGGGAAGGTTGTGTTGCATAAGTGCTCGTCCTTTTAAAAGAAATATTGAAAATGATGGGCTCCAGTGGAGTGAGGGGAACACAGAGACAGGCAGCTATGTCCTGAGTGACTGCCATGTGTAGACAGTAAATCAAGTGACACTTGGAACACGGGTGACTAGTGTCATCCCCATCTTACAGATAAGGAAACTAAAACTCAGAGAGATTACGCCACTTATCCCAGGTCCCATGGCCAGCAAATGATGGAGACAGGATAGGACTTGGGCCAGTCTTACTCTGAATCCCACTCTCCCTGCACTGCCTAATGTTGCATCCCTGCTATGCAAGGCACTGGTTTGAATTTTGGGGGCAGCCTTGAGTGGGGGGTGATTTAAAAACTCATCAGATGGTCTCAGCTTTTAAAGAGCTTATGGTCTAGCAGGAGAGGAAAACTCCTGTTCCCTAACAAGGAAGTGCCTGGGGAAGAGGAAGGGAAGCTCACCTCTAGCTCAGGAATGGGAGGCATTTGAGCTGGGCCTTAAAGGACAGAAGAGTTCCAATGGCCTAAATGGCAGTGGAGGGCCTTCTCCGTGGAAGGACCATGGTAAGCAAAGATGCAGGTGGGAAAGGTCAGGTTGGCTTTGGGGACCCGTGTGTCTCACATGAGGTTACGGAGGGACGGCGGCACTTGTGTGAGTTGGTAGGACGGCGGCCAGATCCAGCCAGAGCAGCTGTGAAACCTCAAACACAGCAGTTTTGCGGCAGGACGGCAGGAGGTTTCGGGATAGCGGGCTTTGGAACAGCATGTCGCTGCATTTTATCAGAGCTCTGTTGACGCACGTCTGGTCCAATAAATTAACATTTCCATCTCAGCTGACTTCATTTGGCAGGAGCAATAAATTCACGTGGCAATTCAAACTGAGAAGGGGAAGAGCGTCGGGGGACGGGGCCTATGGGGATAGGATAGAGGGTAGAGTCATTCACACTTTATCAAATTGCTTTCATTTGTTCACGCAGTCATTCAAAAAGCATTGGGTAGGCTGGGCGTGGTGGCTCACGCCTGTAATCCCAGCACTTTGGGAGGCCGAGGCGGGTGAATCACCTGAGGTCAGGAGTTCAAGACCAGCCTGGTCAACATGGTGAAACCAGGTCTTTAGTAAAAATATAAAAATTAGCTGGGCGTGGTGGTGCACACCTGTAGTCCCAGGTACTTGGGAGGCTGAGGCAGGAGAATCACTTGAACCCGGGAGGTGGAGGTTGCAGTGAGCCAAGATCGCGCCACTGCACTCCAGCCTGGGTGACGGAGTGAGACTCCTTCTCAAAAAAACAAAAAAGCACTGGGTGGGCCCAAGAACCAGCTTATTTTATGAGAGTATCTTTCTAGCAGCCAATTCACTTATGTCATAAATTTTACTTATATTTTGAATTGTTAGGCTTGGACAGAGTTGCATGCTTTTCAGAGTCTTTTCTCAGTGTGCCCTCATGTTATTTATTCCACAATTCTGTCCCGTAGAATAGGTTCTCTGCTACGTACTCAACGCAAGAGAAACCGACATTCAGACACGTTTATTCCTCCAGCATAGCCCCTTCCTCCTGATTTCAATAGTTTGAAAACTCAGCAAAATCCACTGTATAGGCATCTCTTAAATATCTATTTATTTACATATTGATGAATATATTTATTCTCTGGTTCAAAAAAGTGAGATGGTTTATTGAGCACTTACTATGAAGCGGAGGTGACTGAATTAAATTGAATGAATGACAGGGATAGGGCAGGGTTACTCACTCGCAGCTCAGTGAGCTTTCTCCCAAACCCTAAAGCAAAGCAGACAGTGTGAGCCTCTGGCCGCGGGTGCGCCCGTCTCACTGCTGGTCTCCCGGGGCTTATGCGTCTCCTATCTCCTGGAGACCATGGTTTAAGCAGCCAGCTCTGCTGGGCACCGCCCCTTATCCCCACGATCTCAAAAGATCCAGGGAGGGCCTGAAGAGCACTTCATGGAGTACAAAGCCACAAACGTCACTGCCTGACCCGTTTCTCTAAGAAGCCAGGTCTGAGGTTATCGAGACACGTACAGGAGGCCTCTCTGGTGTGTGTGCTGCGGAAGAATGGCCTTGCCAGCAGGGACTGTGTGGCGGGGGGGCCTGTGCGGTGTCCTGAGCATCCTGCAGCGGGGCTGGGGCTGTGGCGAGGGAAGGGAGGGACCCCTGCCTGGGGAGCTGCTCTTCCTGAGGGACCTCCACAGCCACAGGGGTAACGAGCTAAGGGCAGTGGAGGGGCAGGTGGGCATGGGGGGGCCTTGGACATGGGGAGCCAGCGCCTAGCTCGAGCAAGAAGACAGCTCTGGGGCCCAGAAAGGCTCTTCCTGGCTCCACAGGACAGCTCAGAGGGACAGCCAGGAGGGAGACGCTATCTACGTCAAACGCCTTCCCCTTTCATGGCCCCTGTGCCTCCGACTTCTCTCCCCAAACGAAAGGAAGCAGACATCTGCAGTTCCTTCGGGGCAGAGCTTCAGAAGGATGGCGCGGCTTTCTGCCTCCAGCCCAGCAATCCTGAGGATGGGGGAGGAGCCTCACGGTGGACAGACAGCAGCGCTGGGCTAATCCCCTGCACACACCTGAGGATCTGCAATCTTCTTCTCATTGGATTCATCTCAGCAAGCCCTGGAAACCTCTGGGCTCCCTGGTGTAAAAGGTGAAAGGGTGGCCAGGCTACCTCATGGCTGCTTTCTGAACGAGGGGCTCTTGGTTGCCTCCGGTGACTCCAGCAAGGCCAGGACCCAGGGACTAGGGCAGGGAGGCAAGGGCTCTGTTCCTCCTGGTTCTTAGCTGCTCTAAACACACAGCCAGCAGCGCCATTTGAGCCCACAGAAGGAGCAGGACTCCTGTAGTTGTTATTAGTGGTTTTCATTCAGTGAAAAATAGAACCGTAACATTCCAGTGTACCCCCCACCTCCAGCCCCTCACCCCCGATTCTAACAGGTCTTTCACCTGCCTTGTCACTAAAGGTCCCAGGGCTCTGACTCTGCCTGTGACTGAGCACTTCCAGTCACCCTTCTTTCCCTGTCTATATAAGGCCCGCCTTCACTGCAGCTCTCCACTGCAGGGCTGCTGTGGGCTCAGGCTGCTGCTCTGTCCTCCTTCCCCGCTCGAGTGGTGAGGCTCCTGACACCCCACAATGCTCAGGAGGTGGGGAGGAGGTAGGTTTTGCTGGGGACAGTTGGAAATACCCAACACATACACGGACGGAGCAGTTGGGGACATCATGATGGTGAGATCTGTGCTGATCTAGGCCCTTCCTAATAGGCAGAACTGGCCTCTCTGGAGAGTGACGGAGCCTGGTAGTCTTACAGGGGCTGGGCCTCTCATGCTGCAAGGGGAATAGGGACAGAAAGATGAGAGAAAAATCCATGTCACAATGGGAGGCAGCCAGGAGAAGGGAAGGACAGGAAAGCCATCCTCACAGCCAGGGTCAGCTCCTGAAACACACACACGCACATGCACACACACACAC